>NC_133620.1:116977469-117286219 GCF_048593235.1 Sminthopsis crassicaudata | reverse complement strand
GGTATAAACATCCTAAGAAAGTTTTGCACAGCTCTAATTATTGGTAAGAAACTCTTACTTTATTTATTTATTTTATTTAATTCTTTTAATTATTTATTTGTTTTGTTTTTATTGTTATTTATTTTTATTTTTTTATTTAATTTATTTATTCTTTTCCCTTTATATTGAGGGAATAGCTACTTCCTAACTCCCACTCACTGGTTCTCATTCTGTCATTTGGAATTGTTCAAAATAAGGACAACTCCTCTTTTATTTAGAGCAGCCTTTCAAAGATATAACTGTTCCCATTGCCTATTAAATCTTCCCTTCTTCAGATTAAATAACACCAGGTCTTTTTAATAGCACTTCAAAAGCTAGTATTTATACCTTTCATATTCTTTTCTATATACATTTGTCACATTTTCCTTAATGTTTCTTTACAATTTCCTTAAATTTTGGCTTTCAGACCTGAATTCACTACTCTAAATGTAGACTGACTATTGAAAAGCAAAATGGGACTATGATTTGTCATTTTCTATTCATCATATGGAAATTAAAGCCACCTAGTATTGAAACAAATTTTTTTGGGAAGACATATCAAATTTTTGTTGACCTTAAAGTTAATTAATAATGTTGGGGGAAGGGAAGGATGTGTAGGAAGGAAAGAAGTCTGATCAGCAAATCAGTGATAGAAAGGATATTATATATCATAAAAGCACTAACTGAGATGCTGGCAGTATTTCAAGGCTCAAAAAACTACTAAGATTGCAAAAAATTGATGGTGATTTGATCTATGACTCAAGGTAGCCCATTCCTCCATTGATTGGGTGAGTGCTCTTAGTGGTCATCCATATTCCCCAAATCCCAGGCATAGGGCACTCATGCTGAAAGTCAAAGAATCAGAATCACAAGATCCTTAAAGTTTCTAAGAAATCCTCTAGTTCAGTTCCTTCATTTTACAGATAAGGAAATAAAAAAAGTTGAAATGACTTGCTGCAAGCCTTGCCTTAAGCAAGATCAGATCAGAGACTCTATTTTAATAAAAATCATTTTTAGAAATGCTATCTCTTCTCTTCTCGTTAGTGGAAGCCAAGAACACCCCCTATTAATTATGCTTTAGGCAATATTCTTCTAATTTACTTCATGTGCTATTCTACTGCATCACAAAATAAAACTATTACTACTTAGATTTGTATTTACTGACATAGCAATATCCAAGGTTCTCATTGCCGTTGGCATAGATCCTTGAATGGGAATAGAAACACTGTATAGGAAGACTAGAAGGCAAAATAGTAAGAAATAGTGGCACATAGCCCATATCCTAGAAGTCTTTGATTTTGGATGGTGCACAAAAAGTAAGGAGAAAAATGCAGTAGTTGTTTTTCCTTAGCTTGCTAAAAAAAAAACCTGTTTATCTCTATGGATGTTATGCGATATGGTGGGCAGTATTCTGGATCTGGATTTAAGAAGATGCAGTTCACATCCTGTCTCCTCATGCTTCCTAGCCATAGGAAAGTCATTTAATGTACTGGAGAAAGAAATGGCAAACCATCCCAATACTTTTACTAAGAAAACCCCATACATGGTCATGTAAAGTTGGACATGATTGAATGACTGAACAAAGGTTTAAATCTAAATCTGATTTTATGACATAGAACATGAAACACCCAGGACAAGTAACCATAAGGATGATATGCCCTTAAGTGTTCTTCCTTTGGGGAAAAAGAAAATTTGCCTGGCAACGAAATACAAATAAATGAGTCTGCCAGATAAATAGATCTAGGAAGTATTCCTCTAGACCCAAGAGAAAAACAAATGTAGTTCAGTGGCTCCATTTTAGCCAAAAGAAACAAGTAATGAACAATCATCAACTGACAAGCGCCAAGCCCTATGCCAGGTGCTGGATATCAAAAGACAAACATAGAATAGTTCTTGTCCTTAAGATTCTTATATTGGGAGAGGAAATTGTATATAAATATGGAGTAAATGAGGGAAAAGGAAGGACCCTAGCAACTGGGAAAATCAGAAAGGGGCTTATTTAGAAAGTGGCATTTGAGTTTTGAAGTAATTCAAAGAGAATTAAGAAGAATTTCTCAGAAGCAGAGATGAAGAAGGAGTGCACTTATTCAAAACATAGTGGGTAGCCATAGGCAAAGTGCAGAGATAAGAGATGGAATGGTTGAGGAACAATAAGAAATAAAATTTGACTGAACCGTAGAATTTGGGAATAATACATAATTTTGGAATTGTAAATTAGCACCTGTTATGAAATACTTTGAAAACTAAATTGAGAACCTTATAATTAATCCTAGAGGTAATGGACAGCCATTGGAATTTATTTTAAGTGGAAGAATTGATGAGGTAATAGGGAACCTCAAAATGATGAGGTAACTTGAACCAAATCATGAGGTAAATACCTAATAATGAAGTATATACCTCAATAGGATTAAGTGAGGTCTAGTGGCAGGATTCAGGGTACAGGGAGTCACATGGAGCTCCCCTGCAACCCCCTTAGCATTTGGCGCAAGGATACAAAGTTAAATCAGGTCTAGTGGTGGCGAGAGTCCCCTGTAAATGAATTTACAGGCCGAAAACCTAGATGGGTAAAAGATGTTTATTGCCAGGTTTGGAAGCAAGGTTAAGGTCTGGTTAGTAAAAGGCATTAGATAGAGGAAGATATACGCTGAAAGCGGCGGGGACAGAGAATCTCTGATGCAAGCATCTTAGCTAGCATCTTTCAAATCTCTGAACCAAAGATAATTCTAGCTTTGCTCTTTTTATCTGCTTGAAGAAGTAATGGGCGGAGCTCAGGTTAATTCTTTGAAGGCCAGATTTTCGGTGGGCTTTATCCAAGCCAGCTCAGATCCAGTGGGGGGGCTGGGTACAAGCCCAAACTAGTTCTGACCAGATCTTGTATCAAAGGGGGCTGAAAACCCAAGCTAATTGGGGGCTGGGTATAGCCCAAACTGAATCAGATACAGATCTTTTCCCTTAGGAATATCTTGTCCCAAAGGTAGATCAGACAAGGAATCTTAAAGGGGCTATGCCCGCTACATAATGACATCAGATTTACACTTTTGGAAAATCATTTTAATGGCTTTATGGAACATTAATTTGAAGAGGGAAAAGACTTGAGGCAAAGAGACAAATTAAGAGGCCACTATACTAGTTCAGATGAGAAGTGATAAGGGTCTGAAATAAGGCAGGAGCCATTTCAGTGGAAAGGAGATAGGCATAAGAGATGCTACAGAAAAAGAAGAAAAAAAACAATTAAATTTAACAGTTAATGGGATATTGGATGAAGAAAAGTTAGGGGTCAAAGATAAACCAAGGCTGCAAATCAGAGTGACTGGAAGTTGGTGGTATCCTCAACAAAAAATGGAAAATTGAAGGAGATGATAAAAGAGATGGGGCTGTACCAGTATGTAGAAAAAGTAATATTTGAGAAACCAGGAAAGGGGAGAAAAGTAGAAAAGAGGCAGATTATGGAGCACTAAGAATTGGAACCATGGATAAAGTGCTGGCCCTGAAGGCAGGAAGACAAGTTTGAATCTGATCTCAGAAAATTACCAGCTATGTGACCCTGGGCAAGTCACTTAACCCTATATACCTCAATTTTCTCATCTGTAAAATCAGCTGAAAAAAAGAAATGGCAAACCACTCTTTCCCAAGAAAACCCCAACTGGGGCCACACAGAGTCATACATGATGTACCAGTAACTGAACAACAACAAAAATAACTGAGAGGATCAGGAAAGGGCTTTAGCTGTGCTGTGAAGGAACCCAGAGTTTCTAAAAGGTAGAAATGAGAAGTCCAGACATGAGGGAAAACACTTGGGCAAGGAAAAGTGAATAGAATTTGGTTAATTATCAAGTTCACCAGAGGTCTACTGGATCAAGTTCAAAAGACAAGTTCCAAAGAGTTCCAAATAATTGCTAAATTTTTCAGCTTGAATATTTATAGCTCAGAAATCAGCACAAATTATAAATCATGACTTGATTTATTGTTTTATTCAATTGTTTAGATTCATTAACAATTAACCAGCTCACCTCTGCCTATGACAGATATGGTATATGTTTATATATGTATATATTTGCATATGTGATTTCTTTCATAAACATTATATTTTGTGTGGATTTTAAAAGACCATAACTGTTTATATAAAATAAAGGTAGATGTAGAATGAAATAATGCTAATTTTCTTATAGTATTTAGTCAAAATGTAGTCATGGCAACTTGGTCTAAGTGGAAAGAACTCTACCCAATCTGATTTAAAGTATGTTCAAAACTGTAGGTATATGTCTTTACATGTGTGGGAACACTGTGTTATTAACATAGTATTAATGTATTCATTTATAGAACATATTCAAAACTCTATTCAAATTTATGAGTCAAATTCAAACTCTTCTATGTGCAATAAAATGTTGAATAATTAAAATATGGAGGAAAAGGTACAATTAAACACTGAAAGAATTTCACTTACTAAGAAACTAATATACATTTACTAGGGCTCCATTTAGCACTGAAATATTTATTAATACATTTATTGAATTATTTATTCCCTTGTTTTATTCATCACTTAACATCTCAGCACTTTGGAGTTTACCTTCTTAGAGTAGATCAGAAACTAATATGGACAGGATTCTATTTCAACGACTTTTAGTATCTTGAATAAATCTTTTTTTGCTAACATAAAATATAACTTTTATTGAAATGCCTTTAAAAATGATAAACTGCCTATGTAAAACAGCAGTACTAATATAATGATGGTGATAATGATGGTGACAATAATAATAAAGATTTACATTACATTGTCTAGAATAACAAGCATTTATAAAATTTTATACTGTGTAAAGTGCCATACACATAAATAGTTCTAGCATTTTGTTCAGTTTTTTTTTCAGTTGCATCCGTCTTCATGACCATTTAGTGTTTACTTGGCAAAGAGACTGAGGTGGTCTGCCATTCCTTCTCAGCTCACTTTACAGATGAAGAAACAGAAGCAAACAGGGTTAATTAAGTAACTTGCTCAGAGTTAAATTACTTGCTCAGGGCCACACAACTGCTACATTTCTAAAGCCAGATTTGAACTCAGGAAGATATCTTCCCGATTCCATGACTAGTTCCTACCTACCACTCCTCCTAGCTGCTCCCAGTTCTGGCATAAGGATGGTTTGTTTCTTAAGGATTCCTCAGACATCTTTTTCCTTTTCCTCACCCCCAATACCTTGCAAAGTCTTTCAATAATTGTTGAATTAATTAGAAATGATGCTAGTGACAATAATGAACAAATTATTATAGAACTGGAAAAATAGATTATATTATTAATTAAATTAATCCAAAATAATGACAATTTTAAAGGCTATTTGTGATAAATCAGATATATCATATATAGTTCTCTCATCCCTACAAACAATAATAAGTTCCAGAACTAACAGAGACTTTAGATATCATTACTAACCTGACATTTTCTCTGTCAGTAAACTGAGGATCAAATTGTGGTCACACAAGTAATATAAAGAACAGGGCTTTAAATATGTCTTCCAATTCTAAATCCAGTGCTCTTTCTACTCTATATCTAGAATTTTTACTGATTATACCTTATGATTAACAAAAATCATTATAATATAGCCTGCCCAAATTTGTTATTCCCCTCCCTAATAAGCCACCTTATTTGTAATGCAATGGTGATTAGTAAATAATTATTTGTCCTTGAAGTTGGGGTATATAGAGCATGGGACTTTGGCACAGAGAATTAACTCAATTATATCTATGCCATTTTACTCTTTTCTTATTTATTAGGATTAATGGTTACTAGTAAAGCTGCTTCAGAGTTTCCTTTCTCAAAATTCTAGCTCCAAAATGACATATCCAGATAGTTTAAAAACCAAAGCATCATGCTTTTTAAATTACAAAACACAATATCATCATATTTGACCCAATTCCAATTATACAATTGCTGATTCAGTGCCTCATCTTTATTTTTACTTTCAGTTATAGGAAAAACAGTCTTCATTGTTGCCTTCACATATTTCTGTCATAGAATTGTATTTTAACCACTTGTATTTTTACTAGATATAATCTAATGTTAATTGTATTGATAAATTGATAGAAGTGCATTTATTACGTGCTTGCTATATGCCACGAACTGTACTAAGCATATAATACAAATAAAAGCCAACAAGATAATTCCTGTTCTTCAGAAGCTCACATTAGGGGGAAGACAGCACACATGAAGGGATATAGGAAGGAGAGAGGAGAGAGACATGGATATATGATAGAGTAAGGGATCATTGCAAAGAGACTCCAGAAAGTTCTGTGAAGAACTTGTTCTTGTCAAAGTAAGGAAAAAGGTTTATCTATCAAAGCCTGGGGAAGAAGGGTAGAATTCAAGTTTTTGGTGGAGTGTAAAAAATTGGAGAGAATAACTTGTGAATTTATATACATTATCTAGTATCTGTGTTTTTGATATAATCTCTATTGCTTAAAGATGTTTTTCTTTTTAAATGTCTTTAAACTTGGAGTGCTCTTTCTCTGTATACAAAGTTTAAAGTATATGTATGCAGAAAGAGAGAACTCTCTATATATGCCTATATATATATATATATATAATATGTATAATATGTATGTATATATATGTATATATACATATATATAACATGTGTAAGGGGAGAATTTAGAACCAGGTAAGAAATAGAGCATTACAAAATATTAAACAGATATTTTTAATTATACTAAATTTTTTAAATTGCAAACAAAGCACAGAACACTGGGGAAAATTTTTTTATAGAAAGTATGTCTGACAAAAGTTTCATTTCTCAAATATATCAAGCATTGGATTAAAATTTTAAGAATACGAGTCATTACCTAATTGCTACATGGTCAAAAGATAATAAACAGACAGTTTGATAATGAAATCAAAGCTCTTTATATTCATATAGAAAAATGCTTCAAATCATTGATTAGAGAAGAACAACTTAAAACATCTCTGGGGTATCACATTACATCTATCAGATTGGCTAATAAGACAACAAAAGATAATAATAAGTGTTGCAGGAGATATAGGAAAACTGGGATGCTAATGCTCTGTTGGTAGAGATGTGAACTGATCCAATCATACAGTTTGGAACTATACCCAAAGGTTAACCAAAATAAACATACCCTTTGATCCGGCAATTTCACTCCTATGTCTCTATTCCAAAAAAATTTTTTTAAAAGAGAGGAGAATTTATTTATACAAAAATATTTATGGAAGCACTTTTTTGAGGTGGCAAAGAATTGGAAACTGAAGGGATGTGGACCCATCAGTTGGGGAATGGCTAAATAAATCATGGAATATGATTGTAATGGATTATTGTTGTACTATAAGAAATGACGATCAGGAAAATTCCAGAAAAACCTGGCCTCACACAAACTGATACAAAGCAAAATGATCAGACCATTGTATATAGTAATAGCAATCTTGTACAATAAAAAATTGAGAATCACTTAGCTATTCTCAGCAATGCAATGATACAAGACAATCCCAAAGGTATCATGAAGAAAAATGCTATCTGCCTCCAGGGAAAGAGCAAATGAAAGTGAAGCATACTTTTTTCATTTTCTTTTTGCTGTTGTTCAAGTCTTTTTTGCATAAAATGACTAATATGGAAATGTTTTACATGATTGTACACATATAATTGGTATTAGAATGCTTATTGTCTCAGGGAGGATAGAGAGGAAGGGAAGCAGGAATGCAAAGAATTTGGAATTCAAAATTTAAAAAAAAATCAAATGTTAAAAATTGTTTAAAGAAGAAATTGGGGGGAAATAATTATTAATATTAATTACATTGTTATTAATTATTTCATTTATTTAATAAAATAAAATTTTAACCAATTTAAAAACCAAAAAATTCAAAAATATAAGTATTGGTACAATCACTAAAAATAGGTTTTAATTTATAGAATTTGAAAGCTGAAGGGGACTTTTGAAATCAGAGAGTCTAGCTCCATTGTTTTTTACATATGAGGAAAGTGTGAAGCAGGACAATTAGGAGACTTTCAAGAATGGTCATATAGGTGAATAGTAAACTAAGATCCAAACTTAAAGCCTCTGAGTCTAAATCCAGTGTTCTCTTGGTCAAGTGATTTACTATAAATTATAGTTCACTATGTAACTATTCAGAAAAAAAATAAATTTTTGTCTATTTCTTTTTTCTTTTCTTTCTCCTTTCCTCCCTCCCTCCTTTCCTTCCTTCTTTCTTTATTTCTTATTTCCTTTTTATTCTTCTGCCAGATTCTTTATGAATTATGTAGTTTGGGGAGGTCTCTAGTATTCTCCACAATATTAGACAATAAATGTAGAATTATTTAAATTGAAGTGCTCTGGGAAAATCGCAAAGACCTGTATAAACAACTAGGAGAATTACTTTCATTTCTTTGCTGATGTCACATTGAAATATGATGTTATGTTCATTTAAAGAAAAAAATTATTCTAGTATTTCTCAGAAAAAGTAGAGAGGAAAGATAAAGCTATTCATAGACGTAGAAAGAATTTTACAGATCTTCTAATCAAGTGGTTCTCAAAGTGTAATCCAGGAATTCCTGAATATGGATGAGAAGTATAATTATTTTCATAATAGAACAGATATAATTTATGTTGATAGGTATTAGGTATAACCCATATAAACAAAAGCTCAATTTTTTCACATTTCCACATTAATCATGTTGTGAAAGAATCATAACAAATGGTAAAACCACAAGAAAGATAAAAAAAACAATAACAAAAGTGAAAATAGTATCCTTTGATCTGCATTTAGATTCCACAATTCTTTTTCTGGATGTTAATAGTATTTTCCATCATGAATTTTTTGGAATTATCTTTGTGTTGCTGAGGAGAGCTGTCTATCAAAATTGATCACTGTACCATGTTGCTGTTACTGCATACAATGTTCTCCTGGTTCTGCTCACTTCACTCAGTATCAGTTCACATAAGTCTTTCCAGGTTTTTTAGAAATCTACTTTCTCATCATTTCTTATAGCATTTCATCATTATATTCATATACCACAATTTTTTCAGTCATTCCCAAATTGATGGGAATCCTTAATTTCCAATTCTTTGCCATCACAAAAAAAAAAAAAAAAAAAAACCTCAATATTTTTAAGGTCATAAAAGGAGCTTTGAGATTAATCAATCAATCAATCAATAAACATATTATATGCCAGACACTGTGCTAATACAAAGTTTTCAATGTACAGAAAAGGAAACTGAAGCACAGAGAAGTGGGGTAACTTTCTGATTTTAACTAGTAGCATCATTTGGGATAGAACTTAGTTCTTAGTGACTAATTCATTGCTCTTTCCATTATAGTCTTTCCTCTAGCTATAAGAAACATGACTCCAAAAACTACATAATCTTGCCTCAATCATTCAAAAACAATTTCCTTGTCATTGTGTTAATCTGACTACATTTTAAAGAATAAAAATATTTGGACAATACTTGAGAATAAAGAAAATCTCAAAATAGCCAAAAATAATGGACAATGAAGAAATTTCAAATAAAAATAAATATTTTCAAGAGTCATAGAATGTCACAGAACTAATTAGTGGGGTCTTAGTGGCCTTCTGAAAAGCCAAATCATATCTAGAAAAGAATCCTTCTTCACTTACATACCATTTGGTCATCCAGCCTTTATTAGAAAATTTCCAATGAGCAGCGACTCACTAAAGCCCAGTGCAGCTCATTTTACTTTTAGACAGTAGAATCATTAGAAAGTCTTACCTTACATAAAACTGAAATCTCTTTTCTTGTAACTTATTTAGTACTCCTGAATCCACCCAGAACAAGTATGTTCTTTTTCCATAGTCTTGAAAGCTTTTATAAGAGAATTATAAATCTATCAGATAAAAGAAAAAGTCAAATAAAATCTCCATGGTTTTTAGCACCAATCAGAGTACCATGAAACAATAGACATTAACTAATGACATAATACTTGCTGCTGTGCATCATGCCATATTACTTGAAAAATTTATTCAAAATGACTTGAAAAGTAAGACTGTTAAGTGAATTAAAAACGGATGAAATTATTATAAAGAAATAGTCATACTAATGGATATCTTGTGGGGATTTATGAAATGCTACTAAGTTTAATATTAAATTCAGTAATGCTAACAATCGATTGATCATTTATGAATTATTTATGTGGCTGTTTCTTGTGCAATGGGGGACTGACTAAAGAAGGTCCTGGTCCTTAAAGCATGAATACTTTGCTTAATATCAATTCACACGGAAACTTGATGAGTTTGTTTCCAACTGTATATATTGAAGGAACTTTTTTTCTTCACTCGTTCAACTTATAAGCAGATATTTTGACTGTTCGGGGCTTTCTGTTGGTAGCTAAAGTGAAAGAAGAATCCTCAGTCTCTAGAAGTTTTTGAATAAATAGGAAGAAATGTTATGAGTAGTCAATCAGGGGAGACCCCTCACCCAGGCATCATATATCTCTGAGTCCACGGATAATAATAATAATAATAATAATAATAATAATAATAATAATAATAACTAGCATTTACATTGCATTTACTATGTGTTAGTTATAATGCTAAGTCACTTACAATTATTATCTCATTTGATCCTCATAACAACTCTGAGAGATAGGTGCTATTACTTTTCCCATTTTTAAAGATGAAAAACTTAGGGAAACAGATGGTTAGTTACTTGTCCAGTTTCATGCTGTGTGTCTCTGAGACTGGATTTGAATTCAGGGCTTCCTGACTTCTAGCTCAGCACACTATCCAATAAACCACCCAACTGCCTAAGTGAAGCTATGGTTTTTCTTACTATATTATATTTATTCTTTTTTGATCTTAGGTGATTGAGTATCTGAGACAAAATAAAGCAAGCTATTACCTTGTGAGCTTTCATTGCTTGGAAGAGCCACTAGAAACACCAACTGGAGTCCATGAGAGATTCTGCAAATAGCTGCAGGAGTCAAAGCCACTAAGGAACCAGCCCTGCTTGAGTTGGCTAAGAGCTCATGTACTCCAGTTGGGGTTATGATTAGGATGGCAACTGAAGCTTCCCCAACACAAATGCAATAAAGAAAAGAAAAGGCCAAAGAAAATTAAGCTTTCTAACTCAGAAACAAATTTTTTTCTGATCATATGGAACTTATTGAAGAACTGTAGGACCTGAGGTTAGCTGGCAGTTGTCCCCCCATCCTCAATTGAGAAACTAAAAGAAAATACAAAATGAAAAATGATTTTTCATAGTGTTAAAATCTTTTAGATGCTCCTTTTTGAAGATGACATTGTACTAACTGCGTAAAGACACAGAATTGTAAAAAATTTCCTAAAAGAGATCCATAACTACTCAAAAGAGTGGAGTTTAATTATCCACATAGAAGAAAACAAAAAGCAAGAGGATAAAGAATGTCTACTCCATGATATGTAGTTAGATAGATCACCTACAAAGTTCCTCTACCAGTATAAATATCTTAGACATTGAAAAAATCAAATTATCTAGGTCTAGAATTAGACAGGAGGAAGAAAGAAGATTGAATGGAATGATTTTAGGAATTACAAAGTTCTATTAATAATACCCAGCATTTCTATGAATAAAATCCCCCCTTCCCTTTTTTTTTAATTGAATACTAATGAACTCATCCAAGTTCATCCAACTTGGAAGTTCCATCCAAGAAACTCATAGTAGCAGCAGTATAGGCAGAGTCCAAATCTCTTGCCCCGTTATAGTCTGACTGACTTTAATGTTTCAGCTGCAAGAAAATTTGTGTTGTGATATCAAGAGGCAAGCTATTGAGGAAAATTCACTATAGGAGACCAGGATGTCAATAATTAAACTAAAAGAACTCTCGATTTCTTTTGTTTTAAATAATAGCTTTTTATTTTCAAAATAAATACAAAGATAGTTTTTAGCATTCACTTTTGCAAAACCTTGTGTTCCAAATTTTTCTCTCTCCTTTCTTCCTACCTCATCCCCTAGATAGCAAGTAATTCTATCTATGTTAAACATGTTTAATTCATATATATATATATATATATTTCTATGATTATCATACTGCACAAGAAAAATAATTAGAAAAAAAACAAAAAACAAGCAACTCGCTATGTTGTGGTCCACATTCAGTCCCCATCATCCTTTCTCTGGATACAGATGGCTTTCTCCATCACAAGACCATTGAAATTGGCTTGAATCACATTATTGTTGAAAAGAGCCACTTCCATCAGAAATGACCATCACAAAATCTTGTTATTGCTGTGTAGAATGTTCTCTTAGTTTATTCACTTCTCTCTCCAGGTTTTTCTAAAATTGACCATTCTTCTAAATGTCCTTATTTCTTTTATATAAGCATTAGTATCTTGCCAATTGTCTAGGCTCCCAACCTTGTTGTCATTTCTGATGTCTCACTCTCACCCTGCATATCTAATCACTTTCCAGATATTTTAACTTGTACTTCTATATGTCTCAAATTTGTCCCTCTTTCTCCATCTATCTAGCCATTATATCACTCCAGGTTCTCATAACATCTTTCCTGGATTATTTCAATAGTCTACTAAACAGAGGCTCTCTTTACCCTACTTCAAGTTTTGGATATCCATTGATCTATAAATATAAAAGGATGAATGGTGGTGCTGATGCAGTTAGTGGCAGTGCAGAGTGTTGAAGTGTGAGAATCCCCTTCTGGTCTGTGCAGGTTCAATGTGAAAGAATTCACAACCTGAAAAGTTTGACTGGCAAAAGGGAAGTTTATTGTTGGCCCTGCAGAAGCCAGTTTTGCTAGGAAGACAGAATTCTGAGTGACAAGGTCTTGTCAGAGAAATAATAAAAGTTTTTCACTGAGAAGAGGGTCTCTTCACAGCAGACAGTAGTCCTGGCAGGCAGGTATGCTACGGAGAGATGTTCCTTGACAAAGCATAATCCTGCTTCAGACATTCTGAAAGAAAATGAATTTTAAATTGCTTTCTTTATACCAAATCTGAGATTGGAGTATTGATTGAATGAGATTCCTTTGATGTCACTGCCCCTAGGTCTAGATTTCCAATTGAACAAGACCACTTAAGTTCCAGCTACTAGGAGTGATTTTGGACTAATGTTCAGCTCAATAGAGGGTGCAGCTAGTCACCACCAAGATAACAAAATGAAGCCACTTTATCTTGATTCCTTGAAGCAGGCCTCTCCCAGAGGAGAGTTTCTCAGAGTTCAGCTCCATGGCTTCCCCCCCATAGTCAGGGAGGACAGTTTCAGGGTTCCACAGTGCCACAAATAGAAATAATGAAATCAGAAGAAGGAAAAAGTTAAGGAGAAAAGTTTATAAACTCTTTCTTGAACATATTGCCTTCGATGTACTAATGAGACAATAAGGCAGAGATTTCAAGTAGAAAATTAAAGATCCAAGTCTAAGAAAGGCTCAGGAAAAAAAAAAAAAGCCCAGAATTGAAGATAATAGTTTGAAAACCATCTGCATAAAAGTTAAAAGGGTAGCTATGTTTACCAAGGGGAAAAAATGTAAATTGAGAAAAGAGAAGATCAAAGGATAAATCCTTAAGGATTCTGAAGAATCAGGAAGAGTCTGAGGTGGCAGACACCCTTCTAATGGAGACAGAGAACTTGTTTTAAATGTCAGAGAAAAATTAAGAGAATATGATATCTTTAACTCATGGGAGGAGAACATAATCAGAAATAGAGTTTGGTCAATTATCCCAAAAGCTACAGAGAGATCAATTTGATAGAGAATGGGAAAAAAATAACAACAACAATGTATTGGTGACTGGGGAGTCATTGAAGGCCTTTGACAAAAAAAAGTTTCATAGCTGATCTCAGAAAATTAAAGGTGGGAAAGAGCCAGCAGAATATGTTGAATTGAATTGAAGTTAACTTGGATAGAGGGAATAAAACTGTTACGGAAAGTTCCTGGAAGAAGTAGGAGGGAACAAGATCAAAAGCTCACTGTTCAGGAGAACTGGAAACATTTAATCTCTGTGACTGGGAAAAAAAGTAAAAGGGAAGTGATAGTTTTGAAAAAAAAAGAAGAGGAGGGGCAGCTAGATGATACAGTGGATTGGGCACTGGCTATGAAGTCAGAAAGGTCCAAATTTGGCCTTAGACATTTAACACTTACTTAACTAACTGGGAAAGTCATTTAACCCCAACTGGCTAAATTGTCTTCCAAATAAAAATCATAAAAATGAAAAAAAGAGGTGGAAGATCGAAGAAGTGTATATTGAATGCTGTTTAACCATATTTTAATTATATTAAAAATCAACTCAAAAAGTTCTGGACACAGACACACTCCCTTTGGAATTATTGGCCAAATTTTCCACTGTAACAGGGACCTAGGGATAACTATGAGGATTGTGGCTTCTAACACTGTCATTCCTGAATTCCCATTTGCTGTGCTACCTATTAGCAACCAACCAGTAGGATTCTTGGCTTCTAGAAGAGGCTATTGAGAAGGCATAGCATTAGCAACAGTTAGAAAATATCTCTCCCTCACCCCAAACTGGTGGCATATTTTTTCCCTTATATAGCCAAAGTTTCTGGGGAAGAATGAGCTCAAACTTCAAGAATAATGGGAATGATGAAAATATTGAAAGAATATATGTGACAAAGAGGTACTTCCAAACTTCTAACACAGGAAGATCTTTTCTCTTGTTTTGGAGTCCTCATGAGTTTCTCCTTAGATATAGGACCTTTCAGAGTCCCTAATTCCTGAAGCCACTACCATCCCTTAGGGATGGGTGTGGGAAAGAATTTTTCATCACTTCTCTTTGCAGGCTCCTGGGAAAGGAAAGGTATTAAACTTACTACCAAAATGAAAGTCTACAGAGCTGTTGTGCTGACCTCATTGTAGTATACCTGTGAAACCTAAACAGTATGCCAGCACTATTCCAGGAAATTGAATTGCTTCCATTTGAATTGTCTTAGGAAGATTGTCAAGATCACCTCAGAGGATAAGATACCAAACACTGAGTTCCTTTCTTGAACTAAACTCTACTGCAGAGAACACAACTTCATTGGACTGGCCACATTGTTTGAATGCCAAATGTGTGCTTTAAAAAAGAACTATTTTATCAAGAACTCAAATAAGGCAAGTACTCAGAAATTGGTCAGAAAAAGCAATTCAAAGACACTTTCAAGCTCTCTCTTAAGAACTTTAGAATTGATTTTATGACATGGGAGACACTGGCACAGCACCACCCATCATAGTGTGATCTCATCAGAGAAGGTGCTGTGTTCTCTGAGTAAAGTAGAATTGAAATAACTCAGAAGAAATATGAAATGCGCAAGTTAGAGAATTTATCCCAAATGTTCATGGGAACTGTTTGTATCTGATTTGTTGCAGAGTATCCCAAACCCATATTGGTCTGATCAGCCACCATCAGACACACTATAACTCAATTATAATTTTGGTCCTCTTTGAGAATTAAGGAAAACAACTACCAACAACCAAACATCAGACACTACCACTCCAGCAGACTGCTACTAACTCAAACTTAGTGAAATCTCATATGAATTTTCCATTCTTATCTGTCACATAGGCATTACCATATCAGAATATTCATTTACCTAAAACTAGGAGAATAAACAAACAGTGGCTATGTATGCTTGTGGTACACTTAGTAATAGGGTAAGTGATAGAGCAGCTGTCTTTATCCCTCCACTCAGAATTTCAAGGCAATTCTCTATATTGGAGAGAGTAAGAAATTGATTGCTTGAACTTTCTACATGAACATTCAGTTCCAGTCCATCCTCTTCTGAATCATCAGTTTTTCTGACTCCAAATCCAATTAGAAGGTTTTTCATCTGCACATAGTACTAAACCTGAGTCATCATGGCCAAAACCAACTTCTATATTTCCACATTTTATATTGGTAGCAGAGAATATTTTTACATGTTCAAAAGAGTGAGTCCTTATTGGTCAGTATCCCCTGTTTCTTCCTCCCATGAGAGCATTAAATCAGAGATCTAGAGTTGGAAGGGACCTCAGAGGCCATCTATTTCAGATCTTTCATTTTATAAGCATTCAGCATTTCTAAGCACTTTTTATTTCCCATTCTCCTTTCCAATTTGGAGCTAATGTCTTTTCCCTTCAGTCTCTTGGAGGGAGAAATAAAGAAGTTTACTTTTCACACATATATACAGACAGATAGACTATTATATATGTATGTATGTATGTCTCCTCTCTTCAAGCATTGAAGATTTAAAGAGGCAAAGCTCTCATTCACAATGCATGCTAAAGAAGTAAATGATTAGTCATTCAAGGGCTGACCAGAGTCTCTTTTGCAGTTGATATGTACCAGGATAGGTATTTTCCACCAGAGTGCCCTTTCCTTGGATCATAGATGATCAAGGCTCAGCTGCTATGACTGAGTACAAACATTATTCTCCAGAAGTAGAGATTTGAAACTGTGCCCAGATACAGGCACAAACAGCTCATCTCCATGCCAGATGGACTAATTATCAAAGTCTTTTAAATTAGGAGTTAGAGGGTGGATAAAATTCCCTAATTACATCTCCTCATAGTCCTGGCTACTATTCTTCTATCTCTCCTTCAAGGTTCACAAATGAACCTTGAATCGAATGAAGGTCCTGTAACTTCATCACAATCTACACTGAGGGAGCATCATAAGCCATGTAATTGGTTTACTGTTAGCATATTTTTGCCCTCAATAAAGGGTCAAAGCATTGAGCCATTATAGTAACTAGCCTTGTAAGTGCCTCTCTTTTTACTAAAACAATAGAGAAATTATGTTCTATTTCAGGAATACATATCCAGGCAAGAGATTTAAATAACTAAGAAAGTATTTAGAAAGATTAACAAATCCAAGTGTATCTCGGATTAATGTAATCTAAGATTATATAAAAGTCAAGTTAGAATTAATTACTTAAGAAACATTACTAAAATCTGCAAATGGGGGAAAAAATCTCAGCAGAAGAATAGTAAAGAAAGAAAGTCTAATAAGAAATTTGAAAAAGGAATATACCTGCAGTAAGCTTCTAAATTATGGAAAATCTATTATGATTTTTTTTCTTCCTAAAGAAAAGCAGAACACCAACATACAATACTAGACTGGCTTACATCTTTATCCTTAGCTTACCCTGTAAAATACAATATAGGTAGTAATTCTGGAAATTCTGGCAAAGAAAGAGTGAATGATTTAGAGAATTTTACCAGGCCCAATTTCTACTTTTCTAAAGTTTCTCAACTATTTAAGGGGAAAAAAATACACAATCCAGGAAGTGACACAAAAGTAGAAAATAAACAAATGAAGAATTCTCACAATTAGCTTAAGAAATGTTGATTTATCCTTACTTTCTAGGATGTAGGGAAAACCACGAAATTTAATGAGAGCTATTTAAGGGCACCAAACCATTCCTCCTCCAGACAAGAGTCCTACTTTACAGAGTAGTTACATTTGCAAGTAAACAAAGACATATAAAGATAAAATCTTTATCACAGAATCAGCTGACAGCCCAAGCTATTACTGCAGTACTACAAATCCCAAGACTAGGGCTATTCTTGTTCAGTCCTGTTTCACTCTTCATTGGAGTTTTTTTGGAAAAAATATTAAAATGGTTTGACATTTCCTTCTCCAGCAAGGAAACTGAGATAAACAGAGTCACAGAGCTAAGTGTCTGAAGTCAGATTTGCAGTGTTACCTAGCTATTCTTCAGAATATGGATAGCTAGTCTCAAAGTAAGATGCTTGAATAAAATCCCTACAGGCAGTCTTCTGCCCTTCAACCAGCCAGCATCATTAACTATCTAATGTCATTGACTATTTCTCCTTCCCTCTTTTCCTCTCTGATTTGGTCTCTCTTTCTTTGTCTCTCTGTCTTGGTCTCTCTTTCTACCATTCTGTTTATCTTTGTCTCTATTTTTGTCTCCGTCTCTTTGTCTCTCTGTCTCTGTCTCTTTCTCCTTTCTCAAAATGACTAATATGGAAATGTCTTACATGATTACATATGTATAACCTTTATCAGATTATTTACTGTCTCAGAGAGAGGAATGGAAGGAGCAGGGAACAGAATTTAAAGCTCAAAATTTTAAAAGTTGAAAAATTGTCTTCACATGTAACTAGGGGAAAATATTTAAAAGAAAAAAGTGTCTGAAATATCTTTCAGATACCAAATCTCACCAAAACCTTTTCCCCAAAAAAACCTTTTAATAGTATTGAGCTGGGACATATACTTTATATCAAAGAAACTCTTACATCTTTTTTTGCTGTCCAACGCACTTGCTTAATAAACTAAAAGGAAAGTAGTATACTTGATTCATGAAAGCTACGCTAGTGTCTTTGGAAGTTTACATAATCAAGCTGGAAAGGCAGTATGATGCTGTCATCCAAGAATCCACCAAGCTGAAGGAAGATATGCATTATCACTAGAAGACTGGCCATAAGGCATAGAATTTTCCTCCCTCAGCAACTCATGTTATCATCAATTAAGCTTTGAAGGAGTTGTGATTAGCAGGGGTGGGAGGAACAGAGCCTAGGCTCTTTTGAAGGAGAGACACAAATCCTTGAAAAACAAGCCGTTCTTTGCCATTTACAAGAGTGTTTTTGCATTATTGTGCAAGTAAGATTTATTTTCACAATTAAAATCTTCCAAGCAGTTGGTCTGTGATGCTAACTACCTTCTCTTGTTGAGCTGGGGGACATGAAGCACTAAAGAATGAAAACATTTTTATTTGAGTAAGAAGGATCAATCAATAATTAATCTTCATTTTTTTGGAAAACTTGAACAGAATACTCAGTATCAAATCTTATAAATATTTCATCTTTGAAAATGTGATATACTTATTGTGAGAGGCAAGTAAGGAAGAATGGACAATAGGCCAGTCTTTGAGTAAGGATGACCTTGATTTAAGATCTGCTTCTGCTGATTAGCCTATTGACTTGGGGGATATTGGGGAATGTCATTTAATGTCTCATTTTTTCTAAGTCTATTAAGGCCAGACAGAATAGTACAATGGAAATTGAAATAAACTCTAGAATCAGAGGACCTGGGTTCAAATCCACCTTTGATGCTTGTTACTTGTATGACTTTAGCAAATCACTTAACTTTCTTGAATCTCAGTTTCCTTCCTCATCTATAAATTAAAGACTTTGGATTAGTTGGCTTCTGAGTTTCCTTGCAACTTTTGATTTATACTTTCAAAATACAAATTGTTGATCTATGAAGTGAGTTTCCATACTGCAAATTTTCCCACACCATGTAAATCATAAATATGGAACATAACAAAAACATATGTATGGAAATGTCATATATAAAAACATAGAAAATATATAACCACATATACATTATACATAGAATATTTTATATGTATAATGTATATGTGGTTATATATATTTATATATTTGGATTTATTTTTATATATTCTTATATTTTTACACATTCTTTCTCTTATTAGATTACAAGCTCCTTGAGGGCAAGAGATTATTAGTTTTGTCTTTGTATTCTCAGTATTTGGCACATAGTTAAATTGATTGATCATTCAAAAGCAAATTCTGTTTATTTGGAAGCAACCTAGAAGAGATCTATTTTAATCTTTCTCATTTTACAACAAATAAATGAAGCTCTTAGAAGTTAAGTAACAAATAATAAATTTGCAGATAATGGCACTATAGTCCAGGTCTGCTGACCCCCAGTCCAATATCCCTTTTTGAAAAAATCCATTTTCCTTTTTGTCCATTATTTTATTCTCTCTCCAACCTCATTCAAGATAAGTGAATATCTAAATTGTTAGTAGCTAATAATAACTTAATGTGCTATAATCTTTTAAATAGCATTTGCTAGAGCACCAGCCTTGAATTCAGGAAGACCTGAGTTCAAATTTGATCTCAGACACTTAACACTTCCTAGCTGTGGGACCCTGGGCAAGTCACTTAACCCCAGCCTCGGGGGGGGGGGGGGGGGGGGGGGGGGAAGTTAAATAGCATTTGCTTCTTTATAGAAGCTTTCCATGATGTGTCTCAAAATGGACTGTTACTATATTTAGACATTTTAGGCAAAACTATGGCAACTCTTCAAATAAACACCCAAATTTTGTGGCTTTAACACTTCCATTTCAACTCAGTTCATTAATATGCTGCATTTTGCCTACACAATTTCTAAAGCCCTTTAAAACATTCATGAGTAATCATTTTCAGCAATTACTGTAGGAAGTCAGTACTAACTTCACTACTGAAATAGGGCCAATGTCATAACGAAATTCACTGGCTACCCACCACACAATAGATGTGAGCACTTCAGGTTATAACAAAGGCCTCTAGCTTTAACCAAGTGCAGTTGAATCCACAGACCCTAATTATCCTAGCAAGAGATTTCAATAGTTTTCAGGAATTAGTTGTTCAAAAACTTTGTAGCATTTATAAGTAATGATAATACATTTGCATTAAGTCATAAATTTGGGACTCCTTAGGACATTCTTATTTGCCCAGTGATCTGGGGGAACTAGAGAGTAGCTTGTACTTTGTACATTAAAAAAAAAAAAATTCAGATGAAGAAATAAATTTCTTCTCTTGGGAACTCTGATACCTAAATGAACTGGCAAATTGCCAATTTGCCCAGACAATTTGTCCCACTAGATAGGAATCAGTTTCCCTTGGACAAGGGTGGGTTGAGGAGACCATATGTATATTCATGTCTTCCTAAAAGTCACATTTTGATACTCATATGAACATATGTAACTTACATGAGCAAAACACCCCCAACCCACCCCCTCCTACAGATGGAACTAACTGAAATTTACTGAATGAAAGGTGAGGGAGGGAAGAATCAAGGTGCAGTCAGTGGTCCTCACACTGTCCCTCAGACTGTGGGAGGGCGGGACTACAGTAAAAACAAAAGCTCACACTCTGTCTCCGCCCCTCAGCCCGTTTGCCATGACCCAGCCCGCACGTCCTCCGCCGGTACATCTGGCCCGCCCGCCATAGTTTGAGAACCCCCGGGTGATTGGAAGGATGGTGATACTCTTAATCCAAACAGGAAAATTAGGAAGATGAGAAGATTTTGGGGGAAAGATCATGTTTTGTGAAGCTGGAAGCAGGTTTAAGGTGGAGTAAATAAACTAAAAACCCTAATATTCAGATAGCTTTCCTACTCAGTAATGAATATTTAGATATGGCCATAGTCATACATTGATTGATTCAACAAGGTTTACTGAACTTTATGGAATACTAAGTATCAGGAACTGAACTAGGTAGGGAAGATAATAAAGAAGCTTGTATTCTTTTGAGGAGAACCTTCATATACACAGGTAAAGGAATAAAAACTATACGTAAATACAGTGTAATTTTAGGAGGTGATACTAAAGAAGGTACGTTGCCAATAACGAGGGACAGGTGACCAGAGGATACAGTGCCGTTATTTAGAGTCAGGCAGACGCATCTTCCTCAGTTCAAATGCAGCCTCGGTTACTTATTTAGCTCTGTGACCTTGGGCAAATCACTTCCCCTCCCCCCCTCCGTCTGCCTCAGTTTCCTCATCGGTAAAATGAGATGGAGAAGAAAATGGCAAACCAGTCCGGTATCTCTGCCAGGAAAGCCCTAAATAAGGTCACGAAGACATATGGGATAAACGATGAAGTCAACAAGACCACAAGGTAATTTTTTTGCCGGGGGAAGGGGAGGGAGGATTAACAATTGAGGTAAAGGTTTTGTGTCACAGGCAGAACTTGAGGCCTGAGGTCTCTAAAAACTTAATAGCATTGCATTTCTTGAATGAATGAATGAATGAATGACGCAAACTAGAAATACTACAACTGAGCAAATATCTCAGCTGAAAGTCGTCCCAGCCTTTAACCTGAGGCGGGGAAGGAAAAAGTGCGCGCGCGCCCGGGCTTCCTGCGCCAGCGAGTCACTTGACTAAAGCGAGTCAGTCCTTTTCCCCAAGCTCCGTCGCCAGCCTAAGGGCGCATGCGCGCTGCTGGCTTGGGACCAAGGTGGGCGGGAGGAGGGAGAGCGCTGACAGCTTCCGCTTTCGTTTCCTGCTCTTCGCCAATTTGGTTGACGGTCCCAGCCGGACTCCTGGGCGGCGGCGGCGGTGGCTGCGGGGGGCCGGGGAGTTCGCTGGCTGGGTTGGGGGTGTGGTGCGGTGAGGTGAGGCGCGGCCTCCTGAAGAGCCATGGCCTGCTCCCTGCTCCAGTTCTGCTACTTCCAGGACCTTCAGGCCGCCCGGGACTTCCTCTTCCCGCACCTGCGGGACGAGACCCCCAGTGGCGGCGCGGTCCGGAGGGACGAGGGTAAGTCCTTACATTCCTCAGCCCTGCCAGGCGGGGTGCAACTCCTGCTTCCCCTTCCTCCACTCCATCCAGCGCCCCTCCTTGGCCCGTCCCGAAGGAAGCCGGTCTCGTAGCTACCGTCAGTGAAGCAGTAAACAGTTATTAAGCACCTTATGTATACCGGACACTGGACTAAGTATTGGGGGGGAGGGGGAAGAAAAAACATCCTCTTTTATGAAAGAGCTCGTAGCTAAATGAAGGAGACTGCATATAAACAACTGTCCAAGCAAGAGACTGTCTGGGCAGACGGGAGGTAGTCTCACGGGGAAGGAAGGGTCTCTTGTGGAAGTCTGGTCCCAGCTGAGACTTAAAGGAAGCTAGGAGGCAGAGTCGCGGAGGAAGGGGGGTAGGGCTTCGGTTCTTGCACCTTCCTCAATCTCCCCTCTCACCCTCCCCTTTCCTGGACCCTAGAGTCATGTCTCTCTGTCTCCCCTCCCCCCATCGAAATTCAGCGTGTCCCCTGCCTCCTCCTTCCCAACTCAGCGCCAGCTGTCATCTGTGCTCTCTCTGTCGAGGCTCCATCTCCATCCGTTGGAAAGTCCTTTTCCTTCTTTCTCAACTTCCCAGGCCACAAACGCATAAAACTGTTTGAAGATTCAGTCCTGAAGCGAATGTGCTTCTCCTCTACAATGCAGCTGACCTTTCCAAGCAGGATTTTCTGGTTGATAGTCCTATATCTGCCAGTAATTTGTACCTTGTCCTGGGAAAGCAAGTTTGCTCCAGGTGGGATGGTTTATTGTCCTTATTAGCATCCACATGAACATGATATTAAATTCTAAAGACTTATTAACAGGGTTCGGGCAGGTTTAAGACAGTATTATAATACATTGGTATTACAGCAATTTCAGGTCTACTTTTCAAAAGTACCAGTGATTATCAGAATTCTTGGAGTTTCTTAAAGAAGTATGTTTTAATTATGTTCTGTTTCCAATTACAAACATTTTTGTCTTGTAGTATGGTATGATTACTTTTTAAAAATACCTATGCCATAAGTAATAAAAAGGTCAATAACTTTAATCTAAAAGAAAATTGGCTAAATCTTTGAAATTGAAAGGAAAAGAGCTTACATTTACCAAGGGAATTGTTATCATACAGAAATAAATTGTTCCTAGTACATTTCATGTCATAAAGGTGAAATTATAAGGAGTCAAGTTGATGGGGAGGATAACTGGGTCGGTTTACAGACTGAAAATTCATTTTCAGATCATCATAAATAAGTTCTCATTATCTGACATTCACTCTACATTTATAAGAACTTAAGTTTTAGAACTTAGATTTTATGGTTGTTTTGATTATTTTTTTATTCTTTTTTCTTTTTTTTTTTTAATTAGTTTTTATTTACCAGATATATGCATGGGTAATTTCACAACATTGCTCTTGTTCCAATTGTTTTGATTATTTTTCAATAAGAGGCTTTTCAGAATTGAATAATTGATTTGGGAGGTAGCTTTCTCCGGATTTTCTTCTTACCTATTTGACCCCTCCTCTGGTCTTCTTTCCTGGATCTTCAACCAGGCCTTATTAGCCCTATCCTAAGTCTTCCTTCTCTTTTCTATTTCACTTGGTGAAAACTTCATATCCCATGGATTCGTTGATCACTGTGCTAAAGCTTCTTAAATGTATTTATCTCATTTTTACTTTTTTCCTGACTACTTAACAGTATCACAGTATCACAAATCCAACTGCCTGATGGACATCTTGAACTTGATATCCCATAGACATCTTAAATTCAACATACCTTCAAATTAACTCTTTATCTTTTCCCCCAAACCCTCGCCCTTTTCCAACTTCCCTGTCATGTCAAGGGTACCATGATCCTCTCATTTGTCTAAGTTTACAATCTCAGTGAAATCTTTTATTCTGTTATTAAGAACTGTTAATTTCCCTTTCATAATATTTCTTAAATATGCCCCCTTATCTACTCTGATTCTGCTACCCTGGTACAGGCCCTCATTACCTCCTGCCTAATCTGTTTTGCAGTATGCTCCTGCTGTGTCTCCCTGCCACAAGTCTCTCCTCACTCTACTCTGCTGATCTCCATATAGCTGTCAAAGTGATCTTTCTAAAGTTGCAGGTCTGAACATAATCACTCACCGTACTCAATATAACTCCAGTGACTGGCTCTTTCACTTCTAGTATCAAATAAAAAATTTTGTTTGGTGATCAACCCCACTCCCCACTTTGTAGTCTTCTTATACCTTAATTCTCCTCCCCACCCCTCACAATGATTCTCTTTCTACTGCAGAAATATTCATGAACTATCCTTCATACTTAGAATGTTCTCCTTCCTCATTTCTGCCTCCTAGCTTCCTTCAAGTTTCAGATAAAATCTCAAATGCTACAGGAACCCTTTTCCAAATCTCCTTAATTCTAGTACCCTTTCTTTATTAATTACCTCCAATTTATCCTCCTTTAAAAGCATATGTAACTTTTTACGTGTTATGCCCCATATTAAACTATGAACTTTTGAGATCAAGGACTGTCTTTTATTTTCTTCTTCTTCTTTTTTTTTTTTTTAATGTCTTTAGCTTTTAGCATGTGCTTAGCTTGTAGTAGGCACTTAATAAATGTTTATTGATTGATTGACTTGAAATCACAATTTCAAAGACTTTGTAAATGAGTATTTTTTCTAACTTAACAGTTTTAAAAGCCATTTTCATTACTCTTTTTTACCTGCACCCTCTTTTACCTACTATGCAAACAGTAAAATAGGCACTGATCTACTGCTTAGTATAGATTATTTGTCCCAAATAAGTGACAATTTTTATAAGCATATTTTTTTATATAACAGTATAACTATTGACTTGAGCACCCACTATATTGAGTTATACATGATGTATTGCTTCCAATACTTTTAAATCCATATTCTATTTTTGTAGCAGTATGTCTTTATTACTTTATGTCCTCAATTATTAAGAAAGGGACATATTTTCCTACTTCAGAGGTAATGAGTTCTGCCCAATAATTAATCACATTTTGTTCCTTAACCAAATACCAGTAGTTTTAAAAGTGGGATTTAACTTGCTTAGAATTTGGGGACAGTGGTGATATATAAGTTTGCTGGTAACTCTTAGTAACCTATAATTACTAGCTCTTTCTGAGCTACTAGAAATTTCGAATGAATATCCAGAAGGGGCATCAGAGCATTTCCAAACTTTGGGGTATTACAACAAGAAGAACCTGTTAATTTTGCCTCTGAGTAATCATGTCTTTGACCTGATGAGGAACTGAACTTTTTTTACTTCTTCCTTATTTTTCCAGGAAGATAGAAACTGGAACAAACAGTATAATAGGTTTGATTCTATGATTAAACATAGATACTTATAGACCTTGAGTGGTGTGCCTTTCTACTATGTTAGTTTTATGAATTTACAAATGAGTCCAGAGCTTGGTATGTTGTAGGTATTTAATAAATACTTGTTTCTTTTCTTTGCCCTTTTAATTTGCCAATTCCCAAATATTCATTGGTATTCTCTTGCTTCTAAGACAAAATCGGAAATCTTCAACATAGCATTTAAATCCTTCCACAATCTGGGTATCCATCTGTCTATCTGCCTTTCTATCCTTTTGAATCTAGAATTAAGAAGACCAGAGTTCAAATCCAACCTCATACCTATCTGTAATAACTTGCTTCAGTTTCTTTTTAAATGTGTACCATGATACCACCTACCTTGCTGGTGTGTTCTGAAGTTAAAACAAGGGAGTATTTTAAAAATTCTTTGAAAACTTTAAAGCACGATATAAATGCTAACTATTATTATTGTTTCATTTTTATTATTATTTCCCTCTGCTTTCTTTACTGTCATATAAATCCTTGCATTTCTTCACATTCATTATTTATTTTGTTATCATACTATTGCATTATATTCATATAGCATAGTTTGATCAGTTCTTCCTAAAATAAGTCAATTTAATTGGACATTTATCAAAATACCTTTTATGTGCCAAGAAGCAAAACATATGCATAGTAGACAATGAACACTTACTTTGTTGACTGTAGAGTATGTAGGATCTTTGTTTATTTTTAAAAATTTATTTATTTATTTATTTTCCTTGGTTACATGTAAAACAATTTTGTTTAAGACTGTATAGGATTTATTATATAGGCTTTCTTGAAATAGAAATTTATTGTTTATATTTTGAATCTTCTTTTATGTTCTGCTCTGCAAATGTTTTTCTTTTCCTATTTTTAAAAATAGCTTTTTATTTTCAAAATACATGCAAAGACAGTTTTCAGTATTCACCCTTGCAAAGCTTTGTGTTCCATATTTTTCTCTCCCCCCAGAAAGCAAGTAGTCCAATATATGTTAAATATGTACAGTTCTTCTATATATATTTCCACATTTATCATGCTGCACAAGAAAGATCAGATCTAAAAGTAAGAAAGAAAAAAAAACAAGCAAACAATAACAAAAAGATGAAAATACTATGTTGTGATCCTCCTTCAGTCCCCACAGTCCTCTTTCTGGATGCAGATGGCTCTCTCCATCACAAATCTTTTTATTTAATTATTTATTTATTTAAAAAAAAAAATTTTGCTGAGTCAATTGGGGTTAAGTGACTTGCTCAGGGTCACACAACTAGGAAGTGTTAAGTGTCTGAGACCATATTTGAACTCAGGTCCTCCTGACTTCAGGGCTGGTGCTCTATCCACTGTACCACCTAGCTGCCCCTTTCCATCACAAATCTATTAGAATTGGCCTGAATCACCTCATTTTTGAAAAGTCCATCACATAATTTTGCTGTTGCCATGTACAACATTTTCTTGATTTTACTCACTTCACTTAGCATTAGTTCATGTAATCTCTTCAGGCCTTTTTGAAATCATCCTGCTGATTGTTTCTTATAGAACATTAATAGTACCATAACATTCATACACCATAATGTATTCAGCCATTCTCCAATTGATGGGCACCCATTCAGTTTCTAATTAGGATCTTTATTTTTACAATCATTCTCCTTAGTGTATATCCCCTATATTGTGGAATCCCTGGGTCAAAAGACATTAATTTTCTTGCATTGTTATAAATTAATTTCTGAACATTTTGAGCAGTTTTTATTTAGTATTGGTATTAGTGTTTCCTTTTTTATAGCTTCACAAATTGTTGTTGCAATTTTTTTTTAATGCCCTTCATTCTTGAAGAGGACCATGACATGAAAATGAATTGGATATAAGTAAGGGAGGGCTATGCAATGCTACATGTTTCACTTTCCCCTCCAGAGCCATCTGGATCCAGTGGCCAGATATAATCAAGATAACTGGAGATGACCCTGGATGGAGTGAGAGACCTTTGCCTTTTTAAGCTAAGGTCTTCAAGAGGTCTCAGTTTGAAGCTGTACCGAAGCTGTACCCATTCAGTGATTAAGGCTAGGTAGCAATTGAGGCAAAGAATCTCTTCTTTTACCTAGTCCAAAAAAAAAAAAAAAAATCTAAATAAATGAACAAATGAATCTGGAAGGGGAAAACTCTCTGTGTTTCTGATCAAAGCAGAAATGACTGATATTTACATTCAATCTGAGTCACTGAGGACCCAATCAATGACAAAATGGGGCTTGGTCTGGGAACTATTGGTGATCAGTCAATGATAATCAGATGGATTTTGGTTTAAGGTTTGCTCCTTTCTAGACAGTAAACCCCAAGTTACCTTGGTAGAGTTCAGAGGTGCAAAAGAGAAGAGGAAAAAAATGCTTTTAAGAGCATTTGTAGATAAAGGTATGATATCTTATGTGGACAGAGGGGGAAAAGGGAAGGTGGGAATGAATGGAGGGAGGGAGGTAAGTAGGAAGGGAGAGAAAGGGAAGAAAGGAAGAAAAAGAAGGAAGAAAGGATGGAAGGGAGGGACGGAGTTTTCCAACTCCAGTTAGAGACCAATTCCAGTTTGTGGGTCAGCTTCATAGAAGTTGTTGTTTGTCTTTCATTCTTGAAGAGGACTATGACATCAGAGAGATGATGCCTTTTAGACTTTTTTTTTTTGTACTAGGTGAAAAAAGAGATTCTTTGCCTCAATTGCTATCTAGCCTTAGTCATTGAATAGGTGCTGTCTCAGTCAAACTGAGACCTGTGGAAGACCTTAGCTTAATAAGGCTAAGGTTTCCCATTTCATCGAGGGCCATCTTCAGCTATCCTGATCGATATCTGGCCACTGGACTCAGATAATTCAGGAGGGAAAAGTAAGGCAGGTGACCTTGCATAGTCCTTCCTCGTTTAAATGCAATCCAAGCCTCTCAACTAGGAATTGTTTCTTTGAAAATTTGACTATGAGATTTTGGGTTTAATTTACATATTTGGAACATTTAAAAAGTTGTTCGTTATTCTTATTTTCATTAGTTTGCTATAAATCTTAGTTTTATGGGGTTGAGGTAGCAGTGCCTAGTTCAAAATAAACATGTGACAAATTCACAATGGCATTCTCTTTGCCAAAAGGGAAGTTTATTTAGGAGAAGAGTTTACAGACAAATACAAGATAAAATAGACACCAGGAGCGGCAAATATGAAATAGAGGTGGGAGAGCTTATGGTTAGCAAGGAAAAAGAAAAGTTCCACTGGGGAACTCACAGTTAATTAGAAGAAAGTAAATACTCCATGAGGTGGGAGAAAGCCATTGTTAGCTAGAATAAAGGGAAAGGAACCATTAAAGGGAAGGCATTAGAAGGGAGAAAGAGTACTTCATAGTTGGCTTAATCTAAAAAAGAATTTAGCAAAGATCTTCATCCTAAGCAGATCTTTTATTGGGAAAATATTGCCTTGGAGCTTTCTCAGTTCTCCCTCTCTAGAGGGAGGGTCAGAGAGCTCGAAGGTCTGTCTGTACCTGGTGAACCTTTCTAAAGATATGCCTAATAAGATTGTCTGGGAAAGCTGAAGTTGAAGGAATGTCTTTAAAGATGCTAACTAGATTGGAAGTAGTATGGATGAATTAACACTAGACTCTGATTTCACATTATTCTATACGAACAGGATTTGGCAGTTCCCATCACTTAGATTTCCCCCCCCCCCCAATTTATTAGTTTCTCTTAAAAACCTTTGTTTGGGGGTGAAATCGCTTTAATTTTGTGCAGTTGAAGTGTCCTTTTTTTTTTTTTTAAATATCATTTATGATCATGGTTATTTTTATTCATTTAAGAATTCTGTTTCTAAACATTGGTCTGAAAAGTATCAATTTCTCTTTGTCTTTTAAAAAAAGAAATACTATTTGATTAGGAGTTTGTTGTAGGTATGGTTGTTAGATGCTGAGACAAACCAATGCCTGGCAAATTCTGCTGCTTTGCAGGTGTTGTCCAGGGTTATACAACTAGTTAAATCTTAAGTATCTGAAGGAGTATTCGACCTCCCATTCTCCTGAAGCCAAAGTAGGTGCTTCAGCTACGCTATATAGCAACTGGTATCCTGTCAGTCTTTATCAAATAGGGATTCCCCAGTGTTCTTGGTTTTATGAAACACTGGCCAATAGTTTTAATAGTTGTTGCTTTCTAATATAGTTAGAGAAATGATACAGTTAAGGCCCTCTTTTTCCCTTCCTTTCCCCCCATAATTTCCTTTGAAATTCTACATTTTTTTCATCCACATGAATTTTAATTATTATTTTGTGTAATTCTATAAATTCTATCCCTTAGTAGTTTGATTTGTGTAGCTCGAAATCTTTAAATTCAAAGTGCATCATTTTTATTATATGGGGTATCTCAAAAGGCTTAGTTCAGTTTTTTAGTATTGCTAACTTAAGATTTCACTGACTTAATAATATACACCTTCACTAAGACTTTGGATTACATTGTATAATTGTTCAGTCCAAACACAAACAATTAACATGCTTTATTTCTCTATAGAGTGTTTGTAGTTGCATTTTTTTACATTTTTTTTAATTTTTTAATTTTTTATTTATTTTTTATTTTTTTATTCATTTTTCCAAATTATCCCCTCCCTCCCCCCATGGCAGGTAATCTCATACATTTTACATGTGTTACAATATAACCTAGATACAATATATGTGTGTAAATACCATTTTCTTGTTGCACATTAATTATTAGCTTCCGAAGGTGTAAGTAACCTGGGTAGATAGACAGTAGTGCTAACAATTTACATTCACTTCCCAGTGTTCCTTCTCTGGGTGTAGCTACCTCTGTCCATCATTGATCAACTGGAAGTGAGTTGGATCTTCTTTATGTTGAAGATATCCACTTCCATCAGAATACATCCTCATACAGTATTGTTGTTGAAGTGTATAGTGATCTTCTGGTTCTGCTCATTTCACTCAGCAACAGTTGATTTAACTCTCTCCAAGCCTCTCTGTATTCCTCCTGCTGGTCATTTCTTACAGAGCAATAATATTCCATAACCTTCATATACCACAATTTATCCAACCATTCTCCAATTGATGGACATCCATTCAACTTCCAGTTTCTAGCTACAACAAAAAGAGCTGCCACAAACATTTTGGCACATACAGGTCCCTTTCCACTCTTTAGTATTTCTTTGGGATATAATCCCAATAACAGCAATGCTGGGTCAAAGGGTATGCACAGTTTGACAACTTTTTGGGCATAGTTCCAAATTGCTCTCCAGAATGGCTGGATTCTTTCACAACTCCACCAACAATGTATCAGTGTCCCAGTTTTCCCACATCCCCTCCAACATTCATCATTATTTGTTCCTGTCATCTTAGCCAATCTGATAGGTGTGTAGTGGTATCTCAGAGTTGTCTTAATTTGCATTTCTCTGATCAGTAGTGATTTGGAACACTCTTTCATATGAGTGGAAATAGTTTCAATTTCATCATCTGAGAATTGTCTGTTCATATCCCTTGACCATTTATCAATTGGAGAATGGTTTGGTTTCCTATAAATCAGGGTCAGTTCTCTATATATTTTGGAAATGAGACCTTTGTCAGAACCTTTACTTTTAAAAATATTTTCCCAATTTGTTACTTCCCTTCTAATCTTGTTTGCATTAGTATTGTTTGTACAGAAACTTTTTAGTTTGATGTAATCAAAATCTTCTATTTTGTGATCAATAATGATCTCTAATTCTCCTCTGGTCATAAATTCCTTCCTCCTCCACAGGTCTGAGAGGTAGACTTATTCTCTGTTCCTCTAATCTATTTATGATCTCATTCTTTATGCCTAAATCATGGACCCATTTTGATCTTATCTTGGTATATGGTGTTAAGTGTAGATCCATATCTAATTTCTGCCATACTAATTTCCCTGTAGTTGCATTTTTTTTAAAAAAATTCTAAATGTATTGGTAGGTTAATATAAATATTTTGTATGTTGTGAATGGAATGTTTTGAATGCAATTTTTCTTTTTTAGCACTTAAGAGTTTATTAGTAAATCTTGTTTTGGATTTGTTTTGTATTCTGAAACTTTCCTGAAGACATTGACTCTTAGTATCTTTAAAAATAACTATTGTGTTGTTTGAAAAAGGAAATAATTTCGCCTCCTTGCTTATCCTATTTTCCCTTCAACTTTCATTACTATTGATAATATTTCTAGCATTATATTTTTAAATTTAATGTATACTTCATAGGCTTATAGATTTAGGTCAGGAAGAAACTTTTGAAGTCATTAAGTCCAACCCACTCATTATACAGAATAAGAAATTGAAGTTCAGATAGAATAAGTAATTTACCCAGGGTCAGCAGGTAGGACATGAACTCACATCTTTTTGACTCCAAATCCACTGATCTCCATTATGTCATGTGGCTTTCTTGCTCCGATTGTAATTGATACTATTATAGAAATTCAGACTAAAAATAGAAAAATAGGATTAAAGTAATTATTTTTTTTTCTATAATGGCATTTTATTTTTCCAAAACATATAAAGATAGTCTCCAACATTCACCCCTGCAAAATATCATTCTCCAAATGCCTCTCCCTTCTCCCTTTTTCCCCAGACAGCTAAAGTAATTATTTAGAATGGTATTGAATCTTTTTAATTCTATATTTACTTTTAAAATGTGATTCTTATTGGGCATCTAGTTGCTGTAGTAGATAGAGTACCAGCCCTGAAGTTAGGAGGACCTGAGTTCAAATCTGGCCTCAGACAATTAACACTTCCTAACTGTGTGACCCTGACAAGTCACTTGGATCCCAATTGCCTCAGCAAAAAAAAGCAAAAAAAAAAAAAAAAAAAGTGATTCTTATATTTACCAAATACTTGGGTTTTGTTTTTCATCTAGTCTGTCTCTTTTTCTTTTTAATGAATTGTCTAATTGTTAGGCTTATATGTTTTTCCATTTGTTTCTTTGTATTGATTTTTATCTATTTTCTTTTTTTAAGTTAGTATTTTGGAAAAAGAGACCTAAAACACCATAAAGATTTTTATGATAGCAAAAGGAAGTAGAATAATCATATAGAAAGAATGAGATCCCTTATGGAGATCTGTAGGGTTACATCCAAAAATCTTGAAAAAATTTAAAAAATTGAGATAAAGGTCTCCAGTCCTTCAAGTGGATCCATGAATTTTAGGTAAAAAAGTAGATGATAATCACACAGAATGATGTTACAGCATGGAAGGGCTCCAGTGTACAATATCCATCCACATTCATCTCATACATTTATCCAAGTGTGGAACCAAAACTTCAGATAGTCTGTGCCATATTCTGATTTTTACAAACTCTTTATTGAGGAAGAAGCAAAATAGGATTAGTTTTTGACAAAGAGTATTGTTAAATATTAAAATGATTAGGAAGAAAAATTATACAATTATTTTATTAGGATTAGAGAAGAATTTAGGTAGCAAAATTGCTTTAATTTTAGCCATTTTTCTTTTTTTTGATAAAAATTTTAATTGATGTCCTATTTTTTTAAATGATAGCAACATCTCCCATTATCTTCTTTCATTTCTTTACTAGAGAGCCATCCCATATGACAAATATTTTTTAAAGAGAGAAAAATCAACAATATTGAATACAATACCGAAGAAGACTGAAAATATGTGCAATGTACTATACTTATTGACCAGTGGAGTATGTTGTTTTTATAACTGCTTACTTTATTCTGCATTAGTTCATGTAGATCTTTCTATGTGTTTCCAAATTTATTATCTTCATCATTTCTTAAATCCCAGTAATATATTCCATTACATTCATACATTGCAGTTTTTTTAGCCATTCTTCAACTTTTAATTTTTTAGTATAGGGGGGCAGCTAGGTGGTGCAGTGGATAGAGCACCAGCCTTGAATTCAGGAGGACCCGAGTTCAAATCTGGTCTCAGACACTTAACACTTTCTAGCTGTGTGACCTTGGGCAAGTCACTTAACCCTAGCCTCCCCCCCCAAAAAAAATTTAGTATAATAAAAAGTGCTGTTATAAATATTTATGTAATTTATGTAAGTATAAACATGTGTTTTTTTTCTTTTTTCTTTTTTCTTATTAGTGGTTTCCTTGGGGTATAAAGCTAGCAATAGAATTGCTAGATCAAAGGCTTGGACATTCTATGCAGTTTATTTGCATAATTCCAAATTGCTTTTTAAAATGGTTGCACTGATTCATAACTATACCAACAATTCACCTATTTTTCTTAATAATATTTACATTTGGGTTTTTTTTTTCTTTCTATCCTCAATACTTAATATAGTGACTGTCCTATTAAGTAGTCACTTAATAAATTTTTAGTCTTGTCTTTAATCAATGAGAAAATTTTTTTTCCTAAAAGAAATAACTCAAAGGCTAACACAAAATATATTCATATAGAGTATTATTCTTATGGAAGAAGCTTATTTGAAAAAACATTAAAAGGCAATATTAGGAAATTAAGTGAAATTTCCTTTCTTATTATTGTGAAATAATGTAAGTGAATGCACCTTATAATGTATTGTAAAGTTCTATATAGTTGTCAAGATAGTATTATTAATTTTTATTTTTATTACTCAAGAAAGCCCCAGCTCTAATCTATTCATTGTGGTAAAGAGCTGACCCTGGGTTCTCAAAGGTTATATGCCAATGGAAAGTAATTCTATCAAGATCTATGTGACAGAGAAAGTTTCAGTTATATTGCTTGCCACATTGTTTGAGGACTAATTTTTGTTATTTAGTTGTGTCCAACTCTTTATGGTTACTTTTAGGGTTTTCTTGGCAAAGATATTGGAGTGATTGGCCATTTTCATCTCCAGCTCATTTTACTGATGAGGAATTGAGGCAAACAGAATTAAATGACTTAACCAGAGTTACACAGCTAGTGTCTGAGGCCAGATTGGGACTCAGGAAGAATGAGTTTTCCTGAATGCAAGCTTAGTGCTCTATCCACTGTGCCACTTAGCTGCCCCAAGGATCAGTTTTGGTAAGTAAAGAAAAGATTCATTACCAGCAAGCTTGTCATTAATGATCAACTTTTTGGCTTTGATTATGTGGAAAAAAAAATACAAAATGACTCACATCAGTGCATCCCTCAGTGCTTCTTTAGTGAATAGGGGTAAGAAAATAGCTAAGAATCATACAATTTTTAGCCCTTCTACAAACATTAATTAAAACATTAATTAAACTGTTGCTGAGATGCTTGGCTTATGACCAGCAAATAGGTATGCTATTAAAGGACTTGAAATCATATCAACCTTGACATTCTTCTTATAAATCAGAAGATAAAAGTTGTATCTAAGTGGAAGGCTGGCTCACAGGTTTTCCTTGTAGAAGATTTTATTGTGTATTTTAAGACAACAATATTATTTCAGGGATCACTTGGTCACTTGCTATCTGTTGAGATTATAACTTATGTGCCAATATCTGTTGCTAAAGATTAGTAGAGAGAATTTTTTCATATTAAGTCAATAGATATTTTTAATGACAAGCAGCTTGGTGTAATGTGTTTAGTGTTGGACATGGAATCAGGAAGACTAAAATTTCAGTTCTCTACTTAATATCTAACTGGAGAACACACAAATCTCTGAGCCTCCAAAAATTTTGTGAGTATCTGTAAAAGGCTATTGGAAATCAATGAGATAATAGAAATTGGTATAAAAATATGCTCTGTTTGTTTTGCAAATACAACTGACACAAGTCCAATTTTTATTTATTTTTTTATTATAGCTTTTTATTTACATGATATATGCATGGGTAATTTTTCAGCATTGACAATTGCAAAATTTTTTGTTCCAATTTTTCCCCTTCTTCTCCCCACTCCTCTACCAGATGGCAGGTAGACCAATTTGGTGCCCAATGTGGGGCCAAAGTATATGTTAAATACAATATATGTATACATATCCATACAGTTATTTTGCTGCACAAGAAGAATCGGACTTTGAAATAATGTACAATTAACTTGTGAAGGAAATAAAAAATGCAGGCATACAAAAATAAAGAGATTGGGAATGCTATGTAGTGGTTCACACTCATTTCCTAGGGTTCTTTTGCTGGGTGTAGCTAGTTCTATTCATTATTGAACAAATGGAGCTGATTTGGTTCATCTCATTATTGAAGAGAGCCACGTCCATCAGAATTAATCATCATATAGTATTGTTGTTGAAGTATATAATGATCTCCTGGTCCTGCTCATTTCACTCAGCATCAGTTCATGTAAGTCTCTCCAGGCCTTTCTGAAATCATCCTGCTGGTCATTTCTTACAGAACAATAATATTTCATAATATTCATCTACCACAATTTATTCACCCATTCTCCAATTGATGTGCATCCACTCAGCTGTCAGTTTCTGGCCACTACAAAGAGGGCTGCCAGAAACATTTTTGCACATACAGGTCCCTTTCCCTTCTTTAAGATCTCTTTGGGATATAAGCCCAGTAGTAGCACTGCTGGATCAAAAGGTATGCACAAACAAGATAATTGCATAAATATATATGCCTGTTTTGAATTTAACATCTATTTTAACCATGTTTAACATATATTGGATTAATGCCATTTAGGCAAGAGGAGGAGGAGAAAGGGGGAAAATTGGAACACAAGGTTTTTCAACAGTCATGTTTGAACAAATCATCCTTGCATATATGTTTAGAAAACAAAAAAAAAACTTTAATAAAAAACTCATTCATAATACAAAAAAAAAAAGGTATGCACAGTTTGATAACTTTTTGAGCATAGTTCCAAATTGCTCTCCAGAAGGGTTGGATGTATTCACAATTCCACCAACAATGTATCAGTGTCCCAGTTTTCCCACATCCCCTCCAACATTTCGTATTATCTTTTCCTGGCATTCTAACTAATCTGACAGGTGTGTAGTGGTATTCTCAGAGTTGTCTTAATTTGCATTTCTCAGATTAATAAGGACAAGTCCAATTTTTACACATTTTGAAGACTTTCAATTGGTTTTATCTTATGTGTATCATTGTTCCTTTCTTTATTTTGGATAATCAAGTGTTGTAAGCAGATTGTATACTGACAAAAGATTCTTAAAGATGCAAGTCTTAAATAAGCAATAATTGATATAAAATATGCTGAGTTGGCTGTTTATCCAAACATAAATGATAGTATCAAAATATACATAGCAAACTTACAAAAAAGTTGCTCTTTCAGAAATCATTGTAGCTTTTCAATGATTATCCTACCCCTCACAATAAACATCTCTTTTTAAAATAAGTAAGTATAATCAGTCAAAATTAATCAACATATCGACTGTTTTTGAAAACATATGCATACTATTGGCCATTTTGCTGATAACTGAGGGTCAGGCTTCTGTACAAAGAGCTTGGATAATTTTCTAAGACTTATTCAATAAGTTATTAACTGTTATGGGGTCTATATATATATCGGTGTAAAGAGTTTCTATGTATGCAAAATCAATCTGCAAAATCACTGCCCTTGACAATGCTTTAATTCATTACTGACTTAAATATAGAAGTGTAAGTAAGCTTGGGGGGGGGGGAAGAAATGGGGCAATATATTTTAGAAGTAAAAGTTAAAGAGGTTGAAGGTTTATAGATATATAGAAATTTCATGCCTATATATGAATGCTTTTAAGAGTCACTGGAGGAGAGCACTAAATGATAAAAATAAAATTTTACAAAAGTTAAAATTGATATCTTTACAAGAAATGTCTTGTTACCAATGTGGGAGTCATTTCCCAATAAGGAATCACCAATTGATTTTAACCAGTGCAAAATTTGAAATGCAAGTAAAAATGAGAAGATATGGTATATTGTTTTAAACTGACCTATTTAATTAAAAGTTATTAATTCCAGAGATTGGATATCAGGCATAGAAGAAACCAACTCAGCTAGCAAATTTTGATATTCTTAGAAGGATAGGTACAGCAGCCAAGGGCAACACTAATTTAGAATATAGATTTGAGAAGTTACTAAGAATGGTAGATAATGAGCAGTATTGGTTCATAAAACAAAGTTGTCAACAATAATAGTTAATAAACATTTATTAAATATCTTCTGTGCCAGGCATTGTGCTAAGCACTGAGTATACAGAGAATGACTGTTATAAAATAGTCTTTGCCTTCACAGAGTTTGAAGAAACTAAAAATTTAGTTGGGGGCTGGGTTTGAGGAAGAAGAGTATTTATTTAGCCCAGAGCATAATGAAGTTTTATAGCTAGGATGGGAAATGTCTCTGGAGTTGTGAATTACAGAGTTGATTTATTTTGCAAAATGAGGAGTTTCTGAGGATCACGAAATCCAAGAGATTGGCTGGGTAGGGAATGATGTAAGAAGGAAAAATAAATTTACAGAAAGTCTTAACTAAACCAAGAACTCCCTAAAGCATTTAAGCATGAAACTAGAAGGAAGGCAACAAATAGAAAATGGAAGGGTTTTCAAGTTTACTATAGTAAGTTATTCTCTTTATCAGTGACTGGATCTACCACTTTAAGCACCAACATAATCCTTGATGTACTACATGAGGAAGCAGAAATTGCAACAAAGAAAAAAGAAAAAAAAAATGCTAAAAACAGCTTGATCAGAGCATGTACATACAATGGCAGTCCAAACTAGAAGGGACATGATTTTTAGGACACTAAGGAACTGATTCCTAAGATATCTGGAAGAACAGAGGTTACCAAATGCTTGGAGAAATCTCAGACTTTAATATTGTTGAGAGAAGTTGATTGTCAAAATAATTACTAAATTGTCTGCCAACTTTTCTATCCCTATAATCTGAGAATGATCTTCACATTCATTGAGAAGATTCTTGATAAATTTTTGTTAATGACATATGCATCAGGCCACATCTTTATAATCACTCAATATAATTAAAAGGTGCAGCGAATTAAATATCCTATTTTTTGCTGACTGAAAAAAGGCATTTGATTTTGTAGAGCAAAATGATACTTCAAAGGCTCTTTTCTTTTTTTTTTTTCTTTTTCTTTTTTAATTATAAATTTTTTTGACAGTATATATGCATAAGTAATTTTTTTTATAACATTATCCCTTGTATTCATTTTTCCAAATTATCCCCTCCCTCCTTCTACTCCCTCCCCTAGATGACAGGCAATCCCATATATTTTACATGTGTTACAATATAACCTAGATACAATATATATGTGTAAATACCATTTTCTTGTTGCACATTAATTATTAGCTTCCGAAGGTATAAGTAACCTGGGTAGATAGACAGTAGTGCTAAAATTTACATTCACTTCCCAGTGTTCCTTCTCTGGGTGTAGCTACCTCTGTCCATCATTGATCAACTGGAAGTGAGTTGGATCTTCTTTATGTTGAAGATATCCACTTCCATCAGAATACATCTTCATACAACATTGAAGTGTACAGCGATCTTCTGGTTCTATTCGTTTCACTCAGCATCAGTTGATGTAAGTCTCTCCAAGCCTCTCTGTATTCCTCCTGCTGGTCATTTCTTACAGAGCAATAATATTCCATAACCTTCATATACCACAATTTACCCAACCATTCTCCAATTGATGGACATCCATTCGATGTTAGGATTACTAAGTGAGAACTCAGGTTGTCTGGACAGTGACAAGGTGAGAATTCAGGTTTTCTGGACAATTACAAGGTGAGAACTCAGGTTGACTTGATAGAGGGGGCAAGCTTATTGGCTGGGGTGGTTCTTCCCAGAAGCCCTTGCATTATCCCACGCCCATTCATCTGGATCCAATTCTTCTTCCAGAGAAAAAGAAGGACATATGACCTTCACAGTTCTTAAAAGTTCAGTAATCTCCTCTAAAATTATAATCAATCCTTGGCTTTTCATAACCTTGATGATGCTCTCTAAACATTTTCCTTGAACAGAAGGTGTTTGCCCCATTTCACTATAAGAGATTCCTGGTTTAGCCCTTAACAAGTTAAGTTCCTTATTTATCTATTAGCACGCTCACTTAATCTTTAACAAAGTTTCCTCGTTACTCACGGTTCTGGGTCAGAGAGACTGAGATCTAGATCGGAAGCTTTTCCACTGGAATCAGGACCGTGTCTGTCCCTGTTCGGGCGCCAAATTGCGAAGGTCTGGTCTAGCTCCTCTTGTCAGGATAAGCAAAAGTCCTTGCCCCACGTTGGGCGCCAAATGTAGCGAGCTGTCGTCTCCAGAAGCTGCCGGATCGCTCTCTGGGAAGAGATCTGCTGTGTCTACTCAAATCTTTCAGACAGATTCTTCTTCCTGTAACGAACCGTTGTCTCCAGGCAGTTGCTGTTAACTATTGTCCTTAGAAGTGTTACTTCCAGTTTCTAGTTACAACAAAAAGAGCTGCCACAAACATTTTGGCACATACAGGTCCCTTTCCCCTCCTCAGTATTTCTTTGGGATATAAGCCCAATAGCAGCAATGCTGGATCAAAGGGTATGCACAGTTTGATAACTTTTTGGGCATAGTTCCAAATTGCTCTCCAGAATGGTTGGATTCTTTCACAACTCCACCAACAATGTATTAGTGTCCCAGTTTTCCCACATCCCCTCCAACTTTCATCATTATTTGTTCCTGTCATCTTAGCTAATCTGACAGGTGTGTAGTGGTATCTCAGAGTTGTCTTAATTTTTAATTTCTCTGATCAGTAGTGATTTGAAACACTCTTTCATATGAGTGGATATAATTTCAATTTCATCATCTGAGAATTGTCTGTTCATATCCTTTGACCATTTATGAATTGGAGAATGGTTTGATTTCTTAAGAAATTAGGGTCAGTTCTCTATATATTTTGGAAATGAGACCAAAGGCTCTTTTCTAACAGTCTTTAATGCAAATGTTAAAATTATATATAATTTTTTTGTAATGTGCAACAGAGATAACTTTGTCCTTCTGAATATATATATATGAGGTGAGAATTGAGCAGTATGCATTTGCCAGTGATGGTTGGAGAGTGGCTAACGTAAAAAACTAATGAAAAGGGATTAGATTCCCTCTAGATGATAAGATCTCCTAGATCTTCTGTTTGAAGATGGCATGTCTGATTGTGTCAAGTCACAGAACATTGAACATTACTCTTGAGATCTCTAGTCTTTTAAGAGATTTCAGTTTAACTCAAAGAATATCAGAATTAAGAGACTTTAGCATTTCATATGAAGTAATTGTGAAAATTTCAAGAGATAAGCACCTATTTATAGTAACTTGCGGACTTCTCTATATTTGGGGTTATAGAAATATTTAGCAATGTAATGACTGGGTCATGTCAGAATGAAAATGAATGATTTTGCATATACAGGGAAAATCATGTCTGAAGAGTTTAATCAGTGAAAATTTCCTATTTTTTAGGCTATAATATTCAGTTGAGTGGATCACCAATAAATGTGGGGATTGTCAATAGCTTGGGATAAAACTCAGTAGTAGAGAGAATGGATTTGATTGCCTTGACCCTTTCTCCTGAAATAAAAATCCTAATTTTTAAAACTTAATATTTTCACAGTGATTCTATGAGACTACAAATCATGGAATTGCCAGGCTTTGAAGAATTAAAGTTGTAGGTCATCCAAAGAGTAATGAAGCATTGAATGGTGGGGAGGAAAGGAAAAGAGGGTTAGTAAAATGCAACCATACTACCTACAATTAATTGTATGGAAAAAGCAGCATAAAAATCATCAAAGAAATGTATGTTTAGAAAAAGTAAGCTGGTCAGAGCAAGAATTATCTGATAACCTTGCACTGGAATACATGCACTGCTAAAAAAAATCTAGAAAAAGCAGCTCAAGATATTTGGTAGACTTTTTTCTGGAGAACTGCGAAAGGAACATGGAAGAATATCACAGATGAGGTAGGGATGAGCTGCTGTAAGTACCACTAGAGAGAGTACTGACATGGATGAAATCACATATCTCTTGAAGCATTTTTTCCATTGAAAATAAACGTTCCTGGGGCAGCTAGGTGGTGCAGAGGATAGAGCATCAGCCCTGAAGTCAGGAGGACCTAAATTTAAATCTGGCTTCAGACATTTAACACTTCCTAGCTGTGTGACCCTGGGCAAGTCACTTAATTCCAATTGCCCCAGCAAAAATAAATAAATGTGTGTGTGTGTGTATAAAATAAGCCTTCCTGAAAGAAGAGGTTGTATAGGCTTTTTTTTTTTTTTTTTTTTTTTTTTACTGCTTTTTTAAAAAAAATTAAGTTTCTAACATTTACTTTTATAAGATTTTGATTTCTATTTTTTCTCCCTCCCTCACCCTTCTCTAAGATGACAATCTGATATTGGTTTGCATAGGCTTTTTTAAAAAATGTGCCTGGGTTTTAATTTTTTCCTTTTTCTTATAATGGTTCAGTATACAAAGAACAAAAAAGATGTTTTTAATGAAATGGAACTGTTACATTGTTTTCAAAAGTATATATTCAACTTATACAGCAGTAACAATTGCTCTATTTTTTGTGTCTCTTAAATTTGTTTCTGTTTTTTTCTGTGTATTTAAAAATGCTTTACTATTGACTTTTTCTTTCTTATAATTCAATCACTTGCTACACATTTGTCCCCTACATAGAAGCCTTCTATACTAACAAATTAACAAATAAGTATAGTTAATTTTGGATACTTTTTCAGTCTAATGATTCTATAAAAGTATAAATATTTTTCTTACTGATTCGATATCATAATTTAGATTCAAAAGAGATTTTAGCATTTAATTTGAATTAGTTTTGATGATTTTGAAGATGAATACCTGAACTGGGACTTATATTGCATCCTATTATATCTGTCAGCTCCTTATCAAGTCCTTTTAAGGCCCAGAATAATCATCCTACAACTTAACCTATTTTATCTTTCACATGTACTTTCTGTTCTGCTTCTACTGGCCTTTTCACTGTTCCCTGTACACATTTGCCTTACAATTCTGCCTTCTTTTTTCATTCTCTTCCATTTAGAAAGTGATTCCTTTTTCTTTTAGAAAATGCCTTTCATTTCTCTTAAAGTATCAACATATTTTAAGGCCTATACCAAGTCCAGTTTCTTCTACATAGCTTCCAATTCACCAGTCTCCTTTTCTCCAAATTCTTATGAGTATTTGCCAGTTTTACCATAAGGATCACCAACCTTTTTCTGATGAGGAGTTGATTTCTTGATTTCTCTAAAATGTTATGTTAGACCTCAAAGTATACTTGGAGAAGGGTGGGAAAGAATGCTGAAATGAAAAAGCAGTTGCAATAAAATAGCAGTCTTCTTTTTCACTCAGATAATTCTTTCAACCCATGGCTTGCTTAGAGATCAATCATTAGTACTTTAAGATTCACTTATAGAATAAATGACTGGCATTTTGAGACTCTTGTACCATATAATTTACTCTTCATTTTATTTTATGTTTAATTCCCTAACCATTGCCATATTTGTAACTTTTTTAGCTAATTATATTTCTATAAGGGAGATCTACAAGTATTATGTTTCTTTTGTACAACCCTCATCTCCACCTTATAACATTGCCTATTAAACTTCTGAGCACATAATAAGCAATAAGTTAAATAGTTTTTTAATTGAATCATGTATTAAATGGAATCTATCGGAAAAGTAGCATAAAATAGTTTTGGCAACATAAAGAAAGGGGAAACACATTTTGGATGTTTGAAGGGGATTGAAATCTTTTGTTGGGGGAAATTATCCAGTGGTAGAAAAAAGTTCCTGCATTTGGCAAAGTGTTGCAAGGAGCTTAATTGATTACTGGAAATAATATTCTAGCATAAAACTATTGATCGTCAGTGAGAATCTGTATTCCAGGATCTTTTATGTTAATCTATCTTAAAAACTATATCCAAAGTAAATTAGCTTTTAGTAATTTTGTGTGTGAGAATCCATAGACTTTACAATAAAATTCATTCCCTATTTGAAAACAAATGGATAGACCATTTAAATCTTTACCTTCTCACAATCTTCAAAAATAATCCATTCTGTGTCAGTAGTACATAATTTTTAAGTGTTTAGTGAATATGCTGATGTGGATACTTTGGAGATTGTCTTAGATAATTTCTAATAAATTCTTTAGTTCTTATACATTGCTGTCACTTTACTTGCATCCCATGGATATTTATTTAAAGTTTACTAATATTAGTAGTTAAAGAATACTATAAGGAGATGTCTATACCAATCATAAAAAAACTATGGAAAAAGAGATTTTTGTCTGCCTGATTATTGGTTTTTATTTTTAAAAAACATTGAATCCCAAAGTAGTCTTTAGACATAGAAATGAATAGGGGGAAAGCAAAATGGTTGGATTCCAACACTTTCCAACAGATGATATTAAGTGTTAAGGAGCTGACTTAAAGGCAGTATCACATGTTTCTCAACTGCAGTCAGGAGACTAATAATTATGTCACTGGGACTGAACAGGAACGAATATTTTGATAATGCTCACTTTACAGATTGTGCCTTCAGAAACTCAGTTGTATTTTCATGATCTAGAACTCTTAACTTTCCTATAGAAACAAATATTATGGATGGTGATGAAATTCCCAGGCTATCCCCCAAAAGGCATATTACCCCATAATGTTCCTGAAATATTTCAAATGTACCTAACCAATAATTTTTTATATTTATGACTTGTTAAAAACTTTACTTATGACATTCTTTTTTATGGGAGAATATAATCCAAATTACATCTTTAACTCTCTGTTGGCATGAAGGAAGGCTGTAGAGAAGGGGATAAAAGGAAAGCATAATATTTGAATATGAAAGTTAACTTGATAACTAAGTAGTTTCATTGCTATGTAACAGAAGGCATCCTTCAAAGTTACACTTTTGTGATGTTTATGTTGAGGCATACAGTGGAGATAGCACTCTGTATTTACAATATAGGTCATTTGAAAATCGATAAATTTGTTTTGTTATTCTGTCTTCTGTGACTTTTTTCCTGCTATCACTTCCTCCTAGAAAGTGATTACTTTTTCATCTTGAAAATGTTCCCCATTTCTCTTAAAGGTATCAAAATACTTTAAGCTCTAGACCAAGTCAATTACTTCAACAAAGCTTTACCACACTACTTCAGTTCATTAGAACTCTAATCTCTAAATTCTCATGAGTATATCTGACAGTTCTACTTCAGGGATAAATTGCCTTTTCTTAATGAGGAGCTACTTCTGATTTCTTTGAAATGATATGATGAGTTTTGAGAGTATAGTTAGAGAAGGGTAGAAAGGAGAGCCAAAGTGAAAAGCAGTTGTGACAGGAAAGTTTATTCATGTTTAACTACATATTTAAGAAGTTAACCTTAATGGCCTAGAACTAGCATTTTTTTTTATAAATTGATATCTATAGAAGATTGCCTATTAATATAAGATAATAAATTGTTATACTTGTAAATCTACTTCTTTCAGTCTTTCCATCTACAACTCTTAGAAGGAAACCTGACTTCTCCTTGATGGCACAGTCTCTCTGGCCATCCTTCCAAGTATTGGCTTCATCTTTACTCATACTCTTCCACTCACTGATTGAAATTGGAGAGTTGGAATACTCCTTGCTCCCCATTGCCATTTCCAGGTTCTTTTCCTTCCTCTTTCACTCAATATCCTCTTTTCCTTGAGGTTAATGCTATGTATATTAGCCATCCAACCAAAATCCTGGTAGCTGTTTACAGATCCCCCACAACAATTCTCTTCTATCCCCAATGAATTCAATACCTTATTTGGAATTTTTCTCTCCTCAACTTCTGCTCTTATTTTAGGAGACTTCAAAATACATATTGATTCTCCCTCAAATATCTTAACCACTTAGTTCCTCAACTTCACCTCCCATGAGCCACTTTTTCATCCTGCTTCAGCCTTGATATATAATTATCCTCTTGGTCTTGCATAAATATGCATTTTCATTCATTCAAGAATTCTGAAATTCCCATATCTTACCATAACTTAATGGTTTTCATTTTTCCCTCTGCCTTCCTCTATATAGTCCTACTTTTCATCTGCACCATGACCTCTAATCCTTTGCCCCTCTGTTCTTTCCCAAGACATCTGCATCCCATTTCTCTCTTCTTCTTCCCATCTTGATTCCTTGGTGAATCAATTAAACTCTATACTGTCTTCTCTAGAATTCCCAACCCCTTTGTCATACCAATTATCCCAGCCAGGCCTCATTTGAAGCCTCTTCCTCTCTTCATTGCCTTCACTTCTGTACATGTGCTGCTGAACAGAGATGGAGAAAAATCATACAACTGATCTGATTAGGTTCACTAAAAATTTGTCATACAGTCTCAGGAACCCTCACTGCCATGAGACAATACTGCTATTTGTCCCTTCTCAGCTCACTATACTATGCCCCACAGTGACTCTTTCAAACCTTTTTACTCCTTCTTAACCCTCCTATAGCTCACCCTTCCCTTACTCTCTCAATTGAGAACCTTGCCTCATATTTTATAGAGAAAATTGAGATCATTTACTGTGAACTTCCTCTCTTCCTCATTTCCTATCATTTAAGTATCTTTCAGTCCTATCTCACATGATGAAGTGACCTTATCTTAACAAGGCCAACCCCTCTACCTGCTCTGCCAATCCCATTCTATCTTGTCTTCAACAGATTTCTCCCTGTCATCCTCACTCTTTCACTTATTTTCAATATCTCCCTCTTTACTGACTCATTTTTAACTGCCTACTAAGAAGGATCCCCCTGAACTTGTTTTCTTGAGCTGACCTCTTTTCCAAAAATGAATCCTTAAGCCCCCCCTCCCTACTTCCTATGCTAATATAACAGTGATCTTTCAGTTCGGTTGAAGTCAAATCTATTATGAGCCTGGCTCTAGCCAATCTGTGTAGATTGATAAACTGAACTTCTGGGACTCTTTCAAATAAGCAGAACATCCTCCTTTTATGGGCTGATGCTCCTAAGCTCTCCTCTTCCTTCTTATTCCCACTCCTCTATTTCTCCCTTTTTCCTCCCATGCCACTCCTGTTTAGGAGGGGATTGCCCTCAATTCCTCCCAAGAAACTTCCCCTTTTTGCTGTACCCCATAAATATCCAAGGCTCTGTATTGTGGGCTCCTTGGTATAAAGAGCTCATGCTGCATGTGCCTCTCTCTTGTAATCCTTGAAGTTACTGTCCATGTCTTATGAAGTCATGACTATTGATTAACATTGCAAATATGCCCATTTTTCCTCTGTCCTGAAAAAAAAACCCTTACTGGATCCTTCTGTTTCCACTATCATCTTCTATCCATTTACAGTAGGTGTTTCTACTTTCTTTTTAACTCCTTATCACCCCTCCCAAACTACTCTTATCAAAGATGCTAATGATTTTTCTAGTGCTAAATCTAATCATTTTCTTAATCATTTTCCTTGACCTCTCGGTATCCTTGACAGTGTTGATCATTCTCTCTCCTTGTTTCTCTCTTCATGCTAGGTTTTTAGGATATCATTCTCTCCTGTATTCCTTATACCTATATGATCTCTTCTGTATCCCTTGCTAGATCCTTTTTCCAGATTAAGCCTTCTAATCATAGATGTCTGTGAGGGTTCTGTGATGGGCCCTTTTCTCTTCTCCCTTTATATTACTTTAGTTGGTGGTCTTATCAGTTCCCATAGATTTAATTACCATCTCTATGCTGAGGATTCTCAAATCTACCTATCTTGGCTCACGTTCTCATGTCCCATGACCTCTAGCCTTGTATCTCCAACTGCCTTTTAGACATTTCAAAATGGATGTCCAGTGGACATCTTAAATTCAACATCTTCCAAATCAAGCTCATTATCTTTTCCCCTAAACTCTTCCTATTTCTACCTTCTTTTTTACAACTATCCTCATAGTCAGGCTCAAAATTTAGGACTCATCTTAAATTCTCAGTTTCTCACACTCCCCTTGCTCCACCCATATCCAAGCTGTTGTGTCTTTTGAATGTAATATTCTCTTTAAAATATAATGTTATCTGTTGAGGTTTTCTTGGGGTCTCTGGGAGCAGCTTTCGTTTTGGTTCATGTTAAATTAGATAACTATTGTCTCTATAAATTCTGCTGACTTAGTACTTTGTAAGAATCCTTTGTTTCAAGTTCAGAGTTCTGGCCCATGATACTTGAATATGCTCCCTTCTTTCCCTTGACACTTCCATCACTCTAGTGCACACCTTCATCTTACATCTTCATTATTGCAACAGATTGCAGATGGGTCTGCTTGTCTCTAGTCTCTCCCTATTCCAGTCCACCTTCCATTTATCCACTAAAATAAATTTTCTAAAATGCACTTCTGATCATGTCCCCTCCCTACTCAGTAAACTCTGTGGCTAGGAAGCCTTACAAATACATGGTTATTATTATGGTTGATTTGATTCTACATATTGCATAACTCCTGTTTCCGTGTTAAACTATCTTTAAAATCAGTACTATTGTTTTAAAAAGAAAGCCTCTACTGCCTGCAGAAGCAAATACAAAATTCTCTATCATTCAGAACATTAGAAGCAAATAAAAAATTCTCTGTTATTCAGAGCACTTCATAATTTAGCCCCCTTTAACCTTTCTAGTATTCTTATGCTACTTTCCAAATATACTTTTTGATGCAATGACATTGGCCTCCTTACTGTTTGATAAGCAAGATACTTTCTCTCTGGGCTCTGAGCCTTTATCTGGCTACCCCTATAGCTGGATCACTGTCACATCTTTACTCTTGACTACTGACCTCCCTGATTTCTTTTAAGTCCCAATTGAAACCCCACTATCTGCAGAAGGTTTTCCCAAGCCCCTTTTAATTCCAGTACCTTCAATTAATTATATGCCATTTATTTTACATATATATATACACACATATATATTTATCTTTTTATATATTTTTATATTTTATATATCTGTTTGCATAGTGTCTCTGCACATCCTCTTTCCTATCCATCTGCCACCCCTTCCTGTTAGATTATAAACTCTTTTAAGGAAGGCATTGTCTTTTGCTCTTTGTATCCTTAGAGTTTTACACATAATAGACATTTGATAAATGTTTAGTAATTGATTGTATATATAGTTTGTTTTCTTTTTTCTTTAATTTTATTAAACTGTAGGTCTAGTAAGGGGCTTACTGGTTAAAAGAGTATGTGCAATTCATTAACTTTGAGGACTTCATTTTTTTTAGAGTGGCCTATTCATAGCTTCCACTAAAATGCATTAAGGATTTTCTGAAACTTGTCCAATATTTGTCATTTTCCTTTTTATTTATTTTAATCAGCTGTGTCAATCTGATGGTCATGAAGTAGAATCTGAATTGCTAGTTTTTAGTGAATTTGGAGCTTTTGTTCATAGAGCTATTGATACTATAGATACTTTAGTTTCTTGGAAAACTGTTCACATCCTTTGTTTATTTATTATTTGGAGAATGTTTTTATTCTTATAATTTTAATAATTTTTTAAAATAAATCTAGGAAATAATCTCTATCAGAAAAAATTACTGTAGACTTTCCCCCAATTAACATTTCCTTTCTATTTTTAGCTGTATTGGTTTTGTTCAAAAGCTTTTACATATCATGTCATCAAAATTGCCAGTTTTATTTTTTGTGATCTTCTCTGTCTCATGTTTGGTCATGAACCTTTTCTTTTGCCATACATATAAAAGATATTTATTCTTTGGTCCTATAATTTGTGAAATGATCTATTTAAGTCATGTACCTATTTGGAGATTATCTTGGTATATGTTATGAGATATTGATTCAAAACTAATTTCTACCTGATGACTATTCAGTTCTCCCAGGAGTTTTGTCAAATATTCAGTCCTTCTCCTACAACTTGGGGGTCTTAGAATACTAGAGTAGTTAATTTGGTCCTATAGTATAATTCCTAATCAATTGTAATAACTGAACTTTTTTTAGTCACCACTATGTTTTTTAAGAAATTATTACTGCTTTGTAGTATAGATTGAAATCTGGTATTAGTAGGTGAACCTTCTTCCTTCTCATTTTAAAAAACAGTATCTTGAGATTTTTATCTTTTTTTTTTTTTGTTCCATATAAATGTTAATGAGGGTTTTTTGTGATTCTATAAAGTATTCTTTTTGGAGTTTGGTACTTCCTAAGTAAATTAATTTAGGTAGTAGCATTTCCATTTTTATCATATTATTTTGATTTACTCATGAGCAATTTATCATGGTATTCATATTTTAATTTACTGTTATTTGGTAAAGGATACTACTTTAGAAAGTGGATTATGTTGGTAGAAGAAGGATAAACAATATAGTGCTGCCCCCTAAACTCTTTGGATAATGAGCCTTCATAATTTCTTTTTCAGTTATATTTGTATTGAGCATGTAATTTAAATTATACAGGTAGTCTCATTTGTGAAAAAGCAGACAAAAGAATAAGTAGTAATACTTGGTGTGTTTCTAAATTATATGTATAAATTCTTATTGAATCTGAGTGGAAGAGAACTATTTCTTTCATGTTATTAATTGTGAAAATGTTCAGAAAAACTATATATCAATAACTGTAATATTAAAAATGAAAAAAATTTTGTTTAAAAATTTCAATTAATTTGATTGAAAAATACTTTAACTATCCTTAGAGATACCATTCTCTGTACCTGTATGCATTAAGCGATTTTTTTTTGTCATGATAAATTGGCTTACTAATTTAGGTTTTGATTGTTACCTTTGTAATAAGTCTTTCTGAATATCACTTAGATATAATTAAAAGTCAAACAGTAGTAGATTTCTGTTAAATTATGCTTACTCTTAAATGGATTTGAAAACATAGTGAGTCATGTGCACTGAAATATATATATATATTTAGAATAAAAGTTATATAGAATATATACATTTATACAGAATAAAAGTCTGGCACAGAATGATTAACATGAATTCTGACCTTTTGTCAGTTTTACAAAAAGTTTGGTTCTGTGAATTCAAGAAAATGGTTTTAAAATGTTTAGTTTCTGATTTTATCTTTGTGTCTTGATGCTTTGAATCTTTATTTAATAAAAGCATTTCATCTTTTGTTAACAGATAAATCAACAAACTGGGAAGATGATGGTTGGGGAGCATGGGAAGAAACAGAAACACAAGAACCTGTAAGTCTGTATTCACATAGTTGTGTTTTCTGTTAGTGTATTATTTGAACTTTGCAGTCACGTGATAGTACTGACAATTATATCTGAAATAGCACTTCTAAATTTCAGTGTGCCATGAGGGTTTAATGGCTCCCAGGTGAGTTTGACACTACTAACTGAGATCATTTATTTGTGGTTCTAAAAGAAAAGGAAAAGGAAAAGCCTAGTGTTATTATATTATCTCTACATTTTTCCTTTTTTTTTCTGATTGATAAAGTACTTATGAAACTTCTTTTTTTCAAAGATTGTAATGGCATTTTAATTTTTATAATTAGACACTTAGCCGTTTAAGTTACAGTGGATGTTCTAACAACCACATTGTTATATTGGAATTTATTGGCACTACTATATTAGAGAAATAAGCATGGTGGGGATCTACAATGTAAATCACTTCTAATTGACAAGTGTTACCATATTAAATTGATAATTATTCAAAACTTTCAAGAACTATATAAAACTTCAACTATCTTTAAAGAGATAGTTTAACATTCTGTATGCCTATATGCATTGAAGTTGTTGTGGTTATGTGCATTTGTTTTAAAAATAATATACTTTGATGTTTTGTTTGATCTCTAATCTCCTTAGAATGGCTACTTACCTTCCTTGGTAGGGATTGTGATCCATCTATGCTTTTTTATCTTGTGCACTTTCTGTCTGTTTTACTCGTGGGAATCTTTAAAAAAAAAAAAAAGAAAAAAAAAAGAAAAGAAACTCATGAAATCATGCAAAACATTTATTTCCATATTAGTCATGTTGTGAAAGAAAGAAAAATCAAGAAAATGGAAAAAAAAACATGCTTTGATCTGTACTCAGTTCATCAATTTGAAGTTAGCTAAGCCTTTCACAGTTGATCATCTTTATAATAATGCTATTACTATGTACAATATTCACTTAGTTCTATTCACTTCGCATCAGTTTTTATATATAGATATATATTTTTTCTGCATTTGTGTTTGTCATTTCTTTTAGTACAATATAGCATTTCATCACAATTATATGCCAAAACTTGTTCAGCCATTCTCTTGTTGATGGGCATCCCCTAAGTTTCCAATTCTATGCTTCTACCAAAAAGGCTACTTTAAATATTTTTGTACATAAAGTTTCTTTTCCTTAATATTTTGTAGGTAACACTTGATGAATTTTGGTTAGATCAGGCCTCTTCACCTAGTGGCAAAATGAAGGACATGTAAATTTAAGATGAGTGGATAATGAGTATCCTTGAATTCAAGGTTAAATTCTAACAGAATTCTATGCACTTATGTTTAGCCTTATTTGATCTTCTCATATTTGGTGTCTTCAGAGAGAAAGGTGATAGGCAGGTCTGATTCAAATCCTGGGAGTGTAGGTTTGATGTTGAAATGAAATGTAATGTATTGGTCATTGAATAGATAACAAAAAAAGTTTACTTAATCCTAATGTAGGAAGGATATGGAACATATATAATAAAGCATTTAGTTTCCATGGTAATAGTCCCATTTGTTTTTCCTATGAAAATTATCTGTACATCAGAGCAAGGTATAGTATAATGATTTGTGTAATCTTCTGTTATCTATCATTCTGAAGAGCACTGAACTCACATGAGTAGTGTTTTATGTAGCCATAAGTACTCAGGGTATAAGTTAAATACAATATATGTATACATGTCCAAGCAGTTATTTTGCTGTACAAAAAGAATCAGACTTTGAAATAGTATACAATTAGCCTGTGAAGGAAATCCAAAATGCAGGCAGACAAAAATGGAGGGATTGGGAATTCTATGTAGTGGTTCATAGTCATCTCCCAGAATTCTTTCCTTGGATGTAGCTGGTTCAATTCATTACTGCTCTATTGGGAACTGATTTGGTTCATCTCATTGTTGAAGAGGGCCTCATCCATCAGAATTGATCATCATATAGTATTGTTGTTGAAGTATATAACGATTTCCTGGTCCTGCTCATTTCACTCAGCATCAGTTCATGTAAGTCTCTCCAGGCCTTTCTGAAATCATCCTGCTGGCTACCAGTATGTTAGTTGTATTTTGAGATTGTGGCAGAGCCTGGTGATAGCTTGACTTAAAGTTCTAGACTATGCATATTTTCAGGTAAAGTTGTAGTAGTTATCTTTTAAATGTGTCCATTATCTGAACCTACTTCAGCTTCAATAATCTGGCTTCTTGTCTCACCTTTCTGTTTGTATCCTCAGTGCTTAGCCAGGTGTTTCATACATAATAAGCTCTTAAGAAATGCTATTTCATTTCTTTCAAGAATTCACTCATACTTGAATTGATAAGTATTTACCACATAAGTCATTTTGTTGAATATGAGGTAGCAGGACAAGATCATTAGCACCAGATTTTTTTTTTAGTTTTATAATTGAGTTCTGTACTCTTGTTCTTTTTGAACTTATGAGAAGAATGAATAATAGGCTAGTCAATTAATCAAATGCGTTAAATTTAACTAGAGTCATTGAAGAATCAACTTGTAATTAACAAATATTGTATATTTCATTTTTACTTGATAATATGTTATATTATGAGGATATGAAAAAAAAACTTGAACTTGAAGTCAGAAAACCTGGTTTCAAATCTTATCACTGATATTTACTAATACCTTTATGACCTTGGGAAAAGTGACTTAATTTCACAATAAATAAATTGCACAAGAAGACACAATAAAAGTTTCTTGATATGGTTGAATAAACAATCATTAAGTATCTACTTATGTATCTGCTTCATTCTTTGTATTTTCAGTGCCAATCTCTTCTCTTAAAGAATTTATATTCTAATTGAGTTCATAAATAGATAAGTAAGTATAGAAAATATGAAGATAATAAATAGAAGATAAGGAAGACGGGTATTAGTAGTTAAGGTAATTAACAACAGCTTCATGAAGAAATGTTTGCTTGACCTATATTGCTTGAACTTGAAAAAAGAGAAGATTCTAAGAGCAGGATATGAGGAATGAAAGGATATTTCAGGGATCAAGGATGGTTACTGCCAGAAATTAGATGGAGTGCTATGTGTGAGGAACAGAGAGAAGGCTGACATAGTAAATTTCAGAATGAGGAAGGGAGAGTGGTGTTCAGTGATGCTAGGAAGATAGACTTGGGTTAGGCTTGAATTTATATTTTATCTTATATAGACAACTAATTTTTTTTTTTTTAAGTAGGAAAATGTCATGATCAGACTTCAGAATAGGAAAAAATCATTTTGGCAGTTGTGTGGAGGATAGACTGGAATGAAGAGGAACTTGAGGCAGAGAAGTCAGAAGGCTTTGTTACAATCTAGAAGAGAGGTAATGAGAATCTGAACTAAAAGTAATAGGTGTGTAGAAGGTTCAGATGTAAGAGGTCATATAGATTTAGAAATGTCAACTTGTGGGATATAGTGAGGAATCAAAGAACCAGAGGTTATGAATCTGAGGGACTTCCTCAGCTTCAGTTTCCATTTCTATAGAATGAAGATATATACTACCTACTGTCTGCTGTATGTGAAGCATTTTTGTAAACTGTGTAATGTTACACAAATTTCCTGAGATAATGAAGCTTGGAACATAAGACTCCAAGAAAAAGGCCTATTTAATATGTCACTGTTGAGGATTCATGCAAATAATCACCAGTTTTTTCCTCCCCAGGAAGAAGAAGAGACTACTTGCAAAACTCAAAAATCATATTGGCTTCAAGACTGTGTTTTATCTTTATCTCCAACTAATGATCTCATGGTGATAGCTCGGGAACAAAAAGCTGTCTTTCTAGTGCGTAAGTATGTTCTTTATTGAAGTTTCTTTAATTTTACAAGTGAAGTTTTAATTCATACTGTTGACTTCAGTTTTGTATTGTGATTTGAATGCTATGGTTCTAGAGCAGTATATTTTAGTTGAGGTATTTGTTGATGTTACTTTCACTAGTTCTCTTTATTACTTTGTTCTTCCTTTTTCCCTATTCCCCCTTTTTGCCTTGATTATTTCCTTCTCTATTATATGACTACATGTACCTTAGGCATGTCAGTGGCATCCAGGACAATCACAGGTAAAGTTTAGCTTTGTGTCATTCAAAATCTAGAGGATGATAAACTACTTTGGTGATATAGGAGATCTCTTCAGCTTTAATTTAAATTATAATATGTTGAAGTAATTATTTGTTTTAGGCAAAGGTTTTCAATTTATGATTAGGAGTTGAAATTCTAACATGAATTTGGGAAATATATATTATATGTAGTAAACATTAAGGGCCTATCTTGTACAAAGCACTATTCTAGACCTTAAGAATACGGAGACAAAAATGAAACAATCCTTGTTTTCAAGGATGTTCTATTGGAGAAATGACATGTTTAATAGTCAAAATAGGATCAGATATAAAGTACTTATACTTATTATCAGGTTTTAATCTGATAGCATAAACTTTATAGAAATATTTTCTGTATTATTCAAGGATGAAAATAGATGTGCAAATAGTGAGATAGATGGTGGAATGTTTCAATCATTCAACAAGCATTTATTAAGTAATTACAGTGCTTGGCACTAGCTAAGCATTCAGAATACAAAGACAAGTAGAAAGACAGTCTCTGTCCTTAGGAACTTAACATTCTGATAAGTTATAAAAAATTTTTGAAAAGAGGTAACAGGATGAAAGTACCTGGTATAAAGGGTATATTAGAGAAAGTCCAATGGAGGTGAATAGGGAGGGTGGTCTGGAGAGGAAGATATCACTTTCTTAAAATGGATGTTCTAGGAGAAACCAGCCAATCAGAGGGAAAGGCTTCAGGAATGGCAAGTACTTCCATTGTGAATTACTCCTCCAGGGGTAAAATGAGCTTACTGAGTGAAAACATTTCTATAATGTAATACTAGAGAAAGTCCTTTGAAAATGAGTACATTTTATAGAAGGATGTGATTTTTACATGTTTACTTCCATGGAAAACTTTTTGGACCATTCTTTGGTTTAAAGATAGTGAGACTCTTTAAAACTAATGTTATTGGGTCAAAGAGAATCCAAGTATAAGGTGAAGTATGGTAAACTTAACTCAAGTAACATTCCCTGAAAATTAGAATAGACCAAACAGAAATCAGTGACTCCATGAGATAGCAAAAAGTAATAGAACAAAATCAAAAAACTGAAAGAATAGAAGAAAATGCATAATAACTGATATCAAAAACAATTGACTTGGAAAACAGATTAAAAAAATAATTTAAAACATTTAACTCCCTGAAAACTATGATTAAAAAAAAAAAACTTGAATGTTAATGCTATTTCTTAAGAAATCATGAATGAAAACCACCTAGTTCTCTTGGAATGAGAGGGCAAGAAAAGATAGAAAGAATCTGTCAATTACCTCATAAAAGAAATTCCAAAAGGAAGAGTCCTAGGATGTCATAGCCAGAATTCAGATCTCTGCTGTCAAATAAAAGTATGGTAAAGATTCAAAATAAAGCAACTCAAGTACCAAAGAATCCCAATCAGAATCCTCACACAAGCGTCAGCAGTTTCTACAAAGAGAGAGATGAAATCTTGGAATATAGTATTCCAAAAGAAAAAAGAAATAGCCTTTCAAAAAAAGAATAACAACTTCAAAAACTGAATACAGTCATAGAGGAGGAAGAAATGGATATTTAATATAATTTAGAAGACTTTCAAGCATTTCTGATGAAAAGACCAGAGCTAAATAGGAATTTGGAAAAAATAAATAAAAAAAAAGAAGAGTCAAGAGAAACTTAGAGAAGTAAATTTGAGCAATTGGAAGGAGTTATATGATGCTGTAGTGCTGACATATAATAGAAATAATAGAGTTCCCTTTAGAACCTTGATGTCTTCAGAGAATAATTGTTAGGATTATTATTAGGTGCTAAGTGGGTTGTCTGGTACTTAACAATTCTCTAGCTCAGAGTTTACATTTTTAAAGTTCAAACCTTTGAAGGAGTATACACCTTTAAAAGAGTTTGCTCATTGGTTCTATAAGGAGTTTCCACAAGCCCATTCTGCAGGAGGATATAAGGAGCCAACATTGAGTGGGGAAGGCAGTCTGGATTGGGTCAAGGAGAAGACTTCTTATACTTTTGGAGGTAGAGTCTAATTCTCATACTCTAGGAGATTCAGAGTCAAGATTTCATTCCCACGTCTACCTTCAAGATGGCTGGAGACATTCTGACAGGAAAAGATTTAAGATTTTGAAGGACATAATAGAGGATCTGGATTTTTACTCCTGGCTGCATTTTGGGATTACTGAACTGAAGGGAAGGTTTCCTCCAGAAACTCCCTAAGAAACCTGCTCCCAGAGAAGGATCACAATCCAGAGACTACAGAACATTATAAATAATGAATGAATTAAATGAAGGAGAAAACAGAAGTCCCAGATGGGTAAATTTAAGGGTATTATGAGGAGAACGAGAACCATATACGGTTTTGGTACAATGTCAGGTATCTTATCCTGTCAAACTATGGAAAGGAGGAAGACAGGGAATTTATTTACTATTTTCTTAAGAGAATATACAAACATATTGAAAAGAACTAGAATTGGATGAATTTCATTATTATCTGTAATAGGTTGTATACGCACACCCATACACAGAGTTTGGTATAGAAATGCATCTTTACCAAAAGTCATGACTCTACAAGACATGGATAGTAAGAGAAAGGCACATGAATATACAAACTTCTTATACCAAGTTGCCTGCTATAGAAACAGAACCTTGGATATTTTTGGGGTACAGCAAAAAGGGAAGTTTCATGGGAGGAATCAAATGGAAGTGGCATGGAAGAAGAAAGGAGTAGTAAAGGAGGGGGAGTCAAAAGAAGGAGGAGGAGGACTTGGGAGCATTGTACCACAGAGGGAGGCTATTTGGCCTCCCTTATCTGAAAGAGTCCCAACTGCATAGTTTTTCTGCTGGGCAGATTGATTGGATCTAGGCTTGTAGTTGACTCAGTTTCCAAGGGCATTGAAAAGTTTAATAGAATTCAATTTCAAAAAATGACTTATGTTATGGGGTGGGGTTCATTTCTGGAAAACAGGGTAATTTAAGAAAACAAGTCCAGGGTGCCCCTCTACATACATAAGTAATAGATTATATAGTAAGTAAGTTTTATGGCAGTAATCACTGCAGAGACATTTTGATAGTGTGAAAAGGACATTGGATTTGGAATCAGGAGACCTGAAATTCAAGGAAAAGTCCATTTATTCCTATACTTTCTAGTATTTTTAATAGCAATGGGTGTTGGTTTTTTATCAAATTATTTTTCTGCATCTATTGAAATAGTCATATGATTTTTGTTAATTTGGTTATTGATAAAGTTAATTTCGTTATTGATATTGATAAAGTGGTAATAGTTTTCCTAATATTGAGTCAGTCCTACATTCTTGGTATAAATCCTACTTGGTTATAGGGTATTATCCTAGAGGTGATTTTCTATAATCTCTTTGCTAATGTTTTATTTAAGATTTTTGCATCAATATTCATTAGCGAGGTTGGTCTGTAATTTTCTTTCTCTGTTTTCATCCTACCTGGTTTAGGTATTATTCCCATGTCTGTATCATAAAAGGAATTTGGTAGGAGTCCTTCATTCCCTAATTTTTCAAATAGTTTATATAGTATTGGAGTTAATTGTTCTTTAAATGTGTGGTAGAATTCACATGTAAATCCATCTGGTTCTGGGGATTTTTTCTTAGGGAGTTGATTAATAGCTTGTTCTATTTCTTTTTCTAAAATGGGATTATTTAAGTAATTTATTTCCTCTTTTGTTAATCTGGGCAATCTATATTTTTATAAGTATTCCTCCATTTCTCTTAGGTGATCAAATTTATTGGCATAAAGTTGGACTCCTCTAATTATTGCTCTAATTTCCTCTTTATTAGTGGAAAGTTTTCCCTTTTCATTTTTGAGGCTAACAATTTGATTTTCCTCTTTCCTTTTTCTAATCAAATTAACTAAAGGTTTATTTATTTTGTTAGGTCTTTTTTTTTTTCATAAACCAACTCTTAGTTTTATTTATTAATTCAATATTTTTTACTTTCAATTTTATTAAAATCTCTCCTTTTATTTTTTAGAATTTCAAGTTTGGTATTTTATTAGGAATTTTAAATTTGGCCTTTTTCTAGCTTTTTTAGTTGCAAGCCCAATTCATTGATCTTCTCTTTCTCTATTTTATGCAAGTAAGCATCTAGAGATATAAAATTTCCCCTTATAACCGCTTTGGCTGCATCCCACAAATTTGGTATATTGTTTCATTATTGTCATTTTCTTGGATGAAGTTATTGATTGTGTCTATGATTTGCTGTTTCACCTATTCATTCTTTAAAATGAGATTATTTAGTTTCCAATTACTTTTTTTTATCTATTTTCCCTTGGCCTTTTATTGAATGGAATTTTTATTGCATCATGATCTGAAAAAATGCATTTACTATTTCTGTCTTTGTACATTTGATTTTGGGATCTTTATGTCCTAATATATAATCAGTTTTTGTATAAGTTCCATGAATTGTCAAGAAGAAAGTGTACTCCTTCCTGTCTCCATTCAATTTTCTCCAAAAATCTATCATAACTAACTTTTCTAGTATTCTCTTTACCTCTTTAGCTTCTTTATTATTTATTTTGTGGTTTGATTTATCAAGTTCTGAGAGATCAAGTTTGAGATACTATTATACTTTTGCTGTTTATTTTTTCTTGCAGCTCTCTTAACTTCTCCTTTAGGAATCTCCAGGCTATACCACTTGGTGCATATATGTTTAGTATTGATATTCATTATTTATGGTACTCTTTAGTAAGATATAGTTTCCTTCCTTATCTCTTTTAATTAGATCAATTTTTGCTTTTGCTTGATCTGAGATCAGGATGGCTACCCCTGCTTTTTTTACTTCACCTGAAACATAATAGATTTTGTTCTAACCTTTAACTTTACTCTGTATGTATCACTCTGCTTTCAATGAGTTTCTTGTAAACAATATATTGTAGGACTCTGGCTTTTAATCCAGTCTGCTATCCACTTACGCTTTATGGGAAAGTTCATCTGATTCACATTTACTGTTAAAACTACTAATTCTGTATTTCCCGCCATCTTATTAATCACACATTATACTTTTCTCTTTCCTTTTCCCCTTTGCCTCCTCCCCAGTATTTTACTTATGAGCACCACTTGCCTCAAGCAATCCCCCCCTTTAAAGTTCCTCTCCCTTTCTTATACTTTTCCCCAACTATTTCTGTTTTCCCTTCTATTTAACCTACTCCTTCCCTTTTCCCTTTTCCCCTCCCACTTTTCTATAAGGTGAAAGAAGTTTCTGGGTGAAACCAGATATGTCTAATATTTTCTCTTTGAGCCAAATATGATGAGAGTAAGATTCACACAATGTTCATCCCCCTCCTTTCTTTCCCTTAATTATAATAGGTTTTTTTTTTTTGCCTCTTCCTGAAATGTAATTTCCTTCATTTTATTTCCCCTTTCCCCTTTTTCTGCTACAATCCCCTTTCCTCCTGTAGTTTCTTTTTTATATTATATCAGTAAAATCGAATGTACTCTCTATGTATACCCATAATAGAAATACAGTTCTCAAGAGTTCTTTTCTTTTTTACCTTTTTATGCTTCTCTTGAATTCTATATTTGGAGGTCAGATTTTTTTTATTTAGCTCTGGTCTTTTCATCAGAAATAAATGGAATTCACCTGTTTCATTGAATATCCATATTTTTCCCTGAAAGAAAATGCTCAGTTTAGTAAAAGGGTAATTTTTCTTGACTGCATTCCAAGTTCCTTTGCTTTTCGGAATATCAGATTATAAGCCCTTCAATTCTTTAAGGTGGAAGCTACTAGATCCTGGGTAATCCTTATTGTGGCTCTTCAGTATTTGAATTGTTTCTTTCTGGTTGCTTGTAATATTTTTTCTTTGTTTGGATAGTTCTGAAATTTAGCCACAATATTCCTTGGAGTTTTAATTTTGGGGTCTCGGGAGGTGTTCGGTGAATTCTTTCAATAGCTATTTTACTTTCTGATTCTATGAATCTTGGCAATTCTCTTTAATGATTTCCTGGAAAATAGGGTCTACGCCCTTTTTTTTCATCATGTTTTTCAGGGAGGCCAATAATCCTTAGATTATCTTTCCTAGATCTGTTTTTCAGGCCAGTTATTTTCCCATTTAGGCATTTTACATTTTTTTTCTATTTTTTCATTTTTTAAATTTTGCTTTACTAATTTTTGTTGTTTCATTGAGTCATTCATTTCCATTTGTTCAGTTCTGATTTTTATTGAATTATTTTCATTTACTTTTTTTTTTTTTTTTGCTTCTTTTTGTATTTGTTCAATTGAATTTTTAAATGAATTGTTTTGTTCTATGGAATTTTTAAGAATTATTTTCTTTTTCCATTTCACAAATTTTATTTTTCTGAGAGTTGTTTTCTTTTTCCATTTTGTCAAATCTATCTTTTAATGAGCTATATGCTTTTCCACTTCACTAAGTTTATTTTGTGTTGCCTTTTTCAAACCCTCTTGCAAAGTTTTAATTTCCTTTCCCCATTTTTCTTCTAGGTCTCTTTTAAGACTCTTTTTAATTTCTTCTAGGAGAGCCTTATGTGATGGGGACCAATTTATATCACCCTTTGGGGCTTTATCTGGAGACGATCTGCTTTTAGTCTCCTCAGGGTTTGAAATCTGTTCTTCTCTTTTACCATAAAAACTATCTATGGTTAGAGTTCTTTTTGCTTTTTTATTCATTTTTTAAAAAAGTTGATATCTGTTTTTAGGGCAAGGGGGGGGGGTTGTCCAAGCTTCCTCTATAAGTGGCCCCAGCAGTGGCTGTGCTAGGTCAGTGTGTACTGCCTTCCAGTGCTGGGTGGGTGTGGCCAAGTCCCAGGAGATTCTGATATTTAAGAGTTTACCTTTTGTGTTTGTGTTGGGTGTTTTATAACTTCTCTGCTGATCTACTGGCTTGCAACCAGGGCAGAGTAGCCAACACTGCTATAGATTCCTCCCCACTGCATGGAACTCCCACCACCTTGGTCTGCACAGCCTGCACTGGAGTCTGTCCTTGCCCTGCTTGTACTTAGCCCGCCTCCCTCTGTGCCAGATTGAAACAGACCTTTTCTAGTGATCTTCAAAATTATCTTCTGCTGGTAATTTGTTGCACTCTGAATATTTGTGGATTCTGCCAGTCCAGAATTAATTCAGAGACTGGATTTGCTAATTAGTCTGAGGGTCATGGGAGAAGATCAGAAAGAAGTGTGTCCTCTCTACCATCATGGCTCCATGCTTCCCCCTCTTCACTCCCCCCTCCCCCCCATCCAATGAGACATGAAATTCAAATCCTTTTTAATATTTATTAGATCTTTGACTCTGGGCAATTTCCTTATCTGTAATAGGGAGATAATAATACTTGTAAAACCTGTCTCAAAAAAGTTGTTGTGATGAAAATTTGTATAAACCTTATAGTATAGTGTATCCTATCATCATCATTCATTATCAAAATTAACAACAGTATATGCTCTGGAACTAGTAACACAACTCCCATTCATACTTGCCAGTCTGTTGAGTCCTTAGTTGAGTCCTCAAAAAGCAGTTGCCACATCTTCTCTCATGTATCCATGGGACCCTTAGAGGCTAATTTTTGTAATTCTGTTGTTTTAAGAACCCCTAGCAATATGCATTCTTCTACCATTATTTTATATCAGTAGCCAATCAGCCTTAATTAGCTTTCAGAAAAGGAGTATTTACTAACATATAATACCTTTCTCCCTTCCCTTCTACCCATATACATATATTTTTCCACTATTATAGAGGGTTAAAGAGGGTTCTTAGCTAAAATGTGGCAAAAGAGTAACTCAGAATTCCTGGTGCTGAAACTCCTGTTTGGAGAGTTATTCATAAAGTTTTCCTTAGGAGTAGACAGATGTTTTCTGTCCTCTCTTTGCTCCAAATGATTGATTTCCTCACAGGGATATAACTAACTTCTCTTTTCCAGCCAAGTGTTTTAATTCTCCAATTTTCAACTTGACTTCTATTTTTAAAAGACCTGCAGATTTGATCTCCCCAGCAAATGCCAGCATACTTCTTGTGAAGCACCATTCCATTTTATTCAATGACTTTCAGGTATTTCTGAGCGTAATCAAATTTTATTGATTGGTTAGTTGATTGGTTTTAATAATGATGTCTGGTTCTTGGTCACATTTAGTTCATATCTCTGATTGACTGAATATGTAGGGGCATCTTTACCTAATAAAGATAAACATTGTTTTTAATTGCTCTAAATGTAATAAGGTGATTGACTAATTCTGTGTTGTTGTTTTTTTAATTGTTTTGGGGTTTGCCAGAGTTTTTTGTAAGCACTAAAAACAATAGTCCATTATAACTTTGTAAAATAATGTTGATTTGTTAAATTGTATCACCATGCACTTAGAAATAAAGAGGATAACTATTAAATTTAATTACAAATTATGTCACATCAATTTTTTTCCTGAGATTCAGCAATACAGGGCACCAGGGAATCTGAAAGGCTGAAACTCTTGAGTCAATGCACTGGGGTTGGACAATCGAGCACTTGAGGCTAATTACTGATTGGACAATAATCTATAAGAATATGTTTGGGAAATGGCCCTTCCTGCTATCCTGTGCTGGCCCAAATCTATAGCAAGGACATACTTAGCACCTGGACAAAACTTGTTGTGGCTTTCTGAATATAGTAAGCTCTGTAGGATACAAGCCCAACAAAATAGTCATAGTGGAGTTAATCTTCCAATCACCTATTACCAACTAACAGGTGTAGGTTCTTACGCAAACATTTCAGTACAGATTAATTACCCCTTACCAGCATATAAGCAAATTGCTGCTGCTGCTATCAAAGCATGGTCTTTTCTCCCCAGTAAAAATGACAAGGGTGAGGCCTTCACAAAAATTGCACAAGGGCCAAATGAACCCTTTGCTGATTTTGTGGGATGTTTGCAGACAGCTGTCATAAGAAATAATGGTGAAAATGCAGTAACAGGCATTATGCTAAAGAAAATGCTAATGAGGTTTGTAGAAGGATTATACAAGGACTACGCAAGGATGCCTCAGCACGCAAATACCTTTTATAGCCAGGCTATGATGCAGACTTCCCAAGATCCCAACATGGGAAGACAGGGTCCCTTTTGGCAAGGAACTTCTAGAGAGACTTTCAATAGGTAAAGTAGGGCATCTGAAAGCTCAATGTTGGCAAAGAGACAGGGTGGGAGAACAAGATCTAAAACCCATGTTCAAAATGCAACAGAGTCTTCCATTGGGTATCAGAATGTAGACAGGGAAACGGGATGAGGGGCCCAGCCCCAGGGCCCAAGGCAAAAAATACTTGGGGCAGTCAGCCAGGAATCAACCTGATGGGAGAAAGGGATTACAGTTGGGGAGAATAGAGTTGTATGCAGCTGGGACAACTGAGATACCCCCTGGAGAGGTGAAATCTGTTCCTCTCCAGCCTGTGGATCTCTTGCCTCCAGGCACAGTAGGCTTGACCATTTCACTTCCTGAGTGTGCTTACAAAAAAGTGTCCATACATACACTGATGTGGGAAACTGGGGAATGTATAGATAATATCCCAGTCACTAATAAAGGTAGACAATGTGTGACTTACCAACCAGGAGAACTAGTGGCATCAGGTTTACTGATACAGACTCCTAATAAGCAATCTGGTGATAGTCGTCCAGATTCTGCTTCCAAGCAACAAAATCCAGGAATATATAGAACAGCTAACTGATCTATGCTCACTATTTATATAAATGATATACCATTAGAAGGATTGGTAGACACTGGTGCAGATTGTACAGTCTTTAGAGGTGCCAACTGGCCCAGTCACTGGCCAAAGATTAAGGCAGACACCTACATGTCTGGCTTAGGAGGATCAATAGCAACTGAAGTTAGTGCTACCCCTTTGAGATGGATATTTGAACGTGAAACAGGAGTTTTTACTCCTTTTATAGTTGAAAAAATCCCTATCAATCTGTGGGGAAGAGACATTTTACAACAATTAGGATTAAAAATGAGCAGGGCTGCTGTTGAAGGCCTGCCAACACTTTCAGCTGTTCCTGTCCAATGGAAAACTGATACACCAGTGTGACTAGAACAGTGACCCTTAGATAGTGATAAAATTCAGGCCTTATTAGATATAGAACAGTAGCAACTTGACCAAGGACACTTACAACCTTCTCTAGTCCTTGGAATTCCCCAGTATTTGTTGTAAGAAAGAAATCTGGAAAATGGAAGATGTTGACTTAAGAAAGGTAAATGAACAGATAGAAACTATAGGAACTCTTCAACCTGGATTTCCATGTCCTACTCAGTTACCTAGAGAATGGTCTCTTTGGGTTAAAGACATTAGGATTGTTTCTATTCTATCCCTCTAGATAAGGAGAATATGAAAAAATTTGCCTTTTCAGTGCCCAGCGTTAACTTAGCCGAGCCTTATAAAAGATGTGAATGGACAGTTTTGCCACAAGGAATGAAAAACAGCCCTACTATGTGCCAAATGTATGTTGCTGCTGCTCTTACTCCAGTAAGAAAAGCATTTCCAAAAATAATGTTATTACATTACATGGATAATATAATGGGATGTGCACCTGAGGAACAAATGTTAGAAGCATGTCTACAAAAGACCATGGAAACACTAAGGAACTACAAAGAAATAATAATTCTAGGGACTAGGAGGTACAGGGAGACTAGTCAGGGGCACTTCTGCTAGAGAGGAGGAGGTGAGGTCCCAGGGATCCTGTGCTGCCTACTCTCTTCACTTCTACTGTTAAAGACCAAGAATAAAGACTTTTGCTTATCCTGACTCTGACCCAGGATTCTAACGCGATCGCCACAAGGGAAGGCCTTCAAAAAAGAACAGAAGTTTCACAATTCACTGTAAAGCTATCTAGGATTTGAGACTACAGACTCTGCCAAATATACGCCAAAAGAGTTGCTGAGGATAGCAGTCATTAATTTGAGGAAAGAGTATAAGAGTAATGTCCTAGATTACTACTTCAGTAATTACAGAGACCCTTGATTTCTTGATTTGAATTAGTCAGAGAAATGAACTAAGTGTGAAGGAAGTCTAGACATTATTCAAAGGACTCATCAATCAAAGGCTTTTAAGTAAGTATAGAAAAAGTCCTTGATTAATTTGGAAAGAATGAAGGCCATTGAATAAATGAAATGATGCTACAGAGGAATTGCATTAGAATTGGCTGAAGAAACTCAATCATGCCCTAAGAGTTTTGTATAGAATAGCTAGCAGTTTTGTATTCAAGAATTTTCATTGGCAAGTTTAGAGACTTCTAGCCAAGTCCTGGAATAGATATTGTTCTGGAGGCCAAAAAATATATCTATAAAGAGAAAGAAAGACTTTATACTTTGACTGGAAGATGGCAAACAGAAAACTGCAGAATCCCTTTGATTCTACATGTACTTATGGGAAAGTGTGTCTTACTTTCTGAAGGAATATTTTTTTACCCAACTGTTCTTTCTATTCAACCTTAGTAATTGGCCCTAACTAAAAGCTAATTAAATTGCATTGAATAATTAATATAAAGTGAATATGGAGGAAGAAAAACTATTAGGGGCTCATGAGCTATAGCAGTAGGAAAAAAATCCAACAAATTCATGGTCTCCTAGAGCCCTGAAATGAGAAGTATCAACTGTTTGCTGAGACCTAACCTGCTAGTAGACATAGGAATTGAGAAAGTAGAATATATTCAATGTTTATGGCACATATCTATAAATATGAATTATTATTAACCACTTCATCTTGAGGAAAACATGGTAGAAAAGAATGAATTTGCACTAGTCCATTGATATCTAATTACTTTGGATGTCATGATTATTTTAATTAAAAATTACATGGAACCATATATAAGAATATTAACTAATCAGAAATTTTCAGATTTAGAAATTGCTTTGTATATTGAAATGTTATGTAAACATGTTATTAGTAAAGTGCTCTTATTTACAAATGACATCATACTGATTATAAAACATTGTCAAGCTCCATGGAGATTTGTATCCCTCAAGAGTTTGGCCTGACAAACCACAGAGGAAATACCAAAGAGATGAAGAATATGTATTACTCACATTGGGACAGGTAATTTGATGGACAACCTATACAATATATCTATACTAGGTAAAGACTGGAGTTAGACCAGAAGAGCAGTGACCATGCCTCTCTCTGGATCACACCACCTTGGAAGCACTGAAAACTGATGGAATTAATTCTAAAAACAACAACAGGAAAATTCTGAAGCTTGTAATAATGCCCCCTTGACTGTGATAGCAGAATGCAACTTTAACATAAAGTTAAAAATGAGGAAATAAGTTGGGGAAAAAAACAAAGCCAACAACAACAAAAAATATCATTAAAAAGCTACTATGGTGACAGGGAAGATCAAGACAGAAACTCAGGAAAAGACAATGATGTCTAAACAGCTACAAGCAAAGCCTCAAAGAAAAATGCTAATTGGACCCAATCTGTAAAAAAAAATTCCTGAAAGAGTTAAAAGAGATGAGTGGTAGAGGGAAAAAAAATAAAACAAAATGCAAAATTGGCCTCGTGATAAAAGAGGCACAAAAATCCATCTGGGCCAGGAGACGAGAGAAGGAAGCCAGGTAGGGATGACAACAGAAAAAGGCAAAATTGGCCATATGGAAAAGCTGTACAGAAATTCACCAAAGAAAATAATTCCTTAAAAATTAAAATTTGTCAAGTGGAAGCTCATGACTCCATTGGACACCAAGAAACAATAAAACAATCAAAAGAATGAAAAAATAAAAGGAAGTGTGAAATGTCTTAACAGAAAAATAACTGACCTGGAAAACAGATCAAAGAGAGACAATGTAAGAATTGTTAGACTGCCTGAAAACCATGTTAAAAGGAAAATAGACATCATATTTCAAGAAACTGTCAAAGAAAACAGTTCTGATAGCTTAGATATGAAGGTAAATTAGAAATGGAAAGAATATACTAATCACCTCCTGAAGGAGATCCCCAAATGAGAACTCCCAACAATATTACAGTGAAATTCAAAGTTCCCAGGTTGAGGAGAAAATATTGTGAGCAGCCAGAAAAAAACAATTCAGATGTTGTAGAACCACTATTGAAATCACACCAAATTTAGAAGCTTTCACTTTAAAAGGAGCAAAGAGTTTGGAATATGATATTCTGGAGGGTAAAAGAGTGACAATTACCACAAAGATCATCAATCCAGCAAAATCAAGTCTCCTTCACAGGAAAAAAAAAAAATTAATGAAATAGAGGACTTTCTTGAAGAAAAGACCAGAGGTGAATAGAAAACCTGACATTCAAGTAAAAGATTCAAGAGAAGCATAAAAAGTAGACAGGACAGAGAAAGCCTAAAGGACTCAATAAGGTTAAACTATTTACATTATTTTATGGGAAGATGGTACTTATAACTCCTGAGAACTTACTTTTTATTAGGGTAGTTAGGAGAATACATAGAGGCTGTTGATATTAGTTGAATATGATGGGATGATTTGAAAAAAAAAATTGAAAGGGTAAGAAAGAGGGATGCTTGGGAGAAGGGGGAAAGGAGAGGCAGAATGGGGAAAATTATTTCACATAAAAGAGGCTCCCAAGGAAGAACTTTTACAGTGGAGGGAAAAATAGTGATGGTGGGAGAAGTGGGCAACACTTGAAACTCAGTCTGATTGAAATTAGTTCCAAGAGAAATAATATACACACTCGGGTATAGAAATGTAACTTATCCAATAAGGAAATAGGAGAGGAAGGAGATGAGAAAGAGGGGTGGTAAAAGTAAAAGAGAAGCCAAATAAAAGAAACAGTGGTCAAAAACAAAACAGACTTTTTTGTTGTTGTTGTTTTTGCTGAGGAACTGAGGTTAAATGACTTGCCCAGGTTCACACAACTAGGAAGTATTAAGTATCTGAGATCGGATTTGAACTCAGGTCCTACTGACTTCAGGGCTGGTGCCCTATCCACTACACAACCTAGCTGCCCCTCAAAACAGACTTTTAATAAGGGACAAGATAAAACAGAAAGAATGAGAGAATGATAAATGGGAGAAACAACTGTGAATATGAATAAGATGAACTTACCCATAAAATGGAAGTGGATAAGAAGGATTAGAAATAAAAATCTAGCAATATGTTGTTTACAGGAAACACACTTGCAATAGAGACACAAAGTAAAAATAAGGGGCTAGAGCAGGATCTATTATGCTATAGCTGAGGTAAAAAAGAAAATGAAGCAATAGCAGTCTCCTCCCCCCTCAAACCTCCTATAGCAAAAAAATAACTCCAGTAAAAAGAGATAAACAGGAAACTTCATTTTGCTAAAAGATACTTTAGATGTTGAAGCATATCTGTCCACTATGCACCAGCTCTCTGCCCCCTGCTCCCCAAATAGCATAGTGTTAAATTCTTAAAGAAAAAGTTAAATGAATTGCAGAAGGAACTAAACAATTAAATTATATAAGTGGGGAACCTCAGAACTGGATAAATCTAACCACAAAATAAATAAAAAAGATAAATATGATAGACCACTGGAGAAAACGGAATGGAAATTGACCATATGTTGAGATATTTTAAAAGCTCATAAACAAATATAGGAAAGCAGAAATATCAAATGTATTCTTTTCAGGCCACAATGCAGTAAAAGTAACATTAAGTAAAGGACAATTAAAAAAACATAGAATAAAAATTAACTGGAAACTAATCCTCATAGAAACAATCAATCATTTCATTAAGAAGAGTAACAACAGTGAGACAATATTCTACAATTTGTGAGTTGCAGCCAAAATACTACTTAAAGGAAATTTTATATTTCTAAATATAAAATCCATCCATCTATCTATAAAATAGAAAAGAGCAGATCAATAAATTGGCAATGCAATTTTTAAAAATGAGAAAAAGGACAAATTTTAAATCCTAAATTAAACACCAAATTAGAAGTTCTTAAAATCAAAGGAGAGAGGAATAAAATTAAAAGTAAAAAAAAAAAAAAAAAAAAAAACCAAGCAAAACATTGACTTAATCAGTAAAACTAGGACTTGGTTTTAAGGGGAAAAAAATAAAATAAACGGTTGGTTAATTTGATGTAAAAAAATAAAAAGAAGATCAAATTAGCAGTTTCAAAAATAAAATGGGTGAACATGCCATTAAGGAAGATGAAATTATAGCAATTATTATGAGCCATATACTTCTATCCTAGAAAAAGAAATTAAATAAGACATCAGTGAGCTGCCTTAGAAAAAGTTCTCAGGACCAGATGGATTCAAAAGTGAATTCTACTATTTGAAGAACAATTAATTTCAATACTGTATAAATTATTTGAAAAAACAGATAAAGAATCCTACCAAATTTCTTTTACAACACAAATAAGGTGCTGATACCTAAACTAGGAAAAGCAAAAACAGAGAAAAAAAAAATTGAGAATTTCCTTAATGAACATTGATGTAAAAATTTTAAATTTGAATCCAGACAATTCATACTATTCATGTTACTCTCCATGTGTGTGTATATATATATATATATATATATATATCCCTTCCAAATTAATTGAACCTAAATGAGGCCTTTATGCATTACCTTAGTTATGAGTAATTATTTATGTTTACTTTGGATATATTTTGTATTTACTTAAGTTTGGATATGTTTTATCTTTCTAGGAGAATATAAGCTCTTTGAGGTCAGAGATTTTCATTTTTATTTTAGTAAATCTGACACTTACCTAGTCTCAGCACATAGTTGGTGCTTAATAAATTCTTGTTGAATTCAAATATTAGGAAAAAGGGGGGCAGCTAGGTGGCGCAGTGGATAGAGTACCAGCCTTGAATTCAGGAGGACCTGAGTTCAAATTTGGCCTCAGACACTTAAGACTTCCTAGCTTTGTAACCCTGGGCAAGTCACTTAACCCCAACTGCCTCAGCAAAAAAAAAAAAAAAAAAAAGGAAAAAGGAATTAATTAGATGTATTTTAATAGTAGGATATAATTTACATTTAGGGTAAAAATTGGAATTGAGGATTTTTTAAAAATCAGTTTCTGCCTCATACCATTGCTAAGTTTAGAATTCAACTGCAATTATTTGTATTTTTTAAAAATATTACAGGTGTTACTGAATATATTACATGTATTTGGACTGAGTAGCTTCTGACACATGTAGCTTCCATTTCTGTCATTCAGTGAAAATTATTGTCTTTACACTCTTTATCCCTAAATCTAATGGATTTTCTTTTCTCATTCCCTGTGACATATTTGACTTTTGACCCTTTTTCTGTTGGTTTTTATGACACTATACTTAGTGAATCATTTCCTTTTGGACTGATATTTTACTAGATTTTTCTTCCTTCAGTATTTTAAATATGTGTGCTTTATGAATCTCTGTTTTCAGCATTCTCTTGGTAATTTTATTTATTACCACAACTTCAGTTAATACTTGGTGTGAAGTTTCTAGCTCCCATATTTCTATCTTTACTTTCAACCTTTCATTAAAATATGGCCTTAGGTTTTTAACTGCTACTTTAGATACATATACTTAAATCAATGGCTGATATAGTACATTTACTATATCCAAAACTGAATCATTTTCACCTCCAGAATAGGTTCTTTTTTAAATTATGAAGCTCCATGACTGAAGCATTTTCTTATTCAGGGAAAACTTAGGGCCAAAACTTATAGTCATTTTCAATTCCTCCCTCTTCTACATTCAATAACTAGCTTCCTCAATATCTTTTACATCTTCCTCCTATTTTCTACTCACAAGTCTAGTTTAGGCCTTCAGTACTTTTTTACTTTCTTCTAATTTCTCTCCTTGTTTCTAGTTTTCCCTATGCCATCAATCTGCACATTATTCAATAATCTTGTGAATAACTCCAAGCATTTCCTTAAATTCTGTCTCTTATTTTTAAGCTTTCATTCATGTATTTCATCACATTTGGAATACAATTTCATTTTTTTCCATCTGCTGAAATGATTTCCATTCTTTTTTTAAAATTAATTTTATTATTATAATTTTTTGACAGTACATATGCATGAGTAATTTTTTTAAAAAACATTATCCCTTGTATTCATTTTTCCAAATTTTCCCCTCCCTCCCCTAGATGACAGGCAATCCCATACATTTTACATGTGTTACACTATAACCTAGATACAATATATGTGTGTAAAACCAATTTTCCTGTTGCACGGTAAGAATTGGATTCTGAAGGTATAAGTAACCTGGATAGAAAGACAGTAGTGCACAACAGTTTACATTCAATTCCCAGTGTTCCTTCTCTGGGTGTAGCTGTTTCTGTCTATCATTGATCAACTGGAAGTGAATTAGATCTTTATGTTGAAGATAAATGATTTCCATTCTTAAAAAACGATTTCAGATGTCATTTCCCTCATTGGATCTTTGGTAACATTTATAATCCTCCAACATACTTAGCACTTTCTAGTTTTTGTTAAAATTATTTGTTTTTGTCTTCTATACCCTACCATAAATAAATCAGTTAACAAATATTTATCACCCACCTACTCTGTACTAGATACTATGCTAGGTGCTGAAAATGCAAAGACAAAAATAAAATAGTTCCTCTCTTATGAAGTAACTTCTAGGTGATAATAAGAAAGGAATTGGTGGTAGTGTAGATAGGATGCTTGACTTGGAGTTTATAGTCCTGAGTTTAAATTTGGTTTCTGTATTATATGTGATCATAGGCTTAAGCTCTGTCAGCCTAAAAACTGAAAAATTTAGCCATGGAGGAGGATGGGCTGTGGACGAGCTGACTAAAGCATGAGTCTTGTAGGAGATGGAAAATTTCTAAGGGAGATATTTCATAACTAACTCAGTTTTATATAGAGCATGAGATAAGACATACTTGGACCCTGTCCCATGGGAGCCAGGTTAGCACCTCTCTGTCTCACTGACTTAGTGGCTTGTACATTGTGGGAAAGGTATCATGGAGAGCGTGAACCCTGAGTCTGCTTCTCATGGGAACAGGAGAGTTCTAAGTTCTGATCTGAATTTTTGGCTTAGATTCTGTTCAAGTACTCTACAATTACCCTAACATATAATGATCTCTGCTGAACTCTTCTAGAAATTACCTCTTCCATGAATTTGGCTGTTGCTTTGTATAGTTAATTAAGTCTTTTAATTTCCTGAACTATATTTTAACACCTTAAGAACAAGAATTATGTTTCCTCTTTCTTTATATTCCTATTGGGACCTCTGGCACAAATGTTCAGTAAATATTTGTTGGTTGAGCAAGCATATGGGAGAAAATGGTGCTAGAGAAGAACTAAATATTACAATCTATTATCCAAACAAATGCTTCCAACAAATAAATAAAACTAAAACCTGTCACAATACTCTTTAAGTATTTAAGCTAAAAATAATACTAGTCTCTTATTTACATGCTAAAAACATTATTTCTGACATTTTGGTAAATACAAGGCAATAGATTAGAAAATATACACTACAGAAGAAGCTCAAAAATACCAGTATACTATTTGTAAAAACATTTTGAAGAACAAGAAAAAATTTTGATGAAATATTTTAATATACTTGAGTTTTTTTATATAGATTTATATCTTGATTTTTCAGCAAAATGGAAATACAGTGACAAAGGAAAGGAAGAAATGCAATATGCTGTTGGTTGGAGTGGTTCTCTAAGTGTTGAAGAAGGGTAGGTACTAAGTAATGATCTTTCATATAAAGAAATATGTTATTGATGTGAAATTATTGGTTTGATCTACAAAATATGTATAATAGGTCAAAAAGTACCTATTAATACAACTATAGAAAATACTTGAAATTAATATTAAATTACAACTTTCCTAAAACATTTGTATTTATTTACATTGCCTCATTAGAAAATTTTATTTGTGATAAAGAAGAGAATTTGATCTTTTTTGGAATACTCAAAAATTTTGAAGAAATTATGCAAAATCCCTTTTACCATCTAATATTCTAAGAATTCAATAAATCATTTGTACTCTCTAGGCAAGATATAGAGTAACACCTGAAGGAAATATATCGTATCTTTTATTTCTAAAATTTCTAAGTGCTTCAAAGTATAGAGGTTACTTTAGTAAATGGATTTCCCCTATAGAATGAAGAATTCTAATTTCTACCATGGAAGGGAAGGAAGGAGAGAAAAGGAGGAAAGGAAGGAATTGGACATTTTTTTAAATGCCTATGTGTTAGGCACTGTGCAAATAAGTGCTTTACAGATATTAAATAATTTGATCCTAAGTACAGTCTTAAGTACATATATTAGGTACATGTACATTTATAGTTGTGAAAATGAAACAAGCAGATAAGTGACTTGTACAGAGTCAAGTCTCTTGCTAGTGAAGTTTCTCATGCCATATTTCTTCCTGACTTCAGGCCCAATATTCTATCTGTGGCATCAAAGTATATAGCTTTTAGCACAGGAAGCCAAGAAACTTGATATTAATTAATTTTACCATGCCTCAAAATTTCCTCCTGGAATTAATAAGGTAATCCCAGAGATATTTTATCAGAAATATAAATTAGTTTTTAAATCAGATACTTTGAATAAAGATATTTAATTTCTCTTCTAAATAGTGCACATTGTTTCAATGAATCTTTTGAATTTCCTTTTTCTTTATGCTGGTAGTAGGCAAAAATGGTCTTGATATTTCTATGTGAGTTAGTGATGAGTGAATTAGGCTGGAGTCAGGTGAAGGATAAGTGAATAAGATGTCCTTTGGAATTTAATGGTTTAATTACTTCTTGCTGCCTGACAGAAACTCAACTTTTTGGAAAATGAGGTGAGTTTCCTTTAGAAATTAGTATGCCTCCTTTATAGTTCTAAGATAGTAGGAAAATTTGTGGGATTGGACCAGGTAGAGAAAAACCAATATAGTAAATTAGTGTGTATGTATATGGGTGTGTCCCAATTAGTGAGAATGGATCCCAAAGTGGCTGCATTATTTAAATTTCCATTGGCCAAAAGTAATTGCCATATTTCAATCACATAATATAACTTTGAATAGAGAATTTGAATTTATCTCCATTTTGTGTGATTCATTATTAACACTACTGGAGACTTTTGTATATCTTTTCCATCACTATCCCTCTTTTTAAACCCTTTTCTCAAATTAAGTAAAGCAACTTGCAAATCTTCTTGTACTGTATAAATAGTAATTACCATCACTACTATTACTACTTTTATGAATTGTTTACTTGAAACAACAATCTCCATTGTCAATTTTTATAAAATATGATTTTGTTTTTAGGGAATGTGTAAGTAGTGCCTTGTGTATTCCATTGGCGAGTCAAAAGAGGTAAGAACAAAGAAAAATATTTTTGTCTTTATCTTAGTTTATAGGATATTAAATTTTTGTGACATTTTGGTTGCAACAGGAGTTCCACTGGGCGTCCTGACTGGACTTGCATTGTGGTGGGCTTTACTTCTGGTTATGTTCGATTCTATACTGAGGTGAGTTATTTATTCACAACATTACTTTGACTCCCCTTGAGAAGTATCAAATTGATTGTCTTAAATATTTTTTTATATTAACTAACAAACATCCTACTCATTTGATGAGAAAGTGTAGAGATTCTAAGTAGCCAGTGGGACAAATAGTCATTAAAAGGGCAAGGATTTAAGAATTTCCACATAGTAGTTCTAATTTAATGGGGGAAAGGAAAGTATAGGAGGAAAGAGGAAAAACTAGGGTAAAGGGAAATGTTTGTCCTCTTCAATGTTCTTTATAAGCATGGATTATTTTTTAAATGGGATTAATTATTTATATCTATTATGATTTCCTTCTAGAGTGGTGTATTGTTGCTTGCACAACTTTTGAATGAAGACCCTGTACTACAGCTAAAATGCAGAACTTATGAAATCCCAAGGCATCCTGGAGTTACAGAGCAGGTTAGCAGATTAAAAAAATAAAAACAAAAAAAACCCAACCCAAAAACAAAAGAATTAATGACGTTTGTCTAGAATACTTCCTTATTCTTTTGCAGAGATAAAATTTAGAATTTTCCTGCAGACACAAAACTATTTCAAACTAGAACTGTTATATCTTCACAATTAAATACTAAAAATTTCAGGTTTGCTTCTCTTTGTTTAGTGGAGTATCATATTTTTAGGTATACTCAGTTTTTTACTGTTTGTAACATTTAATAATTATTCAATTTCCCAAGGGAAAAAGTAGCTTTAATTATAGAACATATTTACATCCTTTTTTCTCTCAATTTTCTTTTATGGCAATAGTTGCCAAGTGAAGTTTTCCTTAGAAAAGGGAAAGAGATTTCTCATAATAATAGCATTAATAGCACATTATATAGCTATACCTATATATACAAATATATAGGTCTATAATAGCATAATACTGTCACATCTCAATGATAAAGATATATAATTATTAGTTATAACTGATACTTATAATGTTTTTAGAAGATGAAATGCACAAAATAAGAATTTTTGTACCAAATATCTGGAATTATAGATTATAAAAAATACTTCATGTTAAGTTTAGCTCTTTGAAGGCAAAATAATTAATCAAATAGAGATTTTTTTTTTTTTTTTTACTATTCCATTTGTAGGGCTCTCCCCAGAGACATATATTCCATGTCTTGTCTTGTTAGATGGTAACATTATATCATCACTGTTAAAGTGCTGTAGTGAATCCAAAAAGAATAAAAAACTACAATCTTGCTATTAAGGTTATTGCAACATATTTGGAGAGAGATTATATGTGTGTGTGTGTGTACATGTGTGTACATATACACACATGCATATATAAAAGTAAATCAAAAATATAAAATAGTATATTATTAGTTGCTACATCTAGAAAAAACTTGAATAGAAAAAGAGGAAGCAATTATAGTTAAGAGAAACAGCATTAAGGAAGAGATGGTTATGTTCTTGAGAAGGTAAAGAACAATCTTAGCTAGAATAGGGGATGGTATAGTATGTATATGTGTTAGAAGCATACACATTTATATGCATATGTGTACGTAAAATACACGTATGTACTTGTGTATATGTGTGTATACATATACACACATATGTGGAAGTGAGAGCTAAGATTCAAGATATTTAATTAGAATTAGAAAGTCAAGTAAAAAAGTTTAGAAGTTTAGGTGTGATATAGGAGTCAATAGGGATCCTTTTGAAAGGATTCCCAAAAGAACAGTGACATGATGAAATTCATGTAATGGGAAGATCAGCTGAATTTAACAAGTTATGTGTAGAGTAAATTGATAAGGGACTAGAATCAGGGCTAGCAATTCAGTGCTTAAGATCAGCATTAGAGATGCCAGTAGAAAGAGAATCAGATTATCATAGAGTAGAGTTTGTGGAAAGTGGAACAAAGTAATACCAAATATACAGAAATGTACAAAAGTGTGCAAGGAGAATATGAGAATCATAGAATCATAAGTTTAGATCTACAAAGGATCTTAGAGGCTATGTAGTCCAGTGCCATTCTAGGCAAGGAGATTTAGACTTATGAAGAATGAAGGTGATTGTACTTGCTGATAAGGAAATTGATAGTGATCATTTTGAAAGAATAATTCATTAGTGATAATGATGTGAGAGATATAATAACAATAGATAATGCCATAGATTTGGGAGTAAATGAATATTAAAGAAATTATGCCTATACTTTTCCACATTTGATTAAAATAAATGTAAACAAAGATTTTAAAAATTGTCCATCTAAGGCCACGATTTATCATAAATATGAAAACTTATATTTGTCTAGAATGTTAAAACATTGGCCAAAAATCTTTAGGAAAATTTTCTATTTGTTTTCATTGTTTATCTTCCTGATACTTTTTTCAAATCTGAGAATTAGTTGTTTAGCCTTTTTTGTTTTCCTAGATTATTTAGGACATTTAGGTATAATAAATAAAAAGGTCAGATGTGACCATGTTGTAAATTGACTCTTTTTTTCTTTGTTCACTGAAAAGAATGAAGAGTTGAGTATCTTATATCCTGCTGCAATTGTGACTATTGATGGTTTCAGCCTTTTTCAGTCCCTTCGTGCTTGTCGAAATCAGGTAGCAAAAGGTAAAGTTATGATAAGAAACTGCAGTGTTCATAATTCTAATTTTATTATACTTATTTTTAGCATAATAAAAAGAATTTCAAAAACTTCTGCACTGGAAACATTTTAGGAACTCTTATAGCTGCTTTCTCTCTTCTGGACCCGAATTTCAGACTATAGTATTTTTCTCTAAAATATTTCAACATATAAAACTTCTCTTCTTTGACTTCAGTTATTTTTTATAATAAATCTTATATAATAAAATCACATTAATTCATACATGAATTTTAGAACATTGTTATTTATTAACAGTAAAGTCAAAGGATTTGTTTTTAGTTAGAAATAACTTCCTAGGACGTATACTATCATGTTTTTATTTGATATTATTATAGTTCTTGCTACTTGAAATATCTAGATTCTAATGTGGTAAATGTAATTTGTTTGGTGAAACTATGTACTTTTCTTATTTGAAAGAAATATAGTTGCCTATTGCCTATTATTAATTCTGAATTGCACTGACTATACTTTTAGTTATTTATCTGCATTGTGGATCATGTTCAGTTGATGATATGGAAAAAATAAATCCATTTTCTTGATCTTCATTCATCATACATTTAAAAATTGAGTTTTTTTTCCTTTTACTAAGATAATTTTCTTAGCTTTATAGAGGAAAGTGAATGAGAATTTAACTATATTCTAATATCTAGCTTAGTGATTAGCTGATTCAATCATTTAGCAAATATTTAGTAAATATTTACCTACCTGGAGCATTATGTGAGATAACTGTAAATAACTATAGGTACAAGATTTTGTCAGAATAGATACAAAATAATCTTAAAGGGGACTCCTTAGCAGTGGAGTGGTAGATGGAGGGGAACATTGAATTTTACTCTTCTTTACCTTCTACTGTGAATAGATAGAGCTTCTTTGTCATTCACTCATTCTAGTATTGCTATTAACAACTTTGTCTATCAGACTGACAGAAGTTAATAACAGTGTTTGAATTTCTACTCTATATGTTTTAACACTTTCCTGAATGTGTTAAAACTCATTGTGATCTGCTATTACTACTTGAATTCTGTCTTTAATATTCTATTTTATATGTTCTTCATTAAAGATAGTAAATGAGATAACAATTATATTTTTTGCTTCCTTGCTGTAGTTGACAATTTTAAAAAACAAATTGAGTGACTTCATTTTGGTTTTACATGGTAAAAAATTTTGGTTGAATTTTAACAATTTGGGAAGAAATTAAAAAACAATTTTATAGCATCTGTAAATCTTAACTCTACAGCTGCAGCATCGGGTAATGAAAACATACAGCCACCACCATTAGCTTATAAGAAATGGGGTCTCCAGGATATTGATACCATAATTGATCATGCAAGTATTGGTAAGCATTAATATTTGAATTTTTTAAAATTACTTTAGTAGTATTTATCTAGAAGTTTTATGGACACCAAGAAAGATAAAAAGAAGTAACTGCTTTCAAGGACTTTTAATCTAATGGGAGGACAACATGTAAGTTATTATATAAGATATATGCAAAGTAAGTAGAAGATACTCTCAAAAGGGAAGGGTTTAGCACCTGAATATTAATAATTACTGGATTAAGCCTTCTATGGAAAATAGTATGTTAGCTGAGTCGTGAAGAAATCTGGAAAGCTTAGAGATAAGGAGGCCGAGCAGTCCAGGTATGAGGAATATAAGGACAAAGACCAAAAGATGTGAATTGACGTTTTATATGTGAGAAACAGCAAGGGGGGCATCTAGGTGGTACAGTGGATAGAGCACCAGCACTGAAGTCAGGAGGACCCTGAGTTCAAATCTGGCCTCAGACACTTAATACTTCCTAGCTGTGTGACCCTGGGCAAGTCACTTAACCCCAATTACCTCAGCAAAAAAAAAAAAAAAAGAAACAGCAAGGAGACCAGTCACCAGAGCTGGATCGTAAAAGAGTATGAAGGGGAATAAAGGGAAAATAAAATTGGAAAAAGGAGAAAAGAACAAGTTATGAAGGTCTTTAAGTGCCAAACAAAGAATTTTACATTTGATTCTGATTTAGGGAGGCTGGAGTTTATTGAGGACAAGAGTGACAAGTCTCATCTACACTTTAGAGAAATCACTGGCAGCTGAGAGGAGCATGGATTAGAATTAAGGCATGGAAAATAGTTAAAAGATAATTGTTAAGAGGTGATACAGACTGAGTAGAGAGAAGGGGACATAAAAAAATGTTATGAAGCTAGAAATGACAAAATTGGCTTTTGGGATGAGTGAGAGTGTAGAGTTATGGATGACACTTAGATTATGAGCCTTTGTTACTGGGAGGATAATGGTGCCATTGACATTAGTATTAGGGACATTGAGTAGTAATAGGGACAGTAATAAGGAAATTGAGAAGAGGGCAAGATTTTTGGGGAAAATAATGAAATTCTGTCTTGCCTATAAGACATTTGAGTTCCAGATGTTTAAGAAATAATGAGTAGTGACTATGAGTAATTAACGAGAAGAAACTATGGTCCTCTGTGGAAAGATAAATGCAATGTTCTTAGTGAAAAATTAATAGATTGAGCAGTTATGCAAGGTCACATAACTTCATGTCTGAAATAATGGAGAGCAAGATGTTAAATATCTGACTTGTGCCATTACTATACTTTTAAAAAAATATGTGTTATATATGATAGTTGACTTGTCTATTTACCAGTTAACCTTATTTTTCCACAGAAATATTTTAAACCTGTGGATAGTTCATTTTCTCAGAAATATAGTCTTCAAACTAAATTTCTGTTTTTAAAATTAAGCTAAAATTGAATTTGTAGTTACTGTCTAATAAGAAGTGATGCAAAGCATTAATAATTGTAAATTAAAGACTTTTGAATAACTGTTAAAAAGAAGTTGAAATTTAATTATAGTTTTGAAATATAATTTTGTTAGAACATTTTAATTATGTTTATAAGATTTTATTATTATCTTTTCCTTCCCTCCTTCCCTTTATGTTCCCATTCTCTTTCCAAAAAAAGATCAATGCCATTTGAATTCCTTCAGACAAAGATTTGTTTAAATAGATTTGAATATTCAGCAGGAGGGAAGGTGGGGGGAAAGTAATATTCCTTCTTCCAAATTTTTTTATTGTTTTTTTCCCCCGTATTATTTTTAAAGGGACCAGTCACCCAGTGATCTTCCTAAGTCACCAGGCTTACAATTCCAGGGTCATCTTTGATTCTCCACTCTCATTTTCTCATGTATCCAAGCTGTTCACAGCTTGATTTCTTACCCTTTCAGTTTTGGGTATCTTAAGACTAGAAATAGAATCTGTTAGTCTAGGTTCTGGTCTCTAAGGTATATGTTTATTAGTGGTTATTTACACAATATACATATACATTCACAAGATAAATTTATCTAATAATTGTTATATTGCTATATTGACTTATACATTGTAAGATTTCATTTGAAAGTTTTAGTTATTCTGTATATATTTGCTAACCTGGTAATGCTTCACTTTACTTTTGCCCAAGTAGCAGCATTTTCAACATCTTGATTTCTGTCTTCTCTGATTAAAGAGTTAGCTTGAGATCAGATTTTTTATTTCAGGGATTACAATTGGCATATTTTTTATTTTATATTTGGCATGTTTTGGAACTATTTAAAGCTTTGAAGGACCGTTTTTAATGCCATGATCCAGGTGGTGTTCATAGCTTTTAAATTCATCAGTACTGTGCCTAGTAGATATGGATCAAGTTTATGTGAAAAAATTATTAAATAATGAATATTCTGTTGTAGACCTAAAAATAAAATGTATTTTACAGGCCTGAGTTAGACATGTTTATTAGTTTTGGAAGTTGACCAACTTTGAACTTGTTGGGCAGTTTGAAGATTATCTTATATGTGTTAATTGGCTAAATCAAAGATACCTCCAAAAGGTAGATTGTGACCTACCTCATGGATCTAAATGTAATTGGCTATCCTTGTACTCATTTTGATTTAGGGAGAACAAACACAATCCAACCAAGAGCAAAGTTCCTTCTCTCTTTTTTAGCAAGGAATGATGATCTCCCCTTGGTATGCTAAATACTTTGGAAGTAAAAAGTCACTTATTCATTAAAAATGAATAACAATGGGGCAGCTAGGTAGTTCAATGGATGGAATACCTGCCCTGAAGTCAGGAGGACCTTAGTTCAAATAAGACCTTAGACATTTAATACTCCCTAGCTGTGTGACCCTGGGCAAGTCACTTAACCCCAATTGCCTCAGCAAAAAAAAAAAGTTAAAGATACCTGATTTATAGAATAGTTTGTTTTAATGTAATGACTTACATTACCATTTTTGATATATTTCTTAGAATCAGGAAAGATGGATTACTAATGTTAATGTGTAGTAATCCTTTCAACATTTTTAGAATATTTTATTGATTCTCTTTTTTCGGTAACAAAACTTGTTAAATGAATAGAAGTATAACTAAAACTAAATACAAATTTAGGATTAAAATAGCTAGAAACAGATTTTAAACATATTCTAGTTCAGCCTGCTCATTTTACAGGAAGGAAACTAAGATCCAGAGGCTTGTCATTTTCCCAAAGTCATAGCTAGTAAGTAGTAGAGCCCCAATTTAAATTAGGGTATTTTGATCTCAGATTTCCAGATCTTTTTACCTTGCCTTTTCTGCCTTGCTTTTACTATATTTAAAAATAAATCTTAACTAAAAATTTAGCAGCCTAAAGTAACATTGCTTCATACTTAATACTATTATTTTGTCATAGGAATCATGACACTATCTCCATTTGATCAAATGAAAACTGCTTCCAATATAGGTGGATTTAATGCAGCAATAAAAAATAGTCCACCTGCAATGTCTCAGTATATTACTGTTGGGTCAAATCCATTTACTGGTTTCTTCTATGCTTTAGAGGTATGTATTCCATAAATGGTAATGATGAACATGCATATTTTTAACCCCTCTTCTTCTTTCCTATTTTTATATGTGTATAGAAATTTCTGAATTATTCTGTTTTAGAAATTTACTTTTACTTCAAACTTTATTGTTTCCTATTTTAAAATAAAATGGTTCAAAATTATTTTTAAGCAATATACTTTTAAAGGTTAATTTTTATTTTACAATAGTAGAGTTTAAGTATGTCATATAATATGCTTGATAGAAAATTTAAGTTAAACTCAAGAAACTCTTTGACAGCAAATTTTATCTTATTGATATCCTTGGTGTTTCATGGATCACATTTGTTTTTAAGTGTATTTTTAACTACAAATGTATTCGTAAGTATCATGATTGCTTTGTTAAGATTTGCTAATGAAAATCATTCAGAGCATGGTCATCAACAGGAAATTTAGTGTACATTTTTCTCTTAATAAACTCTGAAAAACCACTTAAATTTTAAAATTCAGTTTGAAAATAGGAAGAAAATTTCTTATAGACCTAAAATTGAATGTGAATTATTTCTTATTGCTAATGTATAGTTTCATGTCTTTTCTTCTGAACTATGTGTATTTGAAATGCTTATTTTTATAGTTTCAATATTCTAAGTTAGCATGCCATACTTTCTCCCCAAATTTGACACCTGAGTAAAATTTATAATAATGCTTTTCATGATTAAAATTTAGTTGTGTTACAGACAAAAATAGTTTTGCCCCCCAAAAGATTCCAATGAATCTGATGCTGTCACGTATCTTATTTCAAGGTAACATACAGATTTCTCCTGCGTACATGTTCAGAAAAACCACATTCATCCCTGTTTTGAATCCTTGTGAAGATAGGGATTTCATTTTAAAGTTCATCAGATCTCCCTTGCTCATCTCCCATGTTTTAGAAATTATAATTATCCAGTAGATGTGGTATATGGGAAGGGATCTTCTAGGCACTAATACTTTGTCCCATACAAATGACAATAGTGACTTGTTTGAAGCTTCAGAGACTGTGAGGTTTATTGTCATGGGTTGGACTGGTAGATGATATGGAATTTTGATTTTCTAGGTTTCATTTAGGGAGTGGAATAAGAGAAGAAGAGAAGGAAAGTAATATTATCTGTGTGACTCACTGACTCAGCTTTCTATAGTTATTTGCCATTTTTAGCTTCTCTACTTTTGTGAGTTTTTTACAATGATGTTTTGCATTTTCAATGAGAGGCAAAGGTTATTTTGGTTAGTTTTAGAAAAAAATGAGATTTCTAGGTCAGTGTGTGCTATATTGGTAATATTTGTAATTATAATTTCCCTATCATGATATTTTAGGGATACACTTTATATTCTTAGTGATCTGGTCAGACTAACATAAACTTTTCATATATTTAAAAGAAGTGATTAGTTTAGAATGTTTTCAACTCTAAAACTACATTTCTAGCAACAATTTCATTGGTAGAATAAAATTCCCAATGAGGAAATTTCCTTTTCCCCTATAACTTAAAGAATTTCCTATGGCATCAAGGGATTAATGTCTTGATTTGCCCAGAATCTCACAAATAATGCTTTGACAGAAAAAGTACTTGAACAGCAGGGTTAAAAGAAGTTATTGTATTTTTAAAAACTGATCTACCCCAATTATTTAGTAATGGTGCTGATACTAATTTAAGGTCTCATTGCCTTTTCCTCCAAATCTCAGTTGGAAAAACACTTAACAGTTTTTGATGTCCTCAAATTTTTGATAGTTAACTTGTATGTCCTTATGTCATTTGTATTTTTCATTGCCTTGGGAATTATACCTGAATTTTAAACAGTAAAGTAAGCTTCAAGGCATTTGAAAGACAGAACATTTACTACGAGACTAAATTTTCTGAAGAGCAAATTCTAGCTCCTGTAACTTTTGTACATTGCTTTTTTTTAAGGATTATTAAATTTTTGATTTAAAGTTCAGATTTGGCCCACTTTTCTCATGTAAAAAATAATCTCAGAATTCTCTAAACTTTTTATATGTAGATATTATGAGATCTAGTGTAGTGTAGATAATAAATTTAATACTGCTTAAAAAAAATAAGTTTGGAAGGGGGAAAAAAAAGTAGATTTTTTTTTTTTTTGATACTCTTAAAAAAGTAAATTTTACTTTGGAAATTAGATTCCCTCTTAAAATTATTATTGTATCTTTGGGTTAGCTGTACATTTTTGTTAGCGTAGACTTTTTACTCTTCCAAAAACTCTTTGAATTAAAATTATTTTGAAAAATTATTTTCTTCTGTCTGTTGACAAATTTTTTAATGTAAGGATGGTTATCTTTTTTCTTAGGTTTAAAAATTATGTTCTTTTGTTATTTTCTTAGGGAAGTTCACAGCCATTGCTGTCTCACGTTGCTTTAGCAGTTGCGAGTAAACTGACTTCGGCTTTATTTAATGCTGCCAGGTAATAGAATTAAAAACAACTTCAGATACACTTAGCTTTTTTTTAATTTAGAATTTTATTATCTGCATTTTAATGTTTTAAAATCATTAGTGTTAATCTCAATTCATTTTGTTTCAAGTGGCTGGCTTGGTTGGAAGAGTAAGCATGAAGAGGAAGCTGTTCAAAAGCAGAAACCAAAAGTGGAACCAGCGACACCATTAGCTGTAAGGCAAGTCTGATGTGTAGTTTTTTAAAATAGTCGTTATAAGTTCAATTTGACTGTTGAATTTTGTAATTTTTGCAAATTCCTACTCATCATTGGTTGTCCATCAGTCTGTTTAGTCTTTGAGCTATTAGGATACCAATGGAATTTACTTTTTTCCTCTCCTAGTTGTAATGTAAAATGAGTTCAGTAAAAACTGTTGAATTTCTTTCTTTAAAAAGCTATACTAGCATGTCATTAAGAGAAGTAACATAATCTTGGAATTAGGAAGACCTGAGTTCTATCTAGCCTCATCTATGATTCATCTGTATGACAATGCACAAATTGTGTAACCATGGGCAAGCACTTTAACCCTTTAATGATCCAGAAACTCTTAAAACTATAAGGTATAGTTAAAGTTATTGATTTGCATTGGTAGAGCTTTCTTATCAGGAGTAGACCTGAAACAATGCTCTAATTTGGATAAGCTCTAATTAATTTTAAAAATATTAATAATAGAACCAAAGCAAAGTGATCAAAATATATGTACATGCATCAGAGAATCAACTTATGTTGATCTGGAATGCATTGATAATATTACAGAATAGTCTGTGTATTTTTGCTTCTTTTTTTATTTTCTACTCACTATTGAGTGAAATTAAAATAGAGTCAGGAAAGAAAGCACTTAATTAAATTTCCCTTTAGTTGATCCTTCTGAACTATTATTTCAAGTTTATTAAGTACATCAATTTTGAGAACCAGGAAAGATACAGGATAAATTAGTGAAATATTTATTAATTACCTGAAATATGGTGTATCCTATTTGACCTGCTTCTTTCACAGGATATTTTTTTTTTTTTTTTTTTTTTTTTTTTTTTTTTGTGGAAAGAACTTTGTAAATCTTAAAACACTAGAGAAATGTAAAATGATAATTATGACCCCAAATATAGCTATAACATAGATCTACTCTCAAGGAGTTTACAGTCTAATGGGGAAGAAGGCAGTATACTAGATTGTAATGGAAGAAGTGTAGAATTTAAGAGAATGAGGCAAAGTATTTTGAACAGTTCCCCTAACGGAAAGGAATGGTGAAGGGAAAAATTTCATGGAGGAGATGGCACCAGAATTGGGCCTTGAAGGAATGGAGAGATTTTTGCATCTGGATGTTGTCAGATAGAATAGATCCTTCTAAGCATAGACGACTATGAACAAATGCACAAAGATCTAAGACCGAATAACAAGAACAGAAGTTGAAGGATAGTTTAGTTGGGATAAGAGATGAAATTAGGAAACTAAATTGGAGCTAGGTCATGGAGAGGCTTGGATTCTAGGACTAAGAATTCATACTTTATTCAGTAGACAAGGTGGAAGAGGAGGAGGAAGAAGGAGCAAATAAGACAAAAGGCACAGCCAGGCTTCTCAGGAAACAAAACATTTGTGACAAAGTTGATGCGTCAACATTCACGTGCTCTTAGGAGACCCCTCTGTCCCTAACTTAGAGATTTATTCTTAAGTAATATATAAATCAAACAAAAATAATGATTAGCTTTCTAGATCTTTAGCAAATTCAAAGGGAGGACAGACTATTGACAGATAGGCATACTGGCAACTAAAAGAAATGAAAGCTAGCAGCATGAAAATAAGGAAGAAAACAGAAAAGGTAGTCGACACATGAATATAAAAAATATAACAATCTAGTGTCATTTTATATACCTATCTCAAATAAGCCATGATAGTAGATGAATGTAAAATAACTAATGTTGGGCCAGCTAATGGTACAGTGGATAGAGCACCAGCCCTGAAGTCAGGAGGACCTGAGTTCAAATCTCAGACACTTAACACTTCCTAGCTGTATGACCTTGGGCAAGTGACTTAACCCCAATTGCCTGGGGGGGAGGGGGAAGAGAGGGAGAAGTGAAGAAAACTAATATTGTTCCTAAAACATCAACAACAAAAAAAGGATAAAATGTTTTATTCAGCTTTATTTTTAAAAATCAGAGAAGTGAAACTACATCTTAGAAAGATTTTAACTCAGATATAAATAAATAGTTTGATGTTTTAAAAGGTTATTTCTCAGTTATTTTGAAAATCAATTTACCCAGAATGGTTTATTTTCTTATTCTAGATAGACAATTTATAACTCCAAAGTTTTAATTAGAAAACATTCATGTTTATCAGCCCAGAAAAATTAATATTAATCTGAAGCAAGTTTCATTTTTAAAAACTTGAGACAAATGCACTCTTTTGTTTATATGTGTAATGATTTTTTCTGCTTGACAAGATTGTGATATGTTTTTGTGTTTTCTTTTTAATATTAGATTTGGACTTCCTGATTCAAGGCGCCATGGTGAAAGCATATGTCTCTCTCCGTGTAACACACTAGCAGCAGTAACTGATGATTTTGGCAGAGTTATTTTATTAGATGTGGCAAGAGGACTTGCAATTCGCATGTGGAAAGGTACTTCCATGGATAAATCTAGGAACTTCTTTCTTTTCTCTGTTTGAATAGATATTTTATCTTTCCCCCAACTAACTAAAACATTTTGTAATAAATTTGAAAATACTTTGTTGTATTTTAATTTTGATTTCACTTCAAAGATAAACATGGTAATCACTGTAGAAATGAAATGTTATTGGATCTATTTTCCATAGCTTAACTATATGTAATACATGGATATTCAGTATATCTTATGATTATATCAATTCATAAATTTCTTTTCACCAATGAAAATTGCAACTTAATCATATATAAACATACACTCTTACACAATGTAGAAAGAGCACTGGACTCAGAAAAATCTGAAGTCCCACCTTCTACGTATACTAAATGTACAACTATAGGCAAATCAATTAACCTTCTACTGCCCCTTGACAACAAAAGAGTACTTGATTTACATCAATGGAGGGAATTTTTCAACTAATTAAATCAAAACTAAAATATTAACCTACCTAATATTTTCAGTTGATAGTATGCTAGCCACTCTTTTTTTAAAGTCAATTATAGTTAATCCATTCCTGCTGTTGTGTCATTCACAGAACTAGAAGAAAAATCTTTGATTTTGCTACTGCAGGAAAACCTTACACTAATATAAATCATAACCCAATTTTACTGTCTTAGACAGTTGCCTGAATCTCAGAGAGGTTAAGTAACTTTTGCAGCATCATACTATGAATTCATGAATGTCAGAGATTTAAGTTTGAACATTAATTCTCCCTAACTTGAACTCTAGCACTCTATTCATTGTCATGCCTCCCTACCATACCAGATAGATAGATAGATAGATAGATAGATAGATAGATAGATAGATAGATAGATACAGATATATATACACACACTCTAGTAGTCACTTAAACACATATTAAATTAAATTGATTTGCATTGAGTAAAATCATACTTTATAGGCCAAAATCAAGTTTTATCATTTTGTTGATTCATTCTGGGTAGCACCTAATTTAACAGATGGCAGACAAGCATAAGAAATACTTGTTTCTCTTTTCCTTTTATTGAGTTCTGTGTTTATAACAAAACATTTCTATAATTCAGTTGTAATTCAGTTTTTGTTTTAATAGTCTTTTATATAAAATCTGGTTAAAAAAATCTTCTAAGTAGTATTATATCCATTAATTCTCTCTGTCTTTAGACTTATCCTTCAAAGAAGTTCAATAGATTAGTGAGATGTTTAACAAATATTTATGGAGTATCTACTATGAGTAAGGCCCTATGAGGTACATAAAGTTGTATAAGACAAGATTCCTGTCTTCTAAAAGCTTTATGATGTAGAAAAGAGATAGATTTCTTATATTCATAGCTTACTATAATATGACTAGATAGACATATCATTTATCAAGAGCTTACTATTTGTCAGGAAATGTTGGTGATACAGGTTGGTTGGTTTATAGAGTTGGTGATACAGATGAAGCAAACAAAGCAGTTTCTGTCCTCAAGGAGTTAGTAGCTAACAGGGGAAAGACAACATATAAAGGGAAGCTAAAAAGTAGAAGTGAAGTGCCATGTGCAGTTTTGGTTTTGGAGCTAGTAACTAGGAAGTAAGGTGAAAGCATGATTCAAGGCAAAATGCATATATTAGAGTCTTGGATTAAAGCAATATGGTTGAGAGCTAATAGCCAAGAGTACCATATTGTTGTTTAGTCATTTCAGTCATTTTGACTCCCTCGTGACTCCATTTGGGCTTTTCTTGGTAAAGATACTGGAGTGATTTATCTTTTCCTTCTTTAATTCATTTTACAGATAAGTAGATTGAGGCAAACAGGGTTAAATGATTTGCCCACGGTCATACAGTTGGTAAATGTATAAGGCCAGATTTGAACTATCACTTAGCTGCCCAAGAGCAATAGAAGTTAATAGAAGCTCAAAAGAGAGAAAGAGTTTCTAGGCCAAAGGGAAGTAGTTCAGATGTTCTGAATTTGTAGCACATTATAATGGGCCACTATTGACAAGTAGCAGTCTGTTGAAACTCCCCAAACCCCCAACAAGAAACAAATTGAAAGATTGATACTTGGGCCAGGAATTTGCCGATCTCAGATCAGAGTAGCTTGCAGGACTCCACATGAAGCTGTGAAAGTGGCAGATAGACATAAGAAGACAGAAACTCAGGCCAAACATCTCCTTCAGAAAAGTACAAAGCACACATTAATGTAGCTCAGCATTAACATAAAGTCCAAAGTCAAGAAGAAGGCTGATACAATATGTAAACAAAAGTTGAACTTGAAAATATAGAGCTATTATGGTGACAAGGAAACTCAAGATATAAATACAGAAAAATGCTTTGAAAATGTTTACAAACAAAACAAAAAGGTGAAAATAATATGCTTCAATCTATTCATAAAAGAATCAAGTAATCGCAAAAGAAAATGTCCTGATATCTTAGAACCGGAGAATAAAGTAGAAGAATATGCCAATCACCTTTTGAAAGATACATCAAAATGAAATCTCCTGGAATATTATAGCCAAAATCTAAAACTCCTATGTCAAGGCAAAGTACTATAATCAATCAGAAAGAAAGATTTCAAATATCAAGGAGCCCAGAATGTGATCCTGATTCTGGGATCAGGATCACATTTGATTTAACAGCCACCTTTGTGTGTGTGTGTGGGGGGGGGGGCGGGGAAGGCAAAGGACTTAGAATATATTTCAGAAAAAAAGGAATCTAGTTTTACAACCAAAAATCATATCCAACAAAATTGAGTATAATTGGAGGGAAATGAATCTTTAGTGGACTTTGAGGACATTACTGATGAAAAGACCCAAACTGAGTAGAAAATTTGAAATTAGTCAAGAGAGGCATGAAAAACTAAAAACTCTATGTCCCTCAATTGATTGGTATGCGATATGAACTTGAGGCTTTTTACCAGCCTGATCAACTCATTCTATACCCTCATCAACGTAATTTCTAAAAGGGTAAACTTCTAAACACAGCTCCAGATTGGTCTTACCAGGATAAAGTACAATAGGACTGTCACAGACACATAGCCTTTCTTAATGTGGCTATAGTACCATTCGCTTTTCTGGCTGATAAGTCAGTAGAGAGAAAGATAAGTTGGAGCTCTTAGGCAAGGTTAGAGGGATGATGTTACAAATTTAGCTGGCCCTTATATGTAGAAAGAAGAGTTAAATTATAAAGATTCATAGAATCAAAGTTAGAAAGATCATTTATTCAATCTTTCCTGTAGTGCAGGAATCTTCAGCACCTTTGTCTTTTTTATAAAATCATTAAATTTTTAATAAACTTTAATAGAGGAAGAATCATTAAATAAACTGTGGAAACCAGTACATTTAGATAAAATTATTTCATCTCTTCTTTCTCTAAGGCTACCGTGATGCACAAATTGGATGGATCCAAATTGTAGAGGACCTTCATGAAAGAGAATCAGAAAAAATGGATTTGTCTCCTTTTGGAAGTACACAAGGTCCAAGCAGAGTCGCTCAATTTCTTGTGATCTATGCTCCAAGGAGGGGGATTCTGGAAGTGTGGAGCACTCAACAGGGGCCTAGAGTGGGAGCTTTTAATGTGGGGAAACATTGTAGGTGGGTAACACAATTTATTTTCTTATTAAACAAAAAGAAAAGATTTATTTTAAATTAAGAAATAAATTACAATTATCCATTCCACATTGCACCTTTCTCCATGGTGGTTTTGATATGTGGTTGGTTAACATAAGAAATTGAATAGGAATTTTGGGGGGAGTTTTATGGAAGCTGCAGACATGTGAAAGCCAACAGACCACATAGAGCCCATGACCAGTACTTAACCCAAGGCACTATAAACACATCATAAAAGAACAAGAAAAAATTCAAACTTCTTTTCTGGTATAAAGAGAGGGCCAAAAAATTTTATACCTATTTTCCAAATTGTGGGGATGCTGTGCCCCTGTGATGTGGAAGGGATAGCTGTATTTACAATTTCCTTGAGATAAAAAATGCTGTTAATTCTTTAATACAGAGTCTTTAGTCTTTAGAAGTTGTCTTCACTGACATTTTAAGCTATGGCATATGTGAGATACCATGACCAGAAGCTACTGCTACTGTCTCTTACTTTGCCTCTCACCCCCCTTCCCCATTTGAATGACAGTTTATTGTGCATCAGTAATTGGAATTCCATTGAAATCTCTATAGTATTTATTAACAGAACGATCATTTCCAGCCATGTTGCTTTGATCATGCTTTGCTGGAATAACTTTCTTTCTTTTTTCAACTGAGTTTATTTTTTTATTATTATTATTAAAGTTTTTTATTTTTTAAAACATATGCATGGATAATTCTGTGATGTCGACCCTTCTTTAAGGAAAAGCAAATCCCTGTTAGTTGAATCCTGATAGCTCATTTTTTCTGATTTTAATCAATAATTGTAGAGTTGATTGATGCTTCTAAATAAGTATTTTCTCAGATATCCGTAATTCTAACAAAAGTACACTTTGGCAATATTTCCTTTCTCCAATGTATTTATAATATTGGTATGTGGTTTCTGTAGGTTACTGTATCCTGGTTATAAAATAATGGGCTTAAATAACGTTACCAGTCAGAATTGGCAGCCACAGACTTATCAGATCTGTCTTGTTGATCCTGTATCTGGAAGCATAAAAACAGTTAATGTTCCTTTCCATTTAGCTCTAAGGTAAGGTTTATTATCTCTCTTCTATTGAATATGCCTCTGCAAACTCTTTTTTCTAAGTCCATAAAGAGCCATTTTTTTTTTCAGATTTAATTAGTATCTTTAATGATAGCATACAAAAAGTTAAAAAAAAAAAAGGGAAAAAGAAACTTTAAACCTTTTAGAATAGATAGGAAACTTCATCTTTCTCCATTTTAAAGTAAGCATTTACTGTTTTAAGTGATAAGAAGAGTGAACGAGCCAAGGACCTGCATTTGGTGAAGAAACTAGGAACTTTACTGAAAATGAAAACGCCAAATCTCGGTAAGTATCCTTAAATGAAAATCATATTTTTGAATATTTTGGGTAATTTAAAAATCAGTAATAGAGTCTAAGAAGTACATTCCAAAACCTTAATAATTTGTACACACAGCTTAGAATTTATCTGTAAAATTGAATTGGCCTATATTGGCACATTTGGAGGTTTTTTAAATAAATTGAAAGATAATGAATAATCTAGAAACTTATAGAATAATTTATATAATATGGATGTTTGCAAATTTTTCATGTTTTAAAATTTATTTAACTAATTGTTTTCAGATTTAATTGAAGCTGAAGTAAAAGAATTAATTCTTGATATTAAGTATCCTGCAACCAAAAAACAGGTAAATATATACACATACATCTTTGATAAAAATTATCTCCTTTTTCTGCACCTGCACACTCTGCATATTTCACTCTGAACCACTGCTTGTCCTGTTCTTTTTCCATTCACTTCTTCATATGTGTAAACCATGTTGCTTAGCTTCATTGAGTTTATTTCAACCTTCTCCCTGAAATTTTCATTGTTTCTCAATTTTCTACTTTTAAGTGATTAATGTCTAACAGATTAATGTATAATGTGTATTAATGGGAGAAGAAACAAACATGCACCTTAACTTTTGTGCTTTATCTCTTTAATGATACTGATAATGAAAATTATGGAAGAAAGAGAAATTAGTCTTGCCTGGGCAGCTAGTTGTTTTAATTGGGCATTTAGGCCTGGAATCAGCCAGATCTAAATTCAAATGTAACCCCAGATTCTAGCTGTATGACCTTGGCCAAATCACAGACATTACTCTGCCTCAGTTTTCTCTACTACAGAACAGGAATAAGTATAGCACTCATTTCATAAAGAGTTGTGAAATTAAAATGAAATATTTGTAAATCATTTAGCATAGAACTTGGCATATAGCAAGTACTTAATAAATATTTATTTCTTTCCCTCACTGCTCCCCACTATTCCTATTTAATGTGGCCTATGGATCTAATCAATTGTAATTGGTTTCCATGATTTAAATCCCTCTCCATTTCAGTCCAAACTCCATTAAGCTAAAAAAAGTGATTGTTTTGAAGTATAAGATCTATGTTCCCCTGTAAAGTTTTTGGCTCACTATTATAACCAGGAAGAAATAGAAACTTCTTTGGCATTTAAGCTCTTCATAACCTGAACCCTTTCTACCTTTCTAGGCTTCTTGGACCTTGTTCTCTTCCATGCCTTACTGTTGCAGTTCCATGAAGAAGACATCCCATCTCCTTTTTTCCATTCCTTAACATTAGTTGTACTCCACTCCTAGAATGTTTACTAACTCCTTCAAAATTCAGCTAATAAATATCCCACTTCTGTAAGATGCTTTCTTGATTTCCTTAATAGTTAATGCTTTTGGGGCAACTAGATGGTGCAGTGGATAGAGCACCAACCCTGAAGTCAGCCTAAGTTCAAATCTAGTCTCAGACACTTAACACTTCCTAGCTATGTGACCCTGGGCAAGTCACTTAACCTCAATTGCCTTAACAAAAAACAAAACAAACAAACAAAAAAACAGTTAATGCTTTCCTCTCCAAAAATACTTTCTATCTCCTCTTTATAAATCTTGCATTTTCCTAGTTGTTTACATATCTCCCCTTTTAGAATATAAGCTCCTTAAAGGCAGTGACTGTATTTTTGCTTTTCTTTGTATCCCCAGGACTTAACATAGTTCCTGGCATATAGTAAGTGCTTAATAAATGCTTGTTGACTTGACTAGCCAGTCATGTAAGAATATAACAATCAATATTTAAATGTAAACTTGTGTCAGTATTTTTCTTACTGTCATGATAGTAACTATTGTTTATTTCTCTTTATTCCATTAGAAGCATAGGATTTACTGAACCCCTTTCTATTAGTTAAATATTTTTCTATGTTTTTCTTCCATGCCAGCTCCTTCTCTTCGTTTTTCACCTCAGCCTTTATTTTGTTGTCTGACCTTGTATTTTAATATAGCATGATGCAAAATTTATTTGTATAAAATATTTCATGTGAACACCAGCAATTTAATAAATTAGTCTCTGATACTTTTAAAATTATCAATGTTCATATAAAATGTTTTATGTTTAAATTGGTTTTACCTTTAAATTTCAGTATTCTGAAAATGTATCCCTAAATATAATGAAATGAAGATAATGGATTTTCTGGCTTCTCGTCATTCAGTTGCTGAATTTCTTTCTTTGCCTAGGCTTTGGAAAGCATTTTAGCAAGCGAGCGTTTACCATTTTCCTGCCTTAGAAACATCACTCAGACCTTGTTGGACACTTTAACAAATCAAGGTAAAATGACAGTTCACATTAATTAAAAATAATGATCACATCACTGCTATAATCCAGCTATTTAAGAGTTTGGATATTTAAAATATGATTGTATGCTTTTAATTATAGAGAGATGTTAAATGTTTCTCTTAATGATTATGATGTAAAAGGTTATTTAAATGAGAAAATGGATATAAATGTGTTTCAAATTTAAATTTTTTTTTTTATTTTTATAAAATTTATTATCTTGACTTCCTGTGAGTAATTGTTAATTTTTTCCTAATTGATATAATTGGGAAGATTGTAATTTGATACATATTCCCGTAAATTCCCGTAATTTAGTAGAAAAGGTGAAGTATATTTACATTTAATAAACATTTTTTAAGTGACTGCTCTGTTCAGAGTACTATTGAGTACTTGGGGAGAACTTAAAAATTATAGATAAGACTTCTAAACTTCTGTTTACAAATAAACTTGTATTTTTCCACCATAGAGTTTACCTTCTAGTTGAAATATAAGGTACATTCACCAATAATTATAATGCATAGTAATGTGCAGCTTATAGGACTATGTTAATGGAATCTCTGTACTTTTAGCATGAGGGAAATAGTAGTTGGTCACTTATAGAAAGCAATACTATCCTCTATGTTGTTTCCCTAATTTAGTTTTATTTCATGAAATAAGAAGAAGAATTGTGTAGAGGGTAAGTGCTCTGGGTATAAATGTGGTCTGTGGAAAGAAGATAAATTGTACTTTGAATGGAAAGATGATACTCATAACCCACAATCCACATTTACATATACTTTTTGAATTGCTTTCCTACTAATAGTAATAATTTGTGCTAACCCATCTATACTCATGTAATTTTCTTTGTGGTCATTTTCATATATTTTTACTATGTATATTAATTTTGGAATAGATCAGTGGATTTTTTTTTATTTGCATAAAGCTAAAACTAGCTTGTACAGGGACAGAAAATGTGACTGCACAATTGTTAGCACTATTCCTAAGTTTAAAAGAGCCTATTTTAGGCCTTCTCATGAAATCAATATTGTATATAAAATTATCCCTGGGATAATTTGTCTTTATAACTAGTGGTGCCCTAATAGTTACTTCTAGGCTTTGTTTTTTTCAACTTAATTGCATTTAAATTCCATAGCTTAAAGTATGGATTTTTAAAGGTACCATAAAGTATGGGTTAGGATATTCTCCATCACATCACTTTTATCTTAAATGGTTTTTTCCTGAATTTTTTTCTTATCCTGAATTAATATCCACACCTAACTTTTAGAATGAACTTCCCTGGTAAATTTAAATTATCTTTTTTTTTCTTTTTAAACTTTTTAAACATTTTATTTTTACTTTTAAGAAATTTATTATTGTTCAAAACAGGTGTGCCTACAATTAATTTTGTGTTCAGTAAAAAATTTTGTATTTCCTTTGACAAAAACCTAAACTGTAGCTGTCTTCTATTGTCATGAAATAGATTAGTCATTATTGAAAATTCAAAACTAAATTACTCTTTTAACTGAAGTCTTGAATGAGACCCTTAAATATATTTCAAAGGTAAAAATTGAATTTTTATCATGCTTGAAGACAGATCACTTAGAATTAGAATGTTTTTAAATTTATGTTGTTTGTTGTTCTTTTTAAAAAATGTTAAAAATTGTTTTCTTCAACATTACGTTTAAAATAAAAATGTTGAAAAGTACTAGAGATAATTCTTAATTTTAAAGAAAAATTTGATCATTTCATCTTCTGTTGAATTCATTTAAAACAATTCATTATTCAAATTAACTTCCGCAATGTTAGAAGGAAGTAAGAGAAATTAAGTATTTCTCAGGAAGAATGTCAAAGACTAAAGATAGAAAATAGTGTTCTTGTTTGGAGCCAATCAGCTATATGTACATTATTTTTTAAATCTTTCTTAATATGTAAATCACACAATGAAAATTTTTTTTCAATCTATTATTTAAACTAATAATTTTCTTTAATGTTTTTCTTTGTAAATATGTAGTAGAAATCCTTTTCAACTTAAGTAAGTAGGATACTTGGACTGAGAAAAATCTTTTCTTTTTTATCTACCATGGTTAAAACACCATAATATATTCAATCAGTAAATATTTATTAAGTTCCGACTGTGTTCTAGGCACTATTAGGATATAATTACCAAAAACCAAAGCAAACCTTAATTCCAAGGGATTTACATTCAAATGGGGAAAACAATAAGAGCATACAAATAAATAAATAAGTGAGCAAATAAACAAATAGCAAATATATAATAAATAAATACAAATTAAGTGCAAATTTATTGAAAACAAGGTAGTTTGAGAGAGAGGACACTGTTAGAGAGATTATGATAAGCTTCATGTAGAAGATGATCCTTAAATTGTGTCTTAAAGGAAGAGAGGAACTCCTATGAGACAGAGTACATTCTAGGCGTATGAGATTTCCAGTGCAAAGGCATGGAGACACAACATGGTTGTCATATGTGAAGAAGAGAAGGACAGCCATTTGGGCTGTAGGACTCAGTAAAAAGTAGAATAATATCTGGTAAGCTTGGAAATATAGGATGAGACCAGTTTATTAAGGGGTTTTAAAAGCTAAATAGAAGAATTTATATTTTATTCTAAAGTTAATAAATCACTGCAGTTGATTGGGTTGGGGAAATAGTCATGTTGTTACTTAAGGAAAATTATAAACTATAGTATATCAAAGAATGTAATATTTAAAAATTTAATTAGTATGAAGATTTTAATACATTGTTAAATATAGCTATTTAATTTGATTTTCCCTCCAATGCTTTAGAGCTTGAATGTGTTGATGAAGGACTGCTCCAGTTTTGTGACAACAAGCTTAAATTACTCCATCTTTATGAGTCAGTCAATAAACTGAATTCGCTTGGGTTGTGTTCAGACACATCATTCTCCAATAATGTGAGTAATCCCAAAATGTAGCTGTGTAGGAAGATTTAATACATAGATGCTAAGGCAATATAGGAGCTTATCCTGTGTCTTTTGAAAGTGGTAAAAATAGAAATTGTGAACTACTTTATTTTTCTTTAAAAGAACATTAGCTAGCCTTCTTGAATTCTTATTTGATTGCTTTGGGTATGTATTATTATTAATCCATTTTTTCTTCTCAAAGAGCCTTTTACCTTTCTTAAGTTCAGTGAAATCTAGCTTCGTCTGACAGGTTTCTTCAGTAAAATAGGTTAGCATCACCATATTTGTACAATTTTAATATTGTTGAAAGATATAGGAAAAACTTGGCTTTGAGGAATTAAAAGACACTAGTTTTCTTAGTTTTTTTTTTTTTTAATGAAAATTCATTCTGTTTGTTCTGTTGGGTATTATTTTGAATTTAGTTTTATAAAATAGGTCAATGTAAATACATGTTTTAAAAATAATTATAAAATCTACTTTTTGATTTCCCTACTGTTGGAAAATACTCCATAATATTTGCTGTAAACTGATATTTTTACTTGACTTTTTTATCAATCAAAAAAGCATTTATTGGGAGCACATTTACTGTGTGATAGGCACTTTACTGTGTGATAGGCACTGGACTAATTTTAATAGACTTATTTTTTTTCCTTTCCATAGACTTAAAAATAGTTTTCCTTAAAATGAAGTATATAGTAGTAACTCTCAACTTTGTCTGCCCCCAGATTCCTCTGTGAAAACTTTGTACATTTTATCAATCTGTCAAAAGAGGTATCATGAAAATGAGTTTATTAAGGTTTGTGAAGTCATTAATCCTTTTAATATTTTTGCATTAAAACAATTAGTATACCTCCATGTTATGAAAATCAACCCTGGATTTGAAGTATATCTCTTTTCTTAATGGGAAAAGGGAGACTTACTGAACAAGAGAAACTCACTTTCATAGAAACAAACCATCTACTAAATCATTGATCTTGTATCTTTTGATATCACTGGTAAACTTGTTTTTGCTGTTTGCTTGAATGCTGTAATATTTTTATTGATACACAGTCCTGTCATTAGAAATTGCAAGGGCCATTTCTTCATTATCTTGAATTGTGTGTTGATACTAGCAATAATGAATAGTATTCCAAGGAAAAGAATCATCATATTTCAGTAGTCTCTACATTATTACCTAGAAATATCATAGATGCTTCACTATATATATATATATATATATATATATGTATATATATGTATACATATGACAAGTATATACATATATTTGTCATAAAATGAAAAACTAAATTCCTTAAAAATGAACTACTACTTATTGATTACTTGTTGTAGTAACTGACTTTTCAGGTTCTATAGGGAATAAAACTATAGCCCAAATTGTTCTTTGCTTTGATACTTCAATGAATATATAATTTCATCAATGCAGTTAGTCCCTCTACCTATAAGATGCAATCTATTTATGCTTTTTCATCAATGTTATTTTTGCCTGTGATCATCTATAACTTTTTCCAGTGGACCTACATAACGCATTTCTTAAAACTCTTAAAAAATTTGTTTTTTTTATCTTTTAAAAAAAATTTTATATAACACAACAAAACATTTTTATGTGCCCAACAGGACATCAGGATTCAAAATATATAACAATTATTTTCCTGAGTATCCATCTTTTCTTTGCTTCCTTGTTAGTTATTCTTTTGTTTGCTGCTGAGCACTCTTTTTTCCCCTTTCTCATCTCCCTCCATCTTCCCCAAGTAAGCTACAGTGAAGCACAGATATTTTTACACATACACACACACACACACACACACACACACACACACATCCTATATATACATACATGAATATATATATGCATAAGTATTTGCACATATAAACATGCACCCTAAAACAATAAAAATATGGCTGATGTATAATGTAAGATTTTTCTCTTGATCGAATTTTTAAAGTTTGACTTTGTCTAAGACCAATGATTACTAGCTCTCCTTTTTTTTTTCTATTAAATTCTACTCTTGATCCTAGTACAGTGTTTTTGTATATCTCTTTTATTTCTTTTCTCTCATAACTCCTCTACTTCTTCTCCTTTACTTGCCTTGCTATTATTTAATCTCCCCTCATGCGTGGATTCCTTTTTTATTTTCTCCCCCCATTTTTCACTATCACATTCCCATTAATCTACATACCTTATCCCACTCCTATTAATCTAAATACCCTTCTGTACCTCCACTTATCTTATGCAGATCTTTCCCATTAATCTACATACCTTGTCCCATTATCCCCACCTTATTCTATTCCTGTCTTCCCTAACCTCTCCACCCATCAGCCATCCTTCTCCCTTATTTCTTTGTAGATTCTGGAGGGTGCTGTAATCTTCATAGTATATATGTAGTGTTGCCTATTTAATTCATTCCCAATGTGAGTAGGCTTTCAGAACTATGAGCCCTCTTCTCCCTTCTAATGCTTTTTGTGTCTATTCTTCCTCTGTACTAAATCTGCATAACATAACTATTATTTTTACCTTTTCTTAAATAGTTTTGCTTTTTAAGAGTCATATCATACTCAACTCTACCCCAGTCTTTCTTTTGAGCTACTCAGTTACTGGTATCAGTATTTTTTTCCCCTGAGGCTAGGGTTAAGTGACTTGCCCAGGGTCATACAGCTAGGAAGTGTTAAGTGTCTGAGAACAGATTTGAACTCAGGTCCTCCTGAATTCAGGGCTGGTGCTCTATCCACTGCGTCACCTAGTTGCCCCCTACTGTGTCAGTATTAAACTTATGGTAAACAATTCCATGTAAAAACATAAACAATTTGTCCATGTTAAGATCCTTGAAATTGGGGCAGCTAGATGGCACAGTAGATAGAGCACAACCCTGAAGTCAGGAGGACCTGAGTTCAAATCTGGCCTCAGACACTTAACAGCTCCTAGCTTTGTGACCCTGGGCAAGTCACTTAACCCCAAATGCCTCAGCAAAAAATAATAATAATAATAATTTAAAAAATTTAAAAAGAGCCTTGAAATTGATCTTTGACATTGACTTTTATATGTTAAATTTTCTATTATGTTCTAGTTTGGGTGAAAGACCTGAAAATCTGCAAATTCATTGAATGTCCATTTATTTTTCTTTCATTATTATTGATAATTTTACCAAGTATGATATTTTTGACCACAGACCTAGTTATTTTGATTGCCAATATATATGATTCCATGGTCTGTGGAGGTTTTGTTTGTTTTTTGTTTTTGTGGTTGCTGCCAAGTCCTATACAATTCTGATTTTTACTCCAGTATAAAGGAATATTATTGCCAAATTTCAAAAACCCCATATGAAAGAGAAAATTTTGCAAGAAAGAAGAAATTTGGCAATAATATTCCTTTGTATTTTCTACAAAAGATCTCTTTGGAGTGGTGATTGGTGGGGTTTTTCTATTTCTACTTTCCCTTTGTGTTCTATCTTTCCTGGACAATTTTCTTGGATTTTTTTCTTGCATTATTGTGTCACGGTTCTTTTCTTGGTTACACAGCTTTTAAGTTGTCCAATTATTCTTATATTTTCTCTTCTTGATCTGTTCTCTAGATCTATTGTTTTTCCAATGAGATATTTTATATTTTCTTCTTCTTTTTACAGTTTTCTTCAGATAATTTTTGTGTTCCTTTTCCAAACTCTTCTGCAAAGTTCTCATTTCCTTTTCTCATTTTTCTTCTAACTCTCTTTTAAGATCCTTTTTGAATTCTTCCAAGTGAGATAGAGACCAACTCATATCACCCTTTGGGATTTCATCTGGAGTCATTTTGCCTTTAGTGTCTTCAGGTTTAAGGTCTATTCTTCTCTGTCCCCATAAAAGCTAATTGTCGTCAGAGTTCTTTTTGCTTTTTTGCTCATTTTTAAAGGTTGAGGTCTTCTCTTAGGGAAAAGGGGAGATTTTCTCAAGCTTCCTTTACAGGCTTATTCTGGGGTTCAGAGACTCACTATTTGCTTGATGTAGTTTTGTTGGAGGTCTCACTGCTAGTCTGCTGATCCACTGGCTTCTGAAAAATGCTGCTGTATTTTGGCTAGGAGCGTCCTGGTAGATTATCCCAGTGCATGGACACTATACCACCCTGAATCCCTGTGCTGTGCATGCCTTCAGCTGCTTTCTCCTCCACTACCCTCTTACCTCTGTGCCTAATTGAAATAGACCTTTCTGAATTTCTTCCAAAATATCTTCTGCTGGAAATTTATTACACTCCAAATATTTGTGGGTTTGATCACTCCAAAACCAGTTCAGAAGCTTGATCTGAGGGAAATCAGGAAGAGCTCAGACTTTTCTACTCTCTTTTATTCTTATAAGGCATTTCACATTCTTTTTTTTTTTTTCCCATTCTTTTGTTTTGTTATCTCTTGGTCTCTTATAGCTTCACTAACTTCTCCTTGCCTGATTTTAATTTTCAAAGAATTATTTTCTTCCTTAATTCTCTATAAACCCTTTCCTAATTGCTTAACTAATTTTCCCCCCAGTATTTATTTATTTAATTGTTAGGTTTTTGCAGGGGCAGTTGGGGTTAAGTGACAAGATTTTTTGAGTTCTTGTATAAATTCTCTTTGGAGTAGAAGAAGATTTTTTTTTTTTAATTTCACTGCCTTTTGAAGATGAACCTTGGTCTTCCCTATTCCCATAATAAATTTCTATGGTTAGGTTTTTTAAGAACACCTTTCTTTTTTTTTTTTTTTTTTTTTTAGTCTAAATGAGAAGTAATAGTGTAAGCACCTAATCATGTGGTAGGAGATGATGCTTCTAGCTTCACTTCAGCTCTTCCCTCTGACCTGGAACCCCAAAAGAAAAACTTCCCCCTTCTACAAGTTGTCCTCAGCCAGCAGCATCCTTGCCCCACTTACCCTGCACTCATTGGGTATGCTGCTTCCTTCTCACCCAGGGCCACATCTCAGTAGTACAATTGGGCCTGGACTTCCTAATCAGTAGAGATTTTCTTTTTCTTCCTGAACCCAGAATCAGGATTCCACTCAGTGTCTGAGAGGTGAAAATTTTTGTGATTCCTGCTAAGACTCCAGCCAAACCCAGCTAACCCCAGGACTCCCCTCTTGTTGTTTCTGTAAAGCTAGGCTGGAATTGTTTGTACTTCACATTGGCTAATCCCCAACCTGAGTGGTCTTTCTCCTTGTCCTAGGAGGGGGACAAGTTTTGCTCCAAGTCATCTTTGTGTTTCACCATTCTGTGTTCATTCTGCGGTGTAAATTTGTTTTGTTTGTGGGGGAAATCTGAAGAGCTTGAAAATTACTGTCCTAATCTGCCATCTTCCCAGAATTTTCTGTGGGTAACTTAAAAAAAATTTTTTTTTTTTTTTTAGTTAAATTTTTTTCTATTTTATAAAGAATACCTTCATGTTCTAGACCAATTTTTGGTGAAATTTAGTGTCATTCTTATCTCTTTAGTTTACATTAATGTATTTTGTTTTTTGTTGGAAATAACACATAACTTTGACTACTATCAATGTTTAAAAGTATGTTACATTTCTATCAATCCTTAAAATAAAAGTTGCCTAGAGGCAGTTAGAGTGGATAGAGTGCAGGCCCTGAAGTCAGCAGGACCTGAATTTAAATCTGACCTCAAACACTCAACACTTCTAGCTGGATGACCGTGGGCAAGTCACTTACCTCCAATTGCCTCAGAAAAAAGAAAAAAATATATATACACATATATGCATATATATATATATATACATATATATATATATAAATGAAAGTTGCCTCTAAAGTGAAATAAAAATAAAAATAACACAAGTTGTTTAATTTTAAGATTTATCTTAATGATTTATACATAATACATTTGTTTTTCAGATAATAAATAATATTTTTTTAAATTTGAGTTCAACACTATATAACATTTCCAATCCCTCTATTTTTGTCTGCTTGCATTTTTGTTTTCCTTCACAGGTTAAATATATATTATTTCAAAGTCTGATTCCTCTTGTGCAGCAAAATAACTGTATGGATATGTATTTAACATATACTTTAACATATTTAACATGCATTAGTCTACCTGCCATCTGGGGGAGGGGGTGGAAGGAAGGAAGAGAAAAATTGAAACAACAGGTTTTGCAATTGTCAATACTGAAAAATTACCCATGCATATCTTGTAAATAAAAAGCTATAATTAAAAGAAAAAAATTTTGAGTTCAGTTTTCTCATATAGATTGTTATGTAGAGTTTGTCAAGTGTCTATCAAGTTTAGTGTATTTCAATGATTCTTGAATTATAATTTTCCATTTCTTTTCATTTCTGATAACACAGTTTCTTTGGTTATAAAATGAGTTAAACTGAAGTGAATTCTTAGGTTTCTCCTACTCCAGAATTGTGTTTGTGTGTGTATGTGTATGTATGACTGCAAATTATTGCAAATTCTAGAGATCTTACATATTTCAGATTAGAGTTCATAGTCCCTTAGTAACATCTATAGTTTATATATAGGAATAATACATACGCATACAAGTTATCATTTAGCTTAATCTTTACTTGTTATAGTTCTTCAAATGTCCAATATTTTCAGTATGATTACTCCCTTCAATCAATGCCAGTTGCTACTCCTTTATGGCTGGTTAATCTATCTTTTAGAATTGTTGTGGTCAAAAATTTCATTATTAAATTGCTAACTTGGTGAATTTCTTTTTCAAATTTACGTAAGTTGGTCCTTAGTAAGCAGATTCATGGTATCTTACTGAGTCCCTATCAAAGCTTTTTCAGTCTAGTTACTTAACTAATTTATGTTCTGCTGGCATAACTTTGAAAAATTTAGTCATCCCTGTATCATGATTAGTTATCAGAGTAAGATTTCAGCAGAGGTATCTTCCCTATGCAAGTATATTTCACTAATTTGGGAAAAACCTGAATAGCAAAAGGACTGGAAACTACTTAATAACAGAAATACTTTAAAGAACTGGTAAATTTTAATGTAGATAAAAGTTAAAGACATGTTAGTTGTCTTCACATGTTTAAAGTACTGCCAATTGGGAGGAAAAAATTATTCTGTATTCCCAGTGGGCAGAACTAGGCCCAATGAGTACAAGTTACCAAGAATGCAGATATCAGTTTAATATAAGGAAAAATGTCTTCTTAACAATTAGAAAACTATCACAAAATAAAATGGTCAGCCTCAGAAAAGAATGGTCTCCTTTATATTGGAGGTGATTCAGCAGAAATTGACTGATAATGGTAGGAGATATACAGATGAATGCTTTGAACAGGATTTGGACAGAAAAACCTTTAAAATTCTTTCCAAGTCTATTGTATTATTATTAAGAGATCTTTTTAATACTAATATATAATGTGAAGGATTTGGTTCCAAGGTTTGTGGAGTACCTATGACCTCTGAAATATTTGAGGTTCTTTTTGCTATCTGATTTTCCTGCTGAATATAGTAAAATTAGACCAAATTATTGTTTTGTATTTTATACTGTGTAACAATTTAGAATGTTCCATTTTCAGTCATACATATCTAGTACTGAGAATTATAAATTTTTCATTGATGTTATTTTAGTGGTTTTACAAAAATAGTTTTCTTTATTCCATGATTATTGCATTGTTATCACATGATGTCTCCATGAATACATTAATGTCTTTTTATCAATAAGCAAATTTTTTTGCCTATAATTTAATATAAAAGTCTTTCAATCCCATTTAGAGGGACTTGATGAAGCAGTTTTTAGACACATTGAGGAAGAATCATGATTTTGTATCTTTTGTCTTTTAGGAGCTGGCTGTGTTATTGAGGCTTGATGAAAAAGAACTGGTTAGGCTTCAGGCATTATTGGAGAACTATAAACAAGAAAATACCAAGACCACTGTCCGATTTGCCGATGATAAAGATGGTGTATTGCCTGTGACAACATTCCTGGAATATTTAGAATATGAGAAAGATATGATCAGTGTAAAGAAAATAAGTGAATTAGAATATGTGGCTTTAGGTAGGTCATACATTCTTCCTTGCTCTGCCCACTCCATCTGAGGTATATGGTTATGAAATTCAAAGGACCCAAGCTGGTCCTTGGTGAATCCCTTAGTGTCCTTTTGTAAAGTAGAGCTAAAAATATCTCTTATACCCATCTACAAGTTTGTTATGAGGCTAAAGACAGATGATGTATATAAAACACTTTGAAAATTTGAAAGTTATATATTACTGTCAGAATAGTAGTTATGATGTTGGGGAGCCAGACCTTTGATTTTATCAGAGTAGGGTACTCCCGGGATGAAAAATTCCTTCACTCATAATACTTCAACCCCCTCTTCTGTAACTTTGCCTTGTAGAGATGCCCTGAGAGAAAGAGTAAGTGATTATTTAAGCCATTCAGCCAGTATGTATTTGAGGTGGGACTTTGAATCCTAATTCAGTGACCCTCTTTCTATTTACTCTGCCATTCATTTTTATTGTTGTGTTTCCTGTGTTTTATGTCACCTATATTTATTGAATGCTTAGTCTTTATAAAGCAGTATCTTAGGTACTGTAAAACAGTACCTTGCTAGTTGCTAATTACTAATAGCTAAACAGCTAATTGCTGTTTCTTCAAGTTTTGCTTCAAATATCTTAGCAATTCCAAAAATGTCTCATTTAGAACCATAAAATCTACCTTTATTTTCCTGTTATATCTGATTTCATATAAAAAACCCTTTTTTTTAATCAAAATTGATTCCAATTGAGAATGTCATAGATTTGAGTTAATATTGTTAGAGTTTTTGAATTTTTATTTGAATTCATATTTGAATTTTTTTTTCACTAGGCAGCTTCTTTTTTTGGAAGTGCTTGCATGGAGAAAACTCCACAGAAGATATGTGTCATACTTTGGAATCTGCTGGATTTAGCCCACAACTTTTATTGGTAAAATACTGATTTTTCATTATTGCATACTTTTTTTTTGTTTATTTGTTTAGAATAATCTTCAGGCTTTCAGCATTTGCTGGTAGCAAATGATTATCCTTATAGAAATGTCATAAAAAGTAGATGAAAACTTTCCAAATAATTCAAGTAGTGTGTTAATTTCCAGATTTAGTTAATCATATAAAGTTGTTTTGTTTTTTTCTGTTCTATACAAGTTTTCTCATAGGTTTCAATAAATGTAAAATAAACTTGAAATTGGATAAGCACAGAAATTGCAAACTTTAATGGAGAATACTATGTAATTTGTACTAATGAACTGTATCAGAATAAAAACTATTAACTTGATTCTTATAAAATCTTAAAAGCAATCTATATAAAATTAATACATGGAACATGAGAATCTGTGATTTTTGGAAGGATATTTATAGTAGAAGCATAGCATATTACGACTTATTTTCTTGTTTCTTTTTTCCTTTGGGGAGATGGCTTTGGCATTATGACATAGTTAGCTTATTGGTTGCTTAGTTTGAGGTTCTTAATTTTTTTTTATTAAACTTTTAGTCCTTCTAAACTATTTTTCTTTATATGCATCACATTAATTATAATAGCATTTAAATTACCAAGAAAATTTTAATATAAAATTCATTAATTAGACTTGTAAAACATGTTCTGCTTGGCCTTTTTAAGGTACAGAATACATATTTCTTTTTAGTAATCATCCTGTAGTCTATCTTTAATGAAAAAATAATATTCTTATGTTAAATTTCCCAGTGCCAAAATAAACCACAAAAACACCAAGGATAAAAAGTAAAACCCCATTGTGTGAAAATTTAAACACATTAGTATTAATGATCTTTATAACTCCTGTTGTGAGAAATACTACCTGATACCAAAACCAGTTCTGGGGATTTGGTTTGGCAAATAAATTGAGGAAACAAAGGTTTGAGACCCAAGCATTTTGATTTATTAAGCAGTGCATGCCAATTGCATAATAAATCAGGATCATGCCTTTTTAGCTTGGCGCACTGTATCCCTAACATGGGGGTATATATTTTTACATATTAAAAGAATTAATGGATATAAATAAGTATACATGATTAGGTAATCTGATTTCTAATTAAAGGAAAAATTAGAGGGGGATTCCAAGTTGGGGGGGTTAGTAAATAAGTACAATTTCCTAACATCATGACAAGACCAGTCCTACCATAGTGTTTGTATTCAAACAAAGAAAAAAAGAAACAGTAACTGATTGATCAATATGAAGCTAGTTGTCAGATATTATATGTGAATTGCTTCAGAGATACACAAACACACAAATACACATACACACACGTAATTTTGAGAAAACTCCTTGTATCTGACTGGGTTTCTGATCAAAATTACTTAATTAAATCTTTAGTTAAAGATATGTAAACAGAAGTGGTGTAGTTTTTCAGCCACACAGGACTAGATTAAAATAAATAAAATTTTCTCAGAAGACAGAAATTGGAGTAAACCCATAACTGAACAAAAGAGAAACTGACCTAGTTTCAGAATTGAATCACAAGGTGAAGTCAATGGGGTTCACTCAATTCCTACATTGATATAATCACATAAAATAAATATTGATTTATATGTCTTGAAATTAAAAGATATCTAAATGTATCTAATGGAAACTTAGCATTGTGTCCAAAAAGAAGAATAAATTCTACTTTCCTTGTGATTTGACTGTGATAAAAATATTTGTAGTTGATATTGAAATATCTGTTCTATGTATTAGAGGGTTGGGTTTTTGTATTTGTTTTTTAGCCTAATGATAAGAATGTAAAAATTAAAATAATAGCATACATTATGAGAATGGTTAGAATTGTAGAATGGGATTTATAAAAGGTCCTAAGTAAAATTTTGAAGTTTATTAATTTTTGAAAACTTTTTAAAGTTGAAGCATATTTAACTTATCTAATCCCTATCCTTAATCACCTTTTACTTTACATCTTTAAGCCATAATTCACTACAACATTGTTGTTAGTGATGAAAATATTTTACTGTAACTAATCCCCTAGTACATCCATATAATCTTGTGCTACTAAGCTCTTTGTAAACTCCAAGTTTTACTCTGAGCAAATTTCATAAATCATAGATGTTATTTGCTCAGAATGGGTGAAGTTTAAGATTGTGAGATTGATGGCTGCCAGACAAGCACATAAATGTTGATGCAGGGCTTTTGCTCAAAAGATCTTTTTTGTGATTGAATAGTATGAACATTTATGGGAAAGTAGAGAAATGTTATAATAGTCTGGTGGGTTTTTTTTGTTTGTTTGTTTTTTTAAGGCTAATCCTAGGCAGAATTGGGATATATGTAAAGTAAACTTCAATAACCCCTCCCACATTCCCTACTTGTTTAGTGACTCTTTTTTTCTTTTCTCCATCAAAACCATCTCATTATAGCCTTCTTTCATTTCCTTTCTCTACTAAGTAAAAATTAGTTAAGCTACTTAAACTATGTTAATGTTATACTCCTTCCACATAATCTATATTTTAATATGAGTATTTGGAAACAATGCTTTAATCCAAGATAATTTCAGATACTTTAAAGGAAGAAAAAGAAGATACTTAAGTGGGCAGGAGCTTAGTAAAGACCCTTAAGGCCCACAATGTAGGCAGTTAGTACGTAAAAATGCCATAAAAGGGTTGAGGCATACAGCATATTGACAAAAATACAAGATTTTTCCAAAGATGTATATAGTATGTCTAGTGTATGCAAGATTGTTTTGAAACCAGCTTGCTTTAGAATGAACAACTTTTAAAATGTTTAATTTTAGTCTCTACTCCTGAATGTTTGGCTCTCTAAAGAAAAGGATATTCTTGATAAGCCACAGTCTGTTTGCTGTCTTCACACTATGCTTTCTCTTCTGAGCAAGATGAAAGGTAAGTTGCTTTAAAAATGCATATAGAGATTCATAATTCTCAAATATTATTCCTTTTAGGAGCAGCTAGGTAATGGTTAGCCCTGAAGTCAGGAGAACCTGAGTTCAAATTTGACCCTAAACACTTAATATTTCCTAGCTGTGTGACTCTGAGCAATTCACTTAACTCCACTTATCTTAGCCAAAACATATATATATATATATATATATATATAAAATTCTTTTTTTAAAAACTGTAAGAAAAATGCTTTTACATATATACTTCTTGTTATACCAGTTGCTCTTCTGTAATTTGTCATACTTGAACTATATAAGCAGCTGCAGAGCTTCTGAAATGTCCTTCCTAATCAGTATCAGGTCAGTACTAACTTGTTTGGAAGACACTAAGAACATAGCTTTTTATTTTGCTAGTTATTTAGGGTTCCTTAAAATATGATTTAATTTATAAAATTGAACTTAAACATTTTTAGGAAACACATCATAAAGTGTATCATTATATATCCTATTTTTGTATGTAATAGTATTTATCAAGAATAGTATCGCTAAAATTTGAAAAAAAAAAGCTTTTAATATTTTTGGAAAGGGATATGGAGTTATACAGTGACTTAACAAAAAATGTTGATACTCATTGGGTTCATTACAAGTAGTTTTAATACTCAAGAAAAATTTTAATAAGAAAAAAAAGACCTAGCTAGAGAACTATAGCCATTATTTGGAATGACAGAATCCTAGAAACAAATAAGTCTGATAATTGAAAAAATGATGGTATATTAATGCTATGTAATGTTATTCTGACCTAAGAAATTACGAATATTAAAAAAATTTTTAAATATAAAAAGACTTATGAAATTAAGCAGATTGAAGAAAAAAAATCTGAAAGAATAGTATATATTCTGACCGCAATTTGATCTAATTAAAGAAAACCAAAAAAGTGCATTTATGTTAAATATACAAAAATGGTGTTGAAAAGAGCTCAGGGAAACACAGACATGTTTAGGTGGCTAGTGCTTGATCAAAGACATATCTTTTGTTCTAGGCCTAATAATAAGAGTTTCTAGACTTTTAAATTCTTTTTTTCTGTATTCTTGTATATAAGATTATGTGTACTTATCAATGGTAATTTAAATTTATTTTAAGAAGTATAAAACTGCAAAAGACATTTTTTATAAAATGAGTCAATGTCAAGAAAAGTTCAGCTCTGATTTCTCTTTTTATATGTAAGAACCAAGATCTACAGTCATACCATAGAATATAATCACAGTAATGGTTTTTAGAAGTAGTGACCAGTTTGTGATGTGCTCAGTTGAGATGTAGCTTTAAGAATAGGATAATTTAAAAAAAAAAAAAAAAAAAGAATAGGATAATTGATTGATGGATAGATGGAAACTACCTGATTGAAATCTAAGTTTTTGAATTAAAATTATTCACCTTCTAACCTATTCTGACACACAGATATGTCAGTATAAATTTTATTTTCAGAGTTAGTGCTTAACACAATTTAATTACAGCAGACAAATGGACTTTTTCTCCTTTGCAGTTGCTATAGATGAATCATGGGATTCACAGTCTGTATCCCCTTGGTGGCAACAAATGCGCATGGCTTGTATACAGTCTGAGAACAATGCAGCTGCCTTGTTATCTGCACATGTTGGGCATTCTGTTGCAGCACAAATATCTGATAATATAGCTGAGAAAAAAGTAAGTCAACAAAGATGCTTCATAAATCTTTGGCAATATCTTTTTCCAGTAGAACATTTATATTTCTTTGTGACTTGCCCCATGGGTAAAGCTTTAGAATTATTTGAAATGTATACCTGATAGTATTGATTGAAAATCTGCAAATATTTGATTGTGAGATGATAATCTCAGTCTTCTTAGTTAGATAATATTCACACATTATTTTAAAATGAGTAATAACTTTCATCTAGGAGTCAAAAAACCTGGTTCTAGTCCCCTTGGGTCAGTAACTTAACTTCATAAGGCTTCACTTTCCTGATTCTCACATGAGGATTCTCAAAAGTTCTTCCAAAGTCTGAAGTTCAGTGTTTTTTTCTTAAATATCAATAAATATGATTTTATCTTTAATTTTGAGTTGCACAAATGATTATCCATTGGCTTGTCTCTGTGGGGTCTTTTTCTTGTCCATAACTAGAGAAGTTTGAAAGTTAGGGACTATCTTAGATCTTAGTGATTATAAATTCAGTTAAGAAATATCAAATTTTTTAAATCATGGATTGTTGAAATCCAATCCTTCCATTTGTGTTAACAAAACAAGTGATAAAAAGTAGCTAAAATAGATTTGCAGATGTTAATATTAAACCTTTTTAGTCCCATACTTTTATACAGAATTTCATGTTAATAAATAAAACATGTAACATTTTCCAAATATAATCAGTAAGTTGAAACTACCAAAAGTTGTTCAGAAATAAGCATAGTCAGTCTGACTTGCACTGATTAAAGTTTTTTCATAAACTGAAAAACCTTTTCAAATATAGCTTAGTTAAATTGATAGCATTAAAGTAAGTCTCACTTCAGATATCTGAACTCTATTCCACTCTTTTCTCAAGTTTCCAACTTGCCCTCTCAGTCCCACCTCTCCAGTTTAATTGTGCTTTAAAAAAAAAAAAAAAAGGAATTACAAAAGTAAAATTAACCTAGTAAAAACTATTCTTTTTCTTCTCACATGCCTAAGAAAGATGGAATTAAAAAAAAAAGATATTCTTTATATTTATATTTAAAGAGAAGATCATTTTACCTGAATTTAATTTCTTGGGTAGCCTAAATGTTGCACAAAATTTTTGCAGCCTTAGCAGTTTTGAAAATTATATGCTTCTTAGGTTAAAAAGTAGCCATTTTCTGCAGCTGTACAGTTACATAATCTTGATCCAGTTAACATGAAATGGAAACTACAAAGGAATAGTTGATAAAAGTAAGGAGATTAGGACTCTAATTGTATGCCTTTGGGGACAGTTCCCCAAAGATCATACTAAGGTGTGGAAAATTAGATTATTTGCATATGATTTGCATATAATTTCTTTGATGCTATAAGTTTTACATTCTAATTATTATCTGGCAGTTTTTGTATGAAATTTTTTTAGAGTGATGAGAGATTGTAATTAGTCTATTTTCTATTAGTTTTCCCAAACAATTGTAGGTACTGACCCAGAAGGACTCACTGATTCCTGGGAGGCTCTATCCCTTGATACCGAATACTGGAAACTTCTCTTGAAGCAATTGGAAGACTGCCTTATACTTCAGACTTTGCTTCATAGTAAAATGAAAACTCCAAGCTCCAAACTATCTTCTTTGCAAACTGAACCACTTATCAGTCTTTCTGTTAAGAAATTACTAGAAGGAGGAAAAGGTAAATTAAATTGGAATTAATTTAAGTTTCTCAACCTAACTTTTTACATCATATTTTAACTATACGTGGAAACAAATGTACAAGTGGATATATATACGTCTATAGAGATATTATACCCTTTTTATATATCTGTTTATAATTATCTTAAATTCTTTTTTTAGCATTTCATTTACAATTATAGCTTTTCTTTTCCTCTAGTTAAAAAGAGGGAGGGAAAAAAGTTCAGAATAGCTAACCAGTATATCAACAAAGTTTTGTAATATATACAATTTTTCAAACCCATAAGCTCCCACCCCTGAAAAGAAGAGAGGAAGATATATTTCTGTGTTTCTCTTTTGAAATCAAGCTTGATGTTAACATTATTATGCCACAGTTCAGTCTTTCCATTTATGTCATTTTCACTGGTATTTTGTTTTCCTGCTTCTTCTTACTTCACTCTGCATCAGTTCATTTAATTCTATGTTTCATTTGGATTATTTATATTCATTGTTTATTATGATGCAATAATATCCTTTGTTTAACAGTTTTCCATTAGATGGGCATAGCATCTGAAGGAAGAAAGTTTCAGAGAAACAGGACAAACAAACATAGTACAGGCTTTCTATAGATGCATATGTGTATGTATATATATTGTGTGTATGTGTGTATGTGTATATACATATGCCTAAAGGTATAGATAAATAAAACCACATTTAATTGTAGCCTAGATACAAAATAGAAAAATAAAAACTTTGCCATATACACAGTAGAACACAGGAGAGGATTCAAAATATAAAACAATAAATTTCCATTTCAAGAAAGCCTATATACAGTGGATAGAGCACCACCCCTGAAGTCAGGAGGACCTGAGTTCAAATGTGGTCTCAGACACTTATTCCTTCCTAGGTGTGTGACTCTGGGCAAGTCATTTAACCCCAATTGCCTCAGCAAAAAACAAAAAAGAAAGAAAAAGAAAGCTTTTTATATAATAAATACTATACTTCGTGTTCAGAGCTATCCATCTTTCTAATCTTGCTTGTTTTCTTTTGTTTTTTGCTATACACAGTTTACTTTATTCTTTTTTCCCTTTTTTTCCTTCCCTTCCTCTGAAAAGGCTACAATTAAATGTGATTTTATTTCTCTATACCTATAGGCATATGTATATACATATATACACATACACATATCTACACTATATATACATACACATATGCATCTATAGAAAGCCTATACTATGCTTGTTTGTTAACTTTTGGATCAATGATTATTATCTCTTCATTTTTATAACCTAATAAATTCTACTCCTGATCTTTATTATTATCTTTATATGTATCTCTTAATTTCCTAAATCTCCTGATTCTTCTATTTACTTCTACCTACTACCCATTACCTAACCTATCTTTCCTCCAAGGACTCCTTCACATTAATTGCTTTTTTTTTTTTTGTTATACATGTATATTAATTTTTAAAATATACATTTCTTTATGAATCAGGTTGGGAGAGAAAAATCAAAGCAAAAAAAAAAATCACAAGAGAGAAAAAAAAAGTGAACATATTATGTGTTGGTTTACATTCAATCTCCATAGTTCCTTCTGGATGCAAATGGCATTTTCTATCCAAAGTTTATTTGGATTGCCTTAGATTACTGAGCAGCTGAGAAGAACCAAGTCTTTCTTAGTTGATCATCACACATTTTTGCTGTTACTGTGTACAATGTACTCCTGGTTCTATTTGTTTTGCGCAGCATCAATTCATGTAAATCTTTCCAGGCTTTTCTAAAATCAACTTGTTCATCATTTTTTATAGGACAATAATATTCCATTACTTTCATATATATAATTTATTTAGTCATTCCCCAGTTGATAGGTATCTACTCATTTTCCAATTCTTTGCCATCACAAAAGGAGCTGATACAAACATTTTTACACATGCAGATCCTTTTCCCTACTTTATGATTTCCTTGGGATACAGACCCAGTAGCAGCACTGCTAGGTCAAAGGGTATGTCCAATTTGTAGCCCTTTAGTCAAGAGTTCCAAATTGCTCTTCAGAATGGTTGGATCAATTCACAACTCTACCAACAATGCATTAGTGTCCCAGTTTTGCCACATGCCCTGCAACATTTTATCATCTTTTCCCATCTTAACCAATCTAAGAGGTATGAGGTGATATTTAAGAGTTGTTTTAATTTTCATTTCTCTAATCAGTAATGATTTAGAACATTTTTTCATGTTACTATAAATACTTTTAATTTCATTATCTGAAAATTTCTGTTCATATCCTTTGACCATTTTTCAATTGGGAAATGATATGTATTCTCATAAATTTGCCACACTTCTTTATATATTTTAGAAATGAGGCCTTTATTAGAAACAATGTCTGTTAAAAAAAAATTTTTTCCAATTTTGTACTTCCAAGGATCCCTTCTTTATTCTTTCCTCCTATCTTTACTTTCCCTTTTTATCTTATTTTCATTAATCCATACACTTTATCCCATCTCTAAACTCCTTTCTAAACCCAGTCATCTTCCTTATCCTATTCTCTCACCCTCTTATTCCTTTATAAATTCTGATGTTTATGTTGTTCTCTACCCCAGATTTGATGTGAGTAAGATTCCTCCTAAAAGTCCCTTCCTTATTCTTTTCTTCCTCCCTATCCTCTTATCTCATTTCTTTCTGAGTTTAGAAGACTTTTATGTCCTTCTAGAGGGGCTGTGTGTGTGTGTTTTGTTCCTTCTTTAACCATTCCTGGCAAGAGTAGGGTTCCAGAACTACCAACTCTCCTTTCCTATCTCATTCTTCTGTATCTATTCTTTTTTGCACCTCATTTGTATAATTATTCTTTTTTTATATTTTCCTTCATGGCTTTGCTTTTTAGAATCACATCTTATTCAGTTATACTTCAGTCTTTCTTTCAAAGCACTCAATTACTAATAACAAAATTAAAACATAATTTACTTTTCCACATAGAAAACATAAAAGTTTGCCCTTATTAAGTCCCCTTGTAATTAGTCTTTGTTTACCTTAGATTTCTCTTGGATTTTATGTCAAATTTTCAACCAAATTTAGGGGTTTTTGGAACAAAATTCTGAAAGTGATGATTTATACACTGTCATTTGTTTTTCATTCAGGATTATGCTTAACTTTGTTGGGTATGATGTTTTGGCCAGTGCCCTAGTTCATTTGCTCTTCATTTTATAGCATTCCAAGCCCTGCAGGCTTTTAATGTAGCTGCTACATTTTGTTTATTTCTATTGTTATTCTGCTACATTAGAATTGTTTTTTTCTTGTTGATAGCAATATTTTCTCCTTGACCTGTGCTTGTAGAATTTGGCTATGATTTTCCTGTAAGTTTTCCTCATAGGCTCTCCTTCAGGTGATAGATTGGTGGATATTTTTCTATTTATACTTACCCCTCTTGTTTTAACACTTCAGAACAATTTTCTTTATTTCTTGTATTATTATTATATCAAGATGGGTTTTTTTGAGTATAATTTTCAGGTAGTCCAATTATTCTTATATTTTGTCTTTTTGATCTGTTCTCCAGATCAGTTATTTTTTTTTTATGTGATGTCTTACATTCTCTTCTATTTTTTCATTTTTTTATATTTTGTTTTATTATTTCTTGGTCTTACAACTGTTGGTTTTCTCTCAGTTCTAATTTCAAAGGAGCTATTCTTCTTTTTAAGATTCTGGATCTCCTCTTATAGTTGGTTGAATTATTTTCATAGTCCTCTTTTTTTTCTTGAATTTTTTTTTAAGTAATCTTTTCCTCCATATCTTTCATTTTATTTCAAAGTTTTTTTGTTTTTTTTTTCTTTTATGAATTTTTTTGGGGGCAGATAACCATTTGATATTATCCTTTGGGGTAGGAGAGGCTTTTTTTTTTTTTTTTTTTTTTTTTTTTTTGCTTCAGTGTACTCTTCTGAAGACAAATCCCAGTCTTTTCAGTTCCCAACCCATAGATTTTATCTCCTTTGCCTGCTCAATTTTTTTTTTTTTAATAGCAATTTGTTAGTGTAATCACCTGTAATCCTGGGGCAAAGAGGAATGTGTTTCTGGCTTCAGCTCCTCTTTCAGTTTTCCCCTCTGGCCCGGAACTGAAACCAAGAACTCTCCTATCCTATCTGTGCCCATAGCAAGAAGCATCCCTGCCCCACTGCTTCTGTCCTTGCTGGGCCAGTGCTGGCTCCTTGCTCAAAGCCCAGTCTTGGCATCACAGCAGAGCTTCCCTCAGTCTTCTCCTACTGTAATTCCCAACTCCCCACAGTGTCTAGAAGTGAAAATCCCTGTGACTGGGGCAGAACCTATCTCCCAACCCTTCTAGCACCAAAGTTGGCCATTTGCTTGTTTCAGTGAAACTAACTTGGAGGTATTTATTTTTCACATGTGCTAAACTTCCATTTTGGCATCTTTTTTTTTGTTGTCCCAGGAGGACCACTGCTCTGCCCCAACTACTCTTAAGTTCACCTTGAGGTGCTATTTTGGGGGGGAGATCTGGAGAGCTTGGAATCTTCCCAGAATCTTCTCTGATAATAACTGTTTTTTTCCCTGTTCTTTAGTGCCATAGATAGTACTACTATCGAAGTTTGGTTTTATGGGATTTTTTTTCTGTCTTTAACTCCCTTGGGAGCATTTTTCCCTAGAAGTGGATTCTCTATGTCAGAGAGTGTTTTTGTTTTTTTTTTCACTTTCTTAACATAATCCTAAATTGCTTTCCAAAATTATTAGACTATTTCACAGTTCTACCAGCAGAGTATTGGTATGCCTGTCTCCTCTGATATTGATGGAACAAGTTAATCATCAAGCATTTATAAAGTACTCACTCAGTCCTAGGCATTTGCTAAGGAAAGAAAGAAAAAGAAAAACAGTCCTGCCTTCAAGGAACTTTCCTGCTGATGAGAGAGATAACATGGAAGTAAATAGGTAATATTTAAGATTCATATACAAGAGAGAAAAGTTAACCTTAGAGGAGACTAGCTTATAGAAGGACCAGAAAGAAACTCAGTTTTCTGATTGCCTAGTGAAACCCAAGGATTTTCATTTACAGTTTTCATTTTGTTAAAGTGCTTTGGAACTGTTTTTCATGTACTAATGAATTTGGTATTCATCCTTTCATGACTGTTTATTCATATCTTTTGAGCATTTATCCATTTTGGGTGTTGGTTCTTGGTATTTTATATTTGTAGCATATGCATATGTGTGCATGCACATATACACACACACAAAGAGGTTATTAGGTCTTTATAAGAGATATTTGATGCAGATATTTTTTCCCATTCTGTTACTTTCTTTCCTCTCTTAGTTGCATAGATTTTTTTTTTTTTTGTGACAACCCCATTCAGTGTGTGACCCTGAGTAGGTCCCAAGTCCATTAATGCTTCTTTGACCAACTTTCCAAAACTCATTGCAGAGCAAGTGACAGTCAACATTGGTAGAAGCTGGTTCCTCACTTGAAGTCCTTACAGAAATGAAGTCATGGGTCTAATACCCAAAAAAGTCATTTTTGATTGCTCATCTCCCCTGTTTGGCAATGAGCTTCCTCCCCAACTATATCTGTGAAAGGCACCTGATGCTGTTCTCCTCTAATTGTTTTATGGTCTGACTTTTTAAATATTCAGGCCCCAGTCATTTTGAGCTTGTTATGTTATATAACATATGATGTTGGTCTAAATTTAATTTATGTCAAACCTCTTTCCATTTTTTTAAGCATCTCTTATCAAATAGATAGTTTCCCAAGTAATTTGTGTTCTTAAGTTTATTGAATTCTGGTAGTAAATTGCATTAATTCTCCATGTTAATATTTTCCCCCAGTTTTAAATTCTAAACTAATTTGCTGTTGAGGGAATTGAGAGTATTGAAATAGCAAATTCTGGTGGTTATAGAGTAAACCACAACTGACTCCATCTTGTGACTCTGATTTGGAGCTAGTTCATTTCCATTTCTGTTCAGTTATGAATTTAGTTCAGTTTCTGTCTTGGGAGAATACTTTATTAAGCTGTGTGAATTCTGAGAAAACCTTATTTGCATTGTTTGAACTTATCCTTGTATGTCTGGGAAGCTGATACTTGCTGTTTATCAAACCCTAAGGATCTTAGGTTATACTGACCAGAAACCCACTCAAATTCAAAGACTGATTAAAGGAATTTTCTTACAGTTATACCTGTCAAACAACTCACATAACTTGTCTGAAAACTGACCATATTCTAATCAGTTATTGTTTTCATGTTTCTTTGCTTGTTTATAGACACTGAGGGGGTGGGGGGGAAAAGGGAAGTGAGACACCTCTTTTTCAGAATTCAGGAAATTGTATGCATGCCCTCTTTCAACTTGGAAAGTCCTTAAACTTTCCTCCAATTAGAAACCAAATTCCCTAATGATATATTGTTTCATTTTAATTAATTGATCTTATTTGCTTTATTGCTTTTAATATATAAAAATGTGTTTCCCTGTGTATTTAGGGTGCAGTCCCAATCTGAGGAAGGGGATTAGTCTTAATTCATTAAAAATTGGCATCTACTGCCTAATAAATTTATATACATGGAAGTTCCAACCTTTGTTTCCTTAAGTCATTTCATCTGTCGTACTCACACTTTTCATTTACTGTCATATGTTGTAGCGAGCTGTCGTCTCTAGAAGCTGCCGGATTACTCTCTGGGAAGAGATCTGCTGTGTCTTCTACTAAAATCTCTCAGACAGATTCTTCTTCCTGTAGTGAACCGTTGTCTCCAGGCAGTTGCTGTTAACTCTTGTCCTTAGAAGTGACTTCCCTTCCTGCAGAGAGCCCCGTCAGGCCTGATGTAATGCAGAGAGTCTTTCTCTTGAATCCTGGCTCTGAATCTCCTCCAGCTCTTATCCTTCTCCAGGCCGATCTGCTCTCTGCGCCCAGTGCTGTCTCTTTTTATCCTCCCAGAGAATGGGCGTGGGATAATGCAAGGGCTTCTGGGAAGAACCACCCCAGCCAATGAGCTTGCCCCCTCTATCAAGTCAACCTGAGTTCTCACCTTGTAATTGTCCAGAAAACCTGAATTCTCACCTTGTCACCATCCAGACAACCTGAGTTCTCACTTAGTAATCCTAACAATATGTGTCATTAAAATATAACATTATCATGGTCTTAGAATATGTTCCTTTAAGCAAAAGCCACTATATAGATTTCATCTTTTAAAGATCATCTTGTATGTCTTAAAAGCACTTAACCAGTCATCAATTCAATCTCGTTGTTGTAAAAACATAAAAGGAAATGACTTCATTTCCTTTGCCCTATATGTTTTTTTTAACATTTTAGACATATAATACATATTTATTCACATTAAATAAATAATTTGAAATATTTTTATAATATTCTGTTTTGCAAATCACAACAAGAATTTGATAAGTGCTTACAATGGCTCTATACTATGGTATTCTATACAGGCACTATGTTAAGTATTGGGGATAGAAGCATAAAAAAAGAAAAGAAAGTCCCTACTCTCTAGAGGATAGGAAAAATTAGGAGGAGTATTAATAGGGGAGCATGGTGACAAAATTCTGAGAACTCCTAACATTAGTGATATGTTTGAAGCATATTATCCCACTTGTCTTAGCTCATGTTTTATTTATTTTTATTTTAGCGTAGTGTATATATATATATATATATATATATATATATGTAAATCTAATATAGGCATATAATTATCTTGCCACACAAGAAAAAAACAGATCAAAAAGGAGGAAAAAATGAGAAAGAAAATAAAATTCAAGCAAACATCAACAAAAGAAGTGAAACTGCTTTGTTATGATCCACACTCAAAGGAGAATCCAAAACAAAGGTTGAGACATTGTTAGTATAGTGTCTGGCATATGGAAGGGGTTTGTCAACTTGACATGTTTGAGAATAAAGCCAGAAATAGAGCTAGAAATCTTGGTTCATAAGCTAGTTTTCTTTCTTATACAGAATTATCACAGAATTATCTTGTTAATACTGATATAACATTGTATAAAATTTAATTTTCTTTGTCCTCTTTCTCTTCTCCTCCCAAACTTTAGGGGGAATTGCAGACAGCGTAGCAAAATGGATCTTTAAACAAGACTTGAGTCCCCATATATTAAAATTGGCTCATCAAGAAAAAATTCTAGAAAATTCAGAGGAACCTAAAGACTATATTAGTAAAGATTTTCTTAAGGAGCCAGAGGATTTACAACCCATCCTAGGTAAATAAACTAATACATAAAAGCAAAAATCTTAGAATAGAATGACATTGCTGATTTTCATTACATGAGAAAATGAAAAATATGTCCCAATTTCTGATTTTCAGAATTGCTGAATTTAGCCTATCAACAATTTCCCTGTAGTCTTGATTTAGATGTATTACATGCTCATTGCTGTTGGGAATATGTTGTTCAATGGAATAAAGATCCAGAGGTAAGATTCTCTTTCACTGTTAAATATTAGGTATTTTTCTTTATAATAATAATACTCTTACAAATGTGAAACTTTATTAATAAGTAGCTTCCAATACACAGTGGATTTTTTACATAATTATTACATCACTGTAATAAGTACAAATCTCAATTACTTTTATTTCTTTTTCACTTTTTTGTGAAATTAAAATCTCATAACTAAGAATGAAGTAGTTAACGTATTACTAGTCAAGATAAAAGTATCATTATTGAACCATGTCCAATTTTTGTTTGATAATTAATGTTTATGAAATTAATAAAATTATCTTGCTGTATTCTTAGAATCTTGTTATAGAGAAAGTCATCTTGTTTGTGTAAGGTATATTAGACAAACTCTAGATAAAATTTGAAGTCTTCCTTCAGAATCCTCATGTTTCCTCTCCAACTGTGGTTCTAAGTTGTTAATTCTTTTCACATTACTAAATATAATACCCCAAATAGACTTGATATTTGGATGTTGACTGGTCCTTGCCTCCAAATTATGTTTGCTTCTTTCCAAATCAAAAATCTTGTTAGATCAATACCTTGATCTTAACTAGTTTTTAGAGGGGGGAAAAAATCTTACAAATTCATTCACACAGTTTTTAATAAGTGACATTACTTCTTGAAATATTTATAGCAATATATAGATATATTTAAACATGAGATTTATTTACAATTCAGATTATAGTTGTTTCTCCTTGTGAATTATGTACATATCTCTTATCTTCACATACACTCATGTATTGACCCTTCAAAATTGGGTATCAAACACCTAAAGTTGCTTTTCAACATACACTAATGTAGGTATGCTTGAGGCAAAGGTTTAATATTTAGATTATATCTACACTTCCAAAATTAAATAGTTAATATTATTGGATAATTTGATCATGCCTTCTTATTATTCATTTGAATGTTTTTTGCTGAAAAAAATAGCCATTTATTTATAGTTAAGTGGCTTTAAGTCTAGATCCTCTATTTTGTTCTCTTAGAAAATGAAAATCTATTTCTTTTAAAAGGTGTATTTTTTTTAATCAAGTAGTTTTGGTTATCTGTACATAAAAACTCATGAGAAGATAGGACTGTAGCAATGTAGGAATAATATCAAAGTAGATTTTGGTATAGATGCTATTGTCTCATCAGAGGAGAGAAAATCATTAATGAGTAAATTACTTGAGAAGAGACCATTGAAATAACCTTGTAAAAAATTAACATTTTACATTTTTCTTTTTTATTAGATTTTAATTTAACTTTAGTTATTGAGAAGCATGATTTTAGTCTCTATTTGCGTGTGAAACTTACATTAAATTATTCTTTATCATTTTTCTTTTTATTTTTCCATTCATAAGGAAGCACGGTTTTTCATTAGGTCTATAGAACACTTGAAGAGTGTTCTTAATGCTCATGTACAGCATGGTAAGTGGCCATTATTTGGTTAGTTCTTGTTAAGTAATGAATTAAAAATGTTTCAAATTATGTGTACTTATACATAGTACTTCAAATTGTAGTTCCAAGATACCATTATATCTGAATTGCTGCTGTTATCTTTACAAATTTTGAATTTATCTCTGCTACTAAAGCTAAATTAGGATGAAGGTCATGTTACTGTGGCAGATATACTCAAAGAGGTCATTTCTCTCTTGTGTTCACTGGATACTTCCTATGCCTGAAATGGGTAATATGGAATGTCTCCATTGTATATAAACTCTTTTTGTAGATTCTGGAAAGACTTTGGTCTCTCCCCCAAATTCTTGCCTTATTTTCTGTATTCTTCAGCAGAACCTAGAATAGTGGTACATCAAAAATCTAATTTTAAAACTCAAAAGCTGATACCTGCACATCATATCTTGAGTATAGATTTTGTATGCTGCTTGTAATGATAATTGATTTTTAGGGGGAAAATCAAGATATCATAAGAGTGGCTCTCATTATTAAGAGGTTTTCATTAAAGAAGTAGATTTACTTTATCATTAAAAATATAATTAATTCCTTAATAGTTATGCACTTAGTAGTACTACTAGGGATTTAAAGACATAAGCAAAATAGTACCTAATTTGACTTGACTTGCTTTCCCATCAAGGGACTTAACAGATGTAGGAGACAAAAAAATGTACATAATTGTGCTCATACACCAGTGACTGTAGAAGTCCCATCCTCTGCTGTGCTATTCTACCTTTAATACATTAATGTTTGATGTTTTACCCTGAAGATAAGAGATTTCATTAACTTATATAAGTAAATGAACCAATATTAAATCACCCATAATATTTCTTTTTTAAAAAAATGAAAACATAAAAATTTCTATTTTGCATATATGACATAATGTATCCAATTATTAGTTCAGTAATACATGTTTAAAATTATAAATCAATAAGTATATATATATCAGAATTATGTGCTCAAATTCTTGGTATGCACTACATTATCAGAAAAATTTGGAGACATGCTCTAGTCTTTTATATATACTGTATAACCATAGTAAGTTATAATCTCTCTGCATCCCCCAAATAGCTCAGTAACACTCTTAAGTTGCAGAATAAGCCTTGGTTTGCATTGTAGAGGGAGTTTTCTTATCAGGAATTCCCTTTAAAAATGAAATCACAAGAATGTTTTGGTTTTTTTTTTAATGTATATCTGTATTTATACATATTTCTCCCAAGTAAGGAATGTAAGCTTTCTGAGGGCAGGGATATCTGTGCTTATTCATAATATTTCTAAGTTCTAAGAAGTTTCTAGCTCTTCAAAAATGGTAGAGCTATTATAGATGTCTTGTCAATTCTTTTCACTGTTACTGTCCTTAATTTTTAGGCATTGCACTAATGATGTGGAATACATTCATAGTTAAAAGGTTTTCTTCTGCCACATACTTGATGGATAAGGTAAACTAGTTTTCATATCACATTTACTTTTTGTTCTTTTTATGATTACATATGTATTTAAAGAATCTGTAATTTTGTCAGTGTAAGAAATTTTTGGTATAGAAATACTTGTCATAATTGTAGATCATAACTTACCTATGACTTAGTGTATAAGTCTTATGGAGTTGCCTAAAGCATATAAGTTCTAGTGACACTACAATTGTCAGAGGTAGAATTTGAATTCTGGATTTGAGATTTCCTTGAATCAGTAAATATTATAACATTTTTTTCCTTTTCTTTAGGTTGGAAAATCTCCAAAGGATAGATTATGTAGAAGGGTAGGTGAATCTTTTTCTCTATATTAAATACATTGAAGTGAAGGTAGTTTCTAAACCTTGCATTTTATATCAAAGCTATTTAATTGTGCTAAATGAACTAGATTTCTTTTAATTTTTATGGTATATCAGATAATAAAAAGGTTGGAAATGAGTAGTATGATAAAACTAGTGATGAATTTTTATCTTTTAAAATTTATATTTCTAAATGGTCAGGTAACATTACTCAGAATAAATTTTCAGAAAGCCCTTTTAAAAAACCCAAAACTTTGAACTATGAATGAGAATTACAAGATGGCATTATAGTATACAACTTTTGATTCTTTTTCATTGAAAAATGCCTTTAAGTAGGCACTTATTCAGTTAGATTTATAAATACATATAGTTATAATTTTATACATTCTCCAGTCATTGCTATCATTCCTTTTTTTTTGTTTGTTTGTTTCTGTTTTTGTTTTTATTTTTGTTTTTTGCTGAGGCATTTGGGATTAAGTGATAGCCAGGGTCACACAGCTAGGAAGTGTTAAGTGTTTGAGAACAAATTTGAGCTCAAATCATTTTTTTTCTTACATTCATATGAATCTATTTACCTTTTGTTTGTATCCATCATTACATATCTCCTTCGGAGCTCACCATCCTAATGAAATCACAGTTCTAATAAAATATTCATTGTATATATGCTATATATGAAATATACATAAAATATTGAAATGTGTTCACATTTATATATATGTTGTCATTAATACTACAAACTGAATATAAGCTTCTTAGCCCAACTCTACAAGTATTTTAATCCTAATAAGAGGACTTGAAATTTGTTAATACCTTCTAACCTCATAATTCCAGCTTGTTAATTCAATGTAAAAAATCAATTTAAAGATGTTTTTTAAATGACAGAAGTTTTGTAGAATTTAATTTGTATTTTTTGTTTGTTTGTTTGTTTTTTTAATTAGGATGTGGGTATGAGTGACACAGCAATGACATCTTTTCTTGACTCTTGCTTGGATCTTCTTCAGACTTTAATGGAGGTAAAAATATACATATCATTTAATATATTGTGGCGACCATGTTAGGACCCTGAGTATCTTAGAGTCAGGTGGAATCAGGATAAGCAAAAGTCTTTATTCTTGGTCTTTAGCGGTAGAGGTGAAGAGAGAGTGGACTCATAGGATCTCTGCGACCTCACCTCCTCAGCTCTCTCACCGAAGTGACCTTGGCTAGTCTCACTGCACCTCCTAATCCCTCCCACAATTCTCTGTCTACACCAAATGATTGGGCCAGCACACGATAGTGGGAAGGGCCATTTTCCAAGCATATTCTTATAGAATATTGTCCAATAAGTAATTAGCCTCAAGTACTTGATTATCTTGCCCCAGTGCATTGACTCAAGAGTTTCAGCCCTTTACAATATATAATAATTATGTTAGAATATTGGAAAATCATAATCCTCAATTTTAACTATAGGCAACTAGGAGAAAAATCTATTTCATTTAGAGATTGACTATTACTATAATATTGGAAAAGTATTGTGTTTTTGTTTGACCTGGGAAAAATTATTATTATGCTTTTCTTTTTTAAGGATAATGCATATGAGAATTTAAATTTGATGAGTTTCTTTCAGTAATTACTAGTGTAATCCTTTCTGTTTTCAAAATCTTCCTAGGCTGATGTTAGCAGTGATGAAATGCAAATGCCTGTCTTAGATACTGAAGATGCCTGGGTATCTGTTGAAGGACCGATATCAATAGTGGAATTGGCTCTTGAACAGAAACATATCCACTATCCACTTGTTGAACACCATTCTGTGCTGTGCTCTATCTTATATGGAATCATGAGGTTTTCACTGAAGTCTGTAAAACCTCTTTCCCTCTTTGACAGTAAGGTAAATAGTATAATTTTTTTTTAAAGTTCACTTAAAACTAAATACAAAATAAGAAAAAATAGGCAGAAAATGAAACAACATGCCAAAACATTGTCATGTTTCTAGCAGAACATCAGGGCAGATTCAAAGTATGTAACAATAGATTTCCATTTCAAGAAAACATATATAATGATAGAAGAGATCATATATTCATGATTGTCCATCGTTTCTTTGGTTCCTTGTAAGTTATTCTTTTGTTCTCTGCTATGTTTTTTACTTTATTCTTTTTTTCCCTTTTCCCTCTTTCCCTAACCCTCCCCATCACTTCCTTCAAGTAGGCTACAATTAAAGCACAGGTATATCACATACACACAAACACACACAGAGAGACATACTCCCACACATGTCTATATACACACATACATACACATTTAAGCTATGTAGACAAGCATTGAAAACAGTATTTATATGGCTGACATATAATATAGATTTCTGTCTTGATTGAATAAGTTTGATTTTGTCTGAGATCAGTGATTACTAGCCCTACTTTTTTTTTTCCTAATGAATTCTGTTCAAAATCCTTGTTATAGTGTTTGTATATAGCTCTTATTTCTTCTCTGTTAGCTCTTCTACTTTAGAAAAGCTCTTTAATTTGCCTAGCTGTTAATCTCCCTCTACCTATGCATCCTTCTCTTATATTCTTCTCCCACCGTTTCCTTCCCTCTTTATCCCTTTTATATTAATTTATACACTTTGTCCCAATGCCATAAATCTATATGCTTTTCTATATCCCACCTTATTCCATTTACTCCCTCCTTATTTATTTATAGATTTTAAAAGGTTCTGTTCATAGTATGAACATACTATGTTCATAGTATAGATATATGTTTCATTTCCTGTTTAACCTACTCTTGATGTGAATAGATTTTCAAAACTACTAGCCCTCCTCTTCTCTGTAATGCCTCTGTGTCTCCTTTCCTCTGCACATCATTCATATAGCATAGTACGTTTTCCTTGACAGTTTTGCTTTTAGAATCAGATCGTACTCAGCTCTTCCCCAGTCTTTCTTTTGAGCTACCCATTTATTGATATCAGTCTTAAATATAAATGATATACATTTTTGTGTTAAGAAATATAAACAATTTATCATTATTGAGTCCTTTGAAATTAATCTTTGATGTTGGCTCTTGGCTCTTACATGTTAAATTGTCTATTGAGTTTAATCAGCATTTTTGTCAAATGTTCTCCTCCTCTGCCCCCATTCAGAATTGTGGTTAGTTTTGCTGGATGTAATGTTTTTGACCACAGTTCTTTTGATTGTCAATATATGTTATTCCAGGACCTGAGGTTTTTATATTGTAGCTGCTGATAAATCCCATTTATTTATTTATTTATTTGTTTTGCTGGAACAGTCCGGATTAAGTGACTTGCCCAGGGTCACACAGCTAGGAAGTATTAAGTGTCTGAGACCAGATTTGAACTCAGGTTCTCCTGACTTCGGAGCTGGTGCTCTATCCACTGCACCACCTCGCTGCCCCTAAATCCTATACAATTTTAATTGTAACTCTAGCGTATTTAAATTTTTTGTTTGTTCATTTGTTTCTTGTATAATTTTCTCTTTGATCTGGGAGTATTGAAATTTAGCAATAATATTTATATATGTTTTTCATGTAGAATCTCTCTGAGGTAGATTAAGATGAATTTTTTCCTCAGAGGAAATATAGAACAGCAGAAATAAATAGAAATTGGAGTTTCCTTCTAAGACAACTTGAGAACATCCCAGGAAAGACTAGACCTCCAGGGTGGTTTTGCCTGAGTCAGTAAACAAACCCTGGAGACAGTTGGGTTGGGAGACAGCCTCAGCCTTTAAAGCTGACAGTAGTGGGGGTTTTGATGTCTGAGTAGAAGATTAAAGAATCATCTGTTTTTAGAAAATGCTAACCACAACTCTGCTGATTATATGTGGTCCTAAGCAGCAGCTAAAGTTAACAGCTATGCCTAGTGAGTGTGGTAGCAGAGAGGCAGTTCCAAGGCAGAGAGGACTGTTGAAGTTTGCAGCATCAGAGGAACCACAGAGAGCATTTACAGGACAGTGTGGGGGACCTGGCCATGGTCTAGGGTGGAGAGGAGTACCTAAGGTTGGGCTTAGACAGAGCTCAGGAAGTAACAACAAGAAGGACCTGAGGCCTGGGGCATCATTCTCCAAACTTCAGGATTAGAATTTGATTATAATAGCTGCCATAAACAAAATAAAATAAAAGTAAGTAAAAGGAGAAAGATAGATATTGTGGAGATAGAGGCAATCTGGATTCATATTCAGAGGAAACTGGAGCTAAAAAAAGTCATTTTTCAATAAGAAACATCAAATGGCCAAAAGCCCAAAAAGAATTTTTAGAAGTTCTTCCAAAGGATTTTAAAATCAGTCCTCAATTTAGGGGTGAAAATTAGAGGAAAAAAATCAGAGCAATATGAGAAAATTATGAAAATAAATTAATGAGGGCAGCTAAGTGGCGCAATGGATAGAGCACCAGCCCTGAAGTCAGGAGACCTCAAGTTCAAATTTGGCTTAAGACTACTTAACACTTTCTAAGCTGTGTGACTCTGGGCTAGTCACTTAACCGCAATCACTTCAGCAAAAAATTAAAAATTCAATCAGTCAATCAATCAAAGAACTGAAAATAGGAAACCAAAACTTAAGAAAGAAAATAAATTCCCTCAAAAATATTGGGTAAAGATAAACTAATGACAGTGTAAGACCAAGAATGAATGAAAAAATAAAAGAGAATGTGAAACACCTTATCAGAAAAACACGTGTCTGGAGAATAGATCAAGACGATAGAAGAATTTTAGGACTACCTGAAAGCTATGATCAAAAAAAGGATCTTGATACAATATTATAAGAAATTTTTAAGGAAAATTTATTCCTCTATGAATTTAATTTTCACTAGTTTGTTTTTATGGCTCTTGTGAAATTTAGATAAAATCTTTCTAAATCTTATGTCAATATCCAAATATTAAATACTCATAAGGTTAACTATTTGAAGTTTTTTTGTTGTTGTTTGTTTTTTATTTGAGGCATTTGGGATTAAGTGACTTGCCCAGAGTTATACAGTTAGGAAATGTTAAGGATCTCAGGTCATATTTAAATTTAAGTCCTCTTGGAGTAGAGGGAGGGAGGGGAAAATCTGGAAAAATGAATAAAAGGAATAATGTTATAAAAAAATTACTCATGCATATATACTGTCAAAAATGTATAAATATAAAATTAATTTTAAAAATTCAGATCCTTTTGACTCTAAGGCTGGTACTCTATACACTGTGCTATGAAGCTGTTTCATATATATTTGAGAACTTTTGGTTTTGGTTTTGGTTTTTTGTGATAACTGTTTACCACATTCTGATGATAAAAATTAAATAAACCAAATTTCTCCTGAGATTAAGATCAAGAGAAGGTTAAATTAAAAAGCTTTGAACTTTACAGAATTAGGGAACGATTCAGTAATACCCTTAAAAAGAGATCACATAATTTTGTTTCATTTTTTTTAGGGCAAAAATGCATTTTTTAAAGATCTGACTTCAATTCAATTACTACCCAGTGGTGAGATGGATCCAAATTTCATATCTCTCCGACAACAGGTAAGTTTTAGTTGTTCTTTTTTCCCAGTTTATTAATAAACAATAATAAATAAGATAAATTAAAAAATTAAATAAGTAAAATTAAGAAATAAATAATAAATGGGTGGTGGTGAGTAAATAACAATAAATAAAAATTAGTAATAAATATGAACATAATAAATGAATAAAAACAAATAAATAATGATAAGCGATAGATAATTAAATAAATAAATAAATAAATAAATAATTGAATGAATGGATGAATGAATAAATAAATAAATGAATAAATAAATAAATAAATAGATGAATAGATAAATAATGGATTGTGTTTGCTGTTTTTCTCCAATGACCACCTTACTAAGCAAGCACATCCCCAGAAGATTGGCTTGAAGTGAAAAATTCTTTGGCCATGGCAATATATGAATCATTAAAATAAAAAACAATTATCCATCTTGTGTGGTCCTTCTGTTTCTACAGTGACATGGTAGTGATGGGGACATAAAGTAAAAAATATATAGTTCTTTGACAATTTATAAATACCTAAATGTTAATTGAGTGTTCGGTCTTTCATGACCAGTGAATTGAAATAATTTTTCAATTATTGCCATTCAGAAGATTTGCATTTCTATTCTATTTATCTAGTCTCTCCTCTGACCTCCAGTCTTGAATCTCCAACAGTCTTTTGGATAGACTTTTTAAGGTCAAAATGTCCAAAATCGAATTTGTTTCTTTCCTTCAAGCCCTTTCTTCTTCTAACCTCTCCTATTAATTGTTTTTTTTTAATCTATTATATTTTTTCAATTTATATATATATATATATATATATATATTATATTCAATATATTTTATTAGTTTTGAATTTTTTTTTTACATTTTGCTGTCATTTTGTTTACATAAAATCTTCTTTTTAAACAACCAGTTCCCCTGGCTATCTTCTTACTGAAACTCCACCGTTCCTACGCACCTCTCAGTTCATAACAGGGAAAAAAGCAAGTGTTTTTGCTTCGTGTTCTTGTAACCTTTGTTTCATGAAGGACTTTTTTTTTTTCCTAGCGCAGACTTGGATCACCTATGTTTGAACCTTTATTTCACATTCCACATCATCTTAGAATTTATTTTCAAAGGGGAATAGTTTAAATGTTTGTTCATGTGGGCTTTTTTCCTCCCCCTCCTCCTTTACAGAACTGCTTAACATTCAGTCTGTTGTGAAGAACTTGATTTGCACTCTGTAGTGTTTATAAAAAAAAAACAAAACTCTAATATCAAATCTCTTAAATTCAGTGTACGCGACCAGCTTAAAATATGTACTGTCTAAATGCATTTAAGTTTTATTGTATATTCAAAGAAAGCTAAAGCAAAAATCGGTATTTGACCATGCAGGACTGCCAATGACAACAAAGACAACACTAAGCAGCATCTCCTACACTGGTTGGATTGCATAGCTCTTCAAATTACTTACATAAAGTGCATACAGACAACTTTGCCTGATATTTTAAAATGAGCATAAAAGGCCCTCTAACCTATGCAGGTTTAAAGTTACACATATAGAAATGCTAGTGTGTTTTGCTCACTCCATATGTAACAGATGCCCTTATGTTGTGCTGTATCCTGTGCTTTTTTTGTGGGACCATTCCATTCAGGAACAAAGAGCACCATGATTCCAATCCATGTGTATTTACTAACCCTTCCCCAAGGTATGTGTATGTTGGATATTGTGGTGTTTTAGATCACTGAGTGTACAGAAGAGAGAATTCAAACAAAATATTGCTGTTCAGTTTTGGTTGTGCAATTTGAAATTACTCAAATTTAAAATAAATTACTGGACTGTGGACATAAAAAAAAAACCAACAGCTCCCAATAGTATTTTATTTTTCCAAATACATGTAAAGATAGTTTTCAGTATTCATTTTTATAAGATTTTGTATTCCAGATTTTTTTCTCCCTGCCTTACCTCTCCCCTTCTCAAAATAGTCAGAAATATAATATAGGTTATATATGCACAATCCTTTTAAACACATTTCTGTCTTTGTCATGGTGTGCAAGAGAAATTGTATCAAAAGGGGGGAAAAAAAACACAATAAAGAAAAAAGCAAAAAAAAAAAAAAAAAAAAGGGGGGGGGGAACTATACTTCAATCCACATTCATTCTCCATAGTTCTCTCTCTGGATGTGGCTGTCATTTTCCATCCCAGGTTTATTAAAATTGTCTTGAATTACTGCATTGCTGAGAAGAACTTCATCTATTATAGTTGATCATCACATAATCTTGCTGTTACTGTGTACAATGTTCTGTTTGTACTCACTTCACTCAGCATCAGTTCATGTAAGTCTTTCCAGGCTTTTCTGAAATCAGCCTGTTCGTCATTTCTTATAGAACAATATTCCAATACATTCATATATCATAACTTATTCAGCCAATCTCCAGTTGATATACATTCATTCAATTTCCAACTCCTTTTCTTATTAATTATTGAAGGTACCCATTATCTCATGGAGTCACATGACTGAAATTCAGGAATCAGATGAGAGCTGTTTAGATAGAGATGATAAATCAAGTCACCAAGGAAGTATAAGGAGAGAAGATAAAAAATCCAAGATAGAACCCCCTGGTATACTCATGTATAAACAGCAAGATGATGCTAATGATACTACAAAACAGACTGACAAAAATCAACAATAATCCATCTGCAGAAGAATCTCCAGTACTTCCTTTTACAAATTATTATGTACTTTGAATAGGAGGTAGGACAAAAAATTATAATAGCCACAGGGTCAAAAATAACTTTTAAGTAGTTATGATAATATTAAATTCTAACTATACCAAAATTTAAAAGAAAGAGTTTTTCCTTAGAGTAATACATTCAGGATAGTCTGGTCACATCTTGTGTTGGGTTTTTGAAAAAAAAAAGTTATATTAAGTACCTATGTACAAACTCTGTGCTAAGTGCTAGCATTATAAATAAAGGTAAAAAATAATTCATGCTCTCAAAGAGCTCACAGCCTAATAATAATAATTTATATTATAAACATCTGGAACTAGGCATGGTCAGCAGTATATACTGAAAGGAAATCAAAAAGGATAAGAAAATTTAGTAATAAAGATTTCATTGCTTATTTTAGTACCTGAAAAGAGTTTCAGTAGTGGCACTGGAAGCATGATTGCAAGAAATTGAGAAGTGAATAGTGGGTGAGAATGTGGAGGTAGTGAATATGAATAGTGTGTTCTCATCATTTGATTGTTAAAGGAAGACAAGATGTTTGTCAAAGATGTATGAACAGTGATCTGGACCCAGAATTGAGGAGGAGAGAGATTAGTCAGATTGCATTGGGGTACTTTTAGCAATCCCAAGTTACTCATTTGTCTTAGAAGCCCATATTGGCAACAAGATATTCCCAGTGATAAAATAATGACTAGGAATCATATGAAAATGGCAGATAACTAAAAAAGAAAGAAAAAGAGGGAAACAAATGATGTCTATAAGCAAGGTCTTATAAGTTACGAATAGAATGAACCAAAGAGATCATTTAGTCTAATTCTCTTATTTTGTAGATAAGAAAACCATAGACTGTTTCAGTAAATTGAAGTGATTTGTCCAAGGTCAAACAGACAGCAAGTGGGAGAGCCAGGATTTAAACCCAGATTCTCTTACTTTGACTTTCTTTATACTACATTGTGCTGAATGTCAGTAGTAAAAGCTTGCATTAGAAAAGTAGTTTAAGAGTAACTTCAAGGTTACATGACCAAGAAAATAAAAGATTAAATATAGTGCTATACTGCTCCCCAGAATGGTTGGATCATTTCATAATTCTGTGTTTTAGTGTTTCAATCTTCCCCCATTCTCTCCAATATTTCTTATTTTTCTTTTCTGGCATATTAGCTAATTTGATAAGTGTAGTGTGGTAAGTCAAAGTTGTTTTCATTTGCATTTCTTTAAGCAATAGTAGTTTAGAGCATTTTTTCAAATGACCATAAATAGCTTTGATTACTTCATCTGAAAACTGTCTGTTTATATTCTTTGACTGTTGTATTGACTATGACTCTTTATTTGCATAAATTTGACTCTATACTTCTTCCTGCCCTAAAAGTGAGAAAATTATTTGGAGTTGTATCATATTCCCATGTAAGAATGTAAAACAGTTTAACCTTATTGGGTCCCTTATGATTTTTATTTTTTGTATACCTTTTTATGCTTCTTTTAAGTCTTTTATTTGAAAGTCAGATTTTCTAGTCAAGTTGCCATTCATTAGGAATGCTTAAAAGTGTTCTATTTCATTAAATATTTTAATATAATATATTAAATTTCCTGGGTAGTTAATTCTTGCTTATAGTCCTAGCTCCTTTACCCTCTAGAATATCATATTTTAAGCTCTCTTCTCCCTTTAATGTGGAAGCTAGTAAATCTTTCATCTTCCATATTGTGACCCTTTTTGACTCTAAATATTTTTCTTCTTGACCTGGCAACTTTGGAATTTGGCTATAATATTACTGAATTCTTTCATTATGGGATTTCTTTCAGGAGGTGATTAGTGGGTTCTTACAATTTTTATTTTGCCCTCTAGTTCTTGGATATCAGAGTCATCTAGGGCCATTTCCAGTTGTCCTGATATATATCTGTTCACTGAACCTAAATGGCTCTGCAGGAAAAAGTGAAATTGGTGACTATGCACAGCTTTCCCTTACTTAAATTCAGTTCAATTAATTGCATATCATGGCATCACTTCCCTGATGTCATGGCCCTCTTCAAGAATGAAAGGCAAACAACAACCACAAGGATATCAGAGTAATTTTCCTGTATAATTTCTTGAAAGATGATGTCTAGGCTCTTTTTCTAACCATGACTAACTGGTAGTCTCCTCTGCTAGATTTGTTTTCCAGCTCAGTTGTTTTTTCAATTAAATAGTTCACATTTTCTTTGATTTTTTTTCACTCTTTTTATTTTGTTTTATTGTTTCTTGATATCTCAGAATATTTGGTTTTCATTTACCCAATTCTGCTTTTTAATGAATTATTTTTTCAGTGTATTTTTATACCTCTTTCCTCATTTGTCTAATTCTGCTTTTTAAGGAATTCTCTTCAGTGGATTTTTGTAAAGTTTCTTTTACAATTTGGCCTATTCTGTTTTTTGAGATGTTAATTTTCTTTAAATTTTTTTTTTTTTTTACTTTAAGCAAGCTACTGGCTCTTTTAAAAATTATTTTTGTATTATTTTGTATTTTGTATCATTTCTTTTTCTACTTTTTCTCTATCTTTCATTTCTTATGTGTTTTTTGTTTTTTTTTTTAATCCTTTTTGAGATCTTTCAGAAATTGGGGATGAGAGCAGGATGGAACCTGAGCCCAATTCACATTGTTATTTGAGGTTTTGAATGTCTCGATTTTGGCTGTTGTCTTCCTTTGAAGATCTGATTTAATCTTTCCTGTCATGATTGTAACTTTCTATGTTCCGGTTCTTTTTGTGGTTTGCTCATTTTTTCCCTCCTGTTTCTTGACTTTTAGGACCTCTCTGTTAAAAGGGATTTTATTCCTGAGATAGAGAAGGGCATTTTCCCAAGCTTCAGACTTCTTGTTGCAATTCTCAGAGCTAGTTCTGAGGGTCCCTAAGTTTTCAATTCTTCTGAGGTCATATAGTCTAAGGAGAGATGTAGTCACTGTTCTTCTGGTCTGGCTATGGTTTTAGAGTGATCCTAAGGATTTTTTCTGCCATGGAACTATGACCAGGGTTTCTGGATGCCTGCACACTTTAATGTGTTTGTGCTCCTCCTTGCCCTGACAGTGTCACCTAGAACTGCTTATGTGCAATACAGTAGAATCCTGTATCCATTGCCAACAAAGTTGAATCTGTCCTGGAAATTCCTTTCTAACCAGTTGATTGACCCTCTTATCATGTGTGCAGAGAGCTCTGGAAGCAGCTAGTTCATTTCCCCCAAGGCCTACTGCTAAACTTACCAGGGGCAGCCTATACTATACTATACTCCACTTTTACCTCAGTAAAGGAACATTTCCTGCCAGCTTCTATGTTATTTTTACATTGAAAAATTGTTTTGTGGGTTCTGGCACTCCAGAATTTGTATTGAGACATTATTTAAAGTTGTTTGGAGCAGAATTTAGGAAAGTTCAGATGAAACCCTGCTTTTATTTACCCCTCCCAACTCTTTTCTAATTTTTTTCTCTAGTTCTCTCATTTCTCATTTAATAAAATGAGATGTTATTAATAAATATATATTATATATATAATAAATAAAATAAAATCTCATTTAATAAAAATCACTTTTAAACTTTTGCTTTCTCTCTTCCAAGAATTATAGTTAAATTTGTTTAAGCTGGGTTTTAAAAAAATTATTATTTGAAGTTTTGTCTCTAGATATTTTGGAGTCATTCTCTTGTGGATTGTATATTGAGCATCTTTGTCACCATATTTATTATTACTGTTATTATTATTATTATTATTGGTGTTTACTTATTTTCCTTACTTTCTGATTTTGGAGTTGATGTTAAGGCCAGGTTCTTGCATTTCTAAAGAAAAGATCTGAACCAGTCTTGTTCCTTTTTTCTTGAAGTATTGAGTCTTAGATCCTCTCCTCTCCCAACAATTTTTTGTTGTTTTGTTTTTACAAAAATCCCCATCGTCTCAAGGATGGACCATTCAAACTGGAGACCTATAAGCTTTCAGTGCTTCCAAAAGTTGATTTATCCAGGGAATCTGATTGTCTCAGTGTGTTAGTCCAAGTTCTACAAATTGCCATCTAACAATAGATTATTGCTAGATTTAGCAGGTCTGAATTAATGAAGCTGGGACCTCTCTTCTCTGGGCACATAAATTCTGTAATATTCCTGACAACACTCCATCCCTAGTGTCTGTCTCTCTAAGCCTTGCCATGCAGCCTTTCTATTTTTTTAGCCAATACTAAATAGTTTTATACTTAACTTCTATTGTACTTATGTATTTTAAATTAAGTACTTATTTTTAGTATGATTTGAGATCTAATAGATTTTCCTTCCTTTCCAGTTTTTTTTTTTTTTTTAGATTCTTTATCTTTAGTTTTTCTAGTTGAATGTTCTTTTTTCTAGCCCTATGAAGTTTTTCTTTTGTAGTTTGGTATGACACTGAAGAAATAAACTAATTTAGGGAGTACAGCCCATGTTGCAATGCATAGAGAGCTTGTGCCTGGAAGATCCAAGTTAGGAAGACTTGAGTTCACATCTGGTCTCAGATATTTTGTGACTCTGGGCAAATTTCTTTGCCTCAGTTTCCTCAACTATAAAATGAGACTAACAACAGGATCTATCCTGTAGAGTGATTATGAGGCTCAAATGTGATATTTGTAAAAGCACTTAGCACAGTAACAGCACATAGGAGGTGCTGCATAAATGCTTATTCCTTTCCCTTTCATTACTCCTTAGTACTGTCATTTTTATTATATTAGCTTGGTTTACCCATAAAACATTTAACATTTCTCTAATTATCTAAGTCTATCTTGATTATCATACAAAAGTGTTTTATAGTCATATTCGTATAGCTATAATATATATCTTAGTCCAAAGTCCAAAGCACTTACATTTTCAGTAGCTATTTTAAATGGAATTTCATTATCTCTTCCTCTTGGGTCTTGGTAATGTACAGATATGGTGAGATTTATATAGATTCATTTTATATCCTTCAGGTTTGCTAAAGTTATTGTTTTAATTAATTTTGCTGATTATTTTGGGGTTATCTAAGTAAACCATTACATTATCTACAAAAAAATCATCTTCTTTTTTTACCCTATGCTTATTCCCCCAGTTTCTTTTTCTTCTCTGATTGCTATAGCTAATATTTTTAATGAGGTGTTATTTTAATAAAACTCATTAATAAGATTTCTTTCTTTGTTTTTCTCACTTTCATACTTTGTTTTCAAGTTTTTATTGAAAATCATCAGTGCAGCTGTTCAGGTACAACACTCTGTCCCTAAAGACAAAGACATTTCTGATGAAGCACCAATTATTCCTCTTGGAAAGGATAGAGACTGGCCAGTTCTGGCTGTATATTTAGCCCACCACCTTCAAGTTAATGAAGATGTCATTAGAAGACATTATGTACTGGAACTGTATAATTATGGAGTTGACCATCTTGGAGAAGAGGTAACTCTTGCTCTTTGCATATACAAATAAGGTTTACATTAAGAAAATAATGAGTAAAATTGGCCTTTCTAAAATGGTTAACAAATTTCATTTAAAATCTCTTGTTTGATGGTAAAGAAATCATATTTAATTGGAAAAATTAAAATTCAGTGCCTGACTTCATTTCATCAGTCATTCTTTCTGTGTTAAAAGTTTAAGAGCATAGTCTTACTGTACTGATATATGAAATGGAAAAGTTTGATCAGAGAGAGAATCAAGACTAAAGGCTAAATTCTAAGTTGTTTGACATTTATAATAATGTACAGCTATAGTTCAGGAAGGTAACTGACATTTTCTTTAAGTGACCTAGCAGATATTTAAAAAGTTTTCTTTCCCTCCTCACTCTGCTTAGATGGAAAAGTAATGTGACTGCATTTTTCTTGTTCTTACCTTTAGGCCATTCTGCAGGTGCAAGACCAAGAGGTTCTGGCATCTCAGCTCCTTGTGCTAACTGGGCAGAGGTTAGCCTATGCCTTACTCCACACTCAGACCAAAGAGGGCATGGAAGTGCTGGCTAGATTGCCACCAACACTCTGTACCTGGCTCAAAGCTATGGTAAGTGCAAAGAGGAGATGAAACATAAGATTTTAGGAGACAAAAATCTAGAAAGTATTTGAATTTGAACCAGAAGATTGTCCATACTGTGTTAACTAATCTTTATGTGTTGATAAAAAAATTTTAAGGATAGTCATCCTGGTTCATGTTATAGTCTAATCCATGGTATTCTTTGGAGTTATTCTCCAAAACTGTCCAAAGAAATTATTCAGGGCTGAATGAAATGCCTAATTCTCATCTAACAAATGTGATCAGATGTTAGCTTCCTTTTCCCCCACCATATATTGTGGCATGATTGAGTGAAAGGAGTCCTTTCTTTGGAATCAGAAGAAATTACTATGATGTGACCACTGGCAAGTCACTTAATCTCCATAATATATTTGCATCTTATAAATTTTAAAAGTCTGCATAAAATGCATAAAAAAAGCAATTACTATTTTATTCTATCATATTAGTAGGATTGGCAAATTTCCCAAACCTGCCTGTCACATAAAATGCTTGAAGTCAGTCTAATGCTTCTAATTTTATTTAGGGAAGAAAGGGAAAAAAGACTTCTAAAAATACTGTCTTTAATATTTTATTATAAAATTAATAACAAATATTACTAATTTTAAATTGCCTGATGGAACATTTTTCTTGTCGATTTGCAGGACCCCCAAGAGCTTCATAACACTGAAGTGCCAATTGCAACAACAGCTAAACTAGTAAATAAAGTAATAGAGCTTTTACCAGAAAACCATGGGCAGTACAGTCTGGCCTTACACCTCATTGAAGCTGTGGAAGCCATCTCTGTTCCATCTTCATGACTCACCAGCTGGATTAATGAGTATTTTAAAACTGTCTTACTTCAACATGAATTAGTGCATGGCTATTTTACAAACAAAAACATCAGAATTTATGGCAAGAATACTTCCAGATGGATTTTGTAAAATATGAGAAATAAACTTGAACATTTTAAAACATGGAATCTTGGCTAAGTTCCACTTCTGTGGATAACAGGTTAAATATAGCCAGACATTAATTATCCAGTAGTTTCGTAGTTTATTTACAACTCCAGCACTTGTGGTGTAACTTTATTGTTAAAATTAACTGTTTTAAATCAATAATAATTTTACCTCTACTTTAGAGTCTATATTTCATATTCTGAAATGTTAATTGTTGTAATTGAAATATGTTATTGTACAGTCTTCACCAGGAAAGTTTGGTGGTAAGGGTGGGGGTGGAAATCTCAAGTTCCTTAAATAAAGATTAGGAAATTGCTTTTTGCTATCATGTTTTATCCCACATGGGTTATTATGAAGAAGATCTTTAGATATGAGAAAGCTCCCTTTTAAGAGAAAGTATACACACTGTTTTCATAAAAGAAAGATGGCCTTCCTTGTGGAATAAGGCAATTCAAGTTTGTAATATACATTACCAACAGGAAGTATGGTAGAAAGGATCTATGGTCTATTAAAAATGCCAAAGAAATAAAGTCTGAGGTTCATGATCAACACTGTAAAACTAAAATAAATTACAATGACAGATTTAAAATGTGATTTTTTTAAAAATGGTATTAAGTTTTGTCCACATCAGATACATGTAAAAAAAAAAAAAAAATGTATTATCTTGTAAATCCTGTATTTAAAAAAAGGAGGGTGGGTGTCAGAGCTCTGAGGGAAAAGAATGTTAAATTTAAGATTTCTGAACACTTGAGAACTATCCGGATTTAGGATTAAGTAATGCATTGTGCTCAGGAATAAGAAAACACATATTGATGCTAGAACTTAGAATACTTACCTACCTCACAGTGGGGTTGAGAAGGCTTCAGTAGCTTTAAAACATCTTTTGTACCTACCCCATAGTGCCTAGTAGCTAGCTAGGTTTATAGTAAGTGCTCAATAAATTCCAGGTATTTATCACAGTAAATTGCTGGAGTATAGCCATACATTGTAATTAATGTATTTGTCATCAATTGCAATTGTTTATAATAACTCATGGTTACTTTTTCCTAATGTTAGAATCCAACCTTGACATCTGTAAAAGTAATAATAATAAAATTATAAAAATTCCTTTCAAGAGAAAAATGCAATTTCTCTGATAGAACTTGAGAGAACAAATAGTAAAAATATTTTTATTTAGCACATATAAGTATGTTGTATTCCTGAAATCTCAAAATTAAAGCCTAGTGAACATTTAGGATTTCCCCTTCCAAATGATGGTAATCAATGTTTTCAATCTTGAAATAATACAATTGTCAATCACTTACATTTTTCAGAATGCCATGTGTATTCAATTGCTTTGCCTGAGCCTTTACAACCCACTGAAGATTAAGTTTTTTGTTGTTCATTCATTTCATCTATGGATGACTCTTCATGACCCCATTTGGCATTTTTTATAGTGGTTTGCCATTTCCCTTTCCAGGTCAATTACAGAAGAGGAAACTGAGGCAAATTGTTAAATGTCTGACTTAGGATCACACAGCTAGTGTGTGTGTCTGGAGGCTGGGTTTGTAGTTTTCCAGGCTACAGGCCCAGCACTCTAGCCATTTATATATTTAAGTAATATGATCAATATGCAGTGAGTCTGTGGTATAAAATAGTATGGGTCAACTTTTTTTTTCTCATTTAAGCTTCTGCTTGCCCAGGCAAGTATAGGACTCTGGGCATATGGTTTGTTTTGTTTTTTAAGGCAATTAGTGTTAAATAACTTGCTCTGGGTCCTCCTGATTCCAGGGCAGGTTCTCTATCCACGGGGCCATCTACCCCGGGCATATATTCTTTAACAAATAAAATCACTTTAATAAACACTAAGATTTTTTAAATTACTGTCAGTTGCACTCTTGGAAAATTAGCTAGCAATAATTTGAGAATTAAAGCTAAATTGCTCTACCAAACAAGCATTGGAAACATAAAACTCTTCCCTGAAGTCTGGCATATGAGTGTGTTTGAAAACTTTATATATTCTTCATATAGTTTTTGGTAGTAACTACAATGTTAATTTTCTGCTCTTTTTTAACATCCTATAGTGCCTGAAGGACAACTTAAAACAAAGCAATTCATTTAGAATTAAAATTAGACTATGTTTGGCTATTGATTGTTCAAGAACCACAGATGCCTCATCCACAAAAACAGGCCTACTCTAAGTCTATAGGGCTAAAATTTTTTTTTTAAACCTACCTATTTATAGTTTTCATTCATATCCACAGACCTGCACATTGTAAGTATATTCTGTTCTATTTTGGATGCCATTGGGTCTGTCAAAATATTTTGGAGATACCCTGTTTCCCAGAGCTAGGGCAAGCCTAGAAAGCAATTTGTATATGCCCTCCCCCTCTGGCGAAGTATATTGCTTGTTGTTCACTGAGGGATTAAACTTTCCCCTATTTTTCAGAACCATCCATTACATGTACATGTTCACTATCCTTGTTCCTTGTAACTCTCAGGTACTGTACTCCTGTCTCCATCACAGAGCTCTGGTTCTATACTCCACAGAGTAATCAAGACTCACAAGACCTGAGAAAATTACTTCCCACAGGATCCAAGAACCACCTGTATTGTCATAAGAAATACCAACCATGAGAAACATCTCAAGACTTAAGAATAATTGTATTGTAGCTCAACCCCTTTCATGTATATAAGTATTTCCAGCTTTATCAGCATGAAACTCTCCTTTGTCCATTTGCAAATGTCATTTTTCTCACTGAAATTAATTTATTTTTTCTTTGTGTCTTGATTTTCCTGCTTCTGGCCTGCTCTGGCTTAGCTCCAGCCACTCACAGGTTAAAGGCTAATTCCAGTCTGACAGGTCACTTTTTAATGATGAAAAGGTATAAATTTATTGAATGTTGTTTTGTGGCACAGTGAATAGAACCCTGAGCCTAGAATGAGGGAAACGGGTTCAAATCTATCCTCAGAAGCTTATTGTGTGACAGCACAAAGTACAGTGCCTACACATAATAGACCCTTAATACAATATCACTTAACTGCTCTTTGTTTATCAGAGTTTCCTTATCTATCAAATGGGAATAATAATAGCACCTACTTTCCAGGATGGTTGTGAGCATAAAATAATAAAAATGCTACACAATACCTGACACATACTAAGCAGTATTTATAAATATTAGCTATCATCATCATTATTAAAAGTACAGGCCCATTGATGATAAGCCATATTTGAGTAACAATCTTGATAAAAAAAAATTCAAAGATAACACTAGTTCTTTTAAAAAATGTATTTAATGTTTTCCTCCAATTACATGTAAAACAATTTTAAACATTTTTTAAAATTTTGAATTCGAAATTCTTTCCTCACCCTCATTGAGAAGCAAGCAATTTGATAAATGTTATACATGTGCATTCATGCAAAACATATCCATATTAGTTATGTTGTAAAACAAAACAGACCATTAAAATAAAGTAAGTTTAAAGAAAAAAAAAGTTATGTTTAAATCTGCGTTCAGGCCCCATCAGTGCTTTTTCTGGAGATGGATAGCATTTTTCATCGAAGTCCAAAATGGTCTTAGATCATTGTATTGCTGAGAATAACTTAAGACATTCACAGTTTATCATCATGCAATATTGCTGTCCTCCTGGTTCTGCTTATTTCACTTTGTATCAGTTCCTGTAAGGCTTTCCATATTTTTCTGAGAACATTCTGCTCATTTCTTAAAATACAATTGTATTCCATCACAGTCAAATAATACCAATTTCTACAGCCATTCCCCAATTGGTCAACATTCTTTCAATTTCCAATTTTTTGCCACCACAAAAAGCTGATAAAATATTTGTATATATAGCTTCTTTTCTTTTTTTTTTTTTTTTTTTTTTTTTTTATCTCCTTGGGACACAGACCTGGGAGTGGTACTGGTGCCTTTACTGAATTAATAGTTTCAAATTGCCCTCCAGAATATTTGCATTAGTTCACAACTCTATCAATAATGCTTTAGTGTCTCAGTTTTCCCACATCCCCTCCAATATTTATAATTTTCCTTTTATATTAGCCAACTTGATAAATGTGGGGTGCTAGCTCAGAGTTGTTTTAATTTCCATTTCTTTAATCAATATTAATTTAGAGTGTTTTTTTTTTTAATGTAGTTATAGATAGCTTTAATTTGTCTGAAAACTCCCTGTTCATAATTGGGGAATAACTTGTTTATTTTTATAAATTTGACTCAACTTTCTACATGTTAGACATGAAGCCTTCATCAGAGAAATTTTCCATAAATCTTTTTTCATTGTTCAAAGTACTATTTCCCTCCATCCTATTTTCCTTGTTTATCCCATTCTCTCATCTCTATTCTCGAAAGTGTTTGGCTTCTAATTACAGCCACCCCAATTTGTCCTCTTTTCTATCACATCCTCCTTTTTCTCATCTCCTTCCCCCTACTTTCCCTTAGGGGTAATTATATGCATATATATATATATATATATATGTATATATATATATATATATATATATATATATATATACACACACACATAATTTCTATACCTGTATTACCATACATGCTCCCTCTGTGAGCATATTCTGAAAAGAGTAAGGTTCAGGTGCTCCCTTCTAGTTCTCCCATCTTCCCCACTACTATAAAAGCTTTCATACCTTTATTTGAGATAATTTACCCCAATCTGCCTGTTTCCTCTTGTTCTAGTGCACTCCTCTTTCTTATTTTCTAAAAAAGATATCATTCCATCATATTCAACTCGTATGGATGGGTCTTTTCTCTCTGTATAAAATTCCTAACTATCCCAACAATGAAAAAGTTCTTATAAGTTATCTTCAACAGTTTAACCTTAGTAAGTTTCTTTTGATTTCACTTTCTTGCTTATATTTTTATGCTTCTCTTGCATCTTTTATTTGAAAGCCATAATTTTTATTCAGGGCTGGTCTTTTTATGAAGGATTTCTCGAAAATCCTCTTTATTTCATTCAAAGTCCATTTCCCCAGCCCTCCAAAAATTAATGCTCAGTTTTGCTGATTCTTATTTCTAATCCCACCTTCTTTGCCCTCTAGAATATTTTCCAAGCCCTTTGATCCTTTATTGTAGAAAGTGCTAAATCTTGTGTTATCTTATTGTGTAGTATTTGAATTGTTTCTTTTTATCCACTTGCAATATTTTCTCAACTTTAGAGCTCTGGAATTTGATTATAATATAATATGGTTATATTATAATAATATGGAATTTGGTTATAAAAATAAATATAATAATTTTGGGATCTCTTTGAAGAGGAGATTGGTGGATTCTTTCAATTTCTATTTTACTCTCTGGTTTTGGAATATCAGTACAATTTTCCTTGATAATTTCTTTTTTTAAATTATTTAATATTTTCCCCAATTACATTTAAAACTACTTTTTACATGCTTTTAAAGCCTTTGAATTTTATTCTCTCCCCTATCCTCATCCCCAGCCCCCATTAAGAAACTCATTTATATGTGGTTATGCAAAACATTTCCATAAAAATCATGTTGTGAAAGATCATGGATCTCCTATCCTAGAAGGAAAAAACAAAAACAAAATAAGATTGTTAAAATCTGTTAAAAAAAAAAAAAAAAACCTTTAAAAAAAGTTTAAAAGTGAGTATGCTTTAATCTATATTCAGACATTCCTCTTTCACTTCTTAGTTTCATAAATTTTTAAAGATAGTATACCTTTATATTCAACTCATACCTGTGCCCTCCTCTATATGCATATATATATATATATATGTGTACGTATATATATATGTGTGTGTGGGTGTGGGTGTGTGTATATATGTTATGTCTAACTGCCATAATAATGAGAAAGTCCTTAAAAAGTTAAAAATTATCATCCTCCCATGTAGGAATGTAAATAAACTTTATTAAGTCTCTTATGATATCACTTTCTTGATTACCTCTTTATACTTCTCTTGAGTCCTGTATTTGTAAAATCAAATTCTAAATCCTTCAGTAGAAGTTGCTAAATCTTATGTTATCCTGACAATGCCTCTACTATACTTGAATTGTTTGTTTCTGGATGCTTGCAATATTTTCTTCTTGACCTGGGAGTTCCAGAATTTGGTTTGGGGAGTTTTCACTTTGGCATCTCTTTCAGGAGGTGATTGGTGGATTCTTTCAATTTCTATTTTACACTGGTTCTAGAATATCAGGGCAGTTTTCTTTGATAATTTCTTGAAAAATGATATCCAGGCTCTTTTTTTGATCATGACTTTGTCAGACTAATAATTTTTGAATTATTTCTTTTGAATCTGTTTACTAGGCCATTTGTTTTTTTTAATGAGATGTTTCACTTTTTTTTTTTTTTTTTTTGGTTCTGCTTTATTGTATCTTAACTTCTCATAAGGTCATTAGCTTCCATTGCTCAATTCTAATTTTTAAGGAATTACTTTTGATGAGCTTTTGTACCTCCTTTCCCAAGTGACCAGTTTTGCTTTTTAAGGCATTCTTCTCATTAGCTTTTGTATTTCCTTTTGCAATTCTTTTTTTTTTTTTAAGGGCTTTTTATTTTCAAAATATATGCAAAGATAGTTTTCAACACCCACCCCTGCAAAACTTTGTGTTCCAATTTTTTTTCTCTCCATTCTCCCATCCACTCTCCTAGACAGTAAGTAATCCAATATGTTAAACATGTACAATTAATTCTATATATATTTCCACATTTATCATGCTCACTTTCAAAAGTCCCTTTTGAACTCTTCCATGGCTAAGCCCAATTCTTATTTTTCTTGGAGGCTTTGGATATAGGAACTTTGACTTTATTATCGTCTTTTAATTGTGTTTTAATCTTTCTTGTCACCATAATAATTTTTCATGGTCAGAGACCTTCTATAAGCTAAAGCCTCAGGAAGCAACAGTCCTGCTTGGTGGGACTGTGCTGCACTCCCAGCTTATTGTCACAGACCTTTTCTGCCTGAGCTTCCAAGTTGTCTCCATCTTTCTGGGTCTTATAAATTTGTTTAGTGTCATTATTTAATAGAATCTAGAGCAGTTTGGGAGAGATTGAGTGAGTTCCTGATTTTACTCAATGTGTCTTCACCTCCCTCCTTTTGATAAATTTCTTGAAAGATGATATCTAGGGTCTTTTACTGATCATGGCTTTCTGGTCCAAAAATTCTTAAATTCTTATTCTTGGATCTGTTTTCTGGTCTGTTGTTTTTTCAATTAGATATTTCACATTTTCTTCTTCTTTTTTTTTGTTGATGTCTCATGGAGTCAATAGTTTCTATTTGCCCAATTCCCATTTTTAAGGAATTCCTTTTCTTCTTTTTTGTGAATGTGCAACTTTTAAAATTTTTAAAGAATTTTCTTCTCCTTACTCCCACCTTAGATGGCAAGCAATCCAATATATGCTAGACATGTTAAAATATGTTAAATACAATATGTATAAACATTTATACAATTTTCTTATTGCACAAGAAAAATCAGATCAAAAAAAGAAAGTAAATGAGTAAGAAAAAATGCAGGTTGAACAACAAAAAGAGTGAGAATGTTATAGTGTGTTCCATATTCAGTTCCCACAGTCCTCTCTCTCTAGATGCAGATGGTTCTCTTCGTCACAAGATCATTGGAACTAATTTGAATTCTCTCATTGTTGGAAAGTCATGTTCATCAGAACTGGTCATCGTATAGTCTTGTTGCTGTGTACAATGATCTGGTTCTGCTCATTTCACTTAGCATCAATTCATGTAAGTCTTTCCAGGCCTCTCTGAAATCATCCTGCTGGTCATTTCTTTAAAAACAATAATATTCCATAACATACATATACCACAATTTATTCAGCCATTCTCCAATTGATGGGTATCCACTCAGTTTCCAATTTCTTGCCACCACAGAGGGCTGCCACAAACATTTTGCACATGTGGCTCCCTTTCCCTGGGATATAAGTCCAGTTGTAACACTGCTGGATCAAAGGGTATGCACAGTTGGATAACTTTTTGAGCATAATTCCAAACTGCTCTCCAGAATAGTTGGATCCGTTCACAACTCCACCAACAATGTATCAGTGCCCCAGTTTTCCCACATCCCCTCCAACATTCATCATTATCTTTTCCTGTTATCCTAGACAATCTGAGAGGTGTGTAGTAGGTATTTCAGAATTGTCTTAATTTGCATTTCTCTGATCAATAATGATTTAGAGCACCTTCTCATTAGAAATTGTTTTAATTTCTTCATCTGAAAATTGTCTGATCATATCCTTTGACCATTTATCAATTGGATAATGGCTTTGAGTCAATTCTCTATATATTTTAGAAATGAGGCATTTATCAGAACCCTTAAATGTAAAAATGAGGAATTACTTTTTTTTAGTGAGCTTTTATACTGTCTTTTCAATTTAGACAATTCTACTTTTTAAGAAATTCTTCTCATTGGATTTTTTTTTAATTTGGCCAATTTTGTTTGTTTAAGGTGTTATTTTCTTCAGTATTTTTTTTTGTGACTCCTTTATCAGTTGGCTCTTTTTTTCATGTTTTTCTTGAATCATTCTCATTTCTTTCCCCATTTTTTCCTCTGCCTGTCTTTTAACATCCTTTCTCACCCCAATTGATAAATTGTTAAAGGATATGAACAATTCAGATAATGACATTAAAGCTATCTATAGTCATATGAAAAAATGCTCTAAATCACTATTGATTAGAGAAATGCAAATTAAGGCAACTAAGAGGTACCACTTCATAACATCTCAGATTGTGTAAGATGACAGAAAAAGATAATGATGAATGTTGGAGGAGATGTGGGAAAACTAGGACACTAATATATTGTTGGGTTCCCCCAACTAATCCAACTATTCTGGAGAGCAATTTGGAACTATGCCCAAAAGACTATTACAATGTACAGTACCTTTGATCTAGCAGTGGCTCTACTGGGCCAGTATTCCAAAGAGATCTTAAAGGAGGGAAACGGACCCACATGTACAAAAATGTTTCTGGCAGCTCTTTTTGTAGTAGCAAAGAACTGAAAAAATTGAGGAATGGCTGAACAAGTTGAAGGTAATGGAATATTATTCTATTAAAAAAAAAAAGATGAACAAGTTGATTTTAGAAAGGCCTGGTAAGATTTACATGAACTGATGTTGAGTGAAACAAGCACAACCAGGAATACATTGTACACAGTAACAGCAGAAATGTGAAATGATCAACTATGAAAGACTTGGTTCTTCTTAATGATTCAGTCATCCAAGGGCAATCCCAATAGACTTTGGACACAAAATGCCATCTGCATCTGGAAAAAGATCTGAGGAGGCTGAATATAAATAACCACATTCTATGTTCACTTTTTTCTGGTTTTTTTTTTTCCTCTCCTATAGTTTTTTTCCCTTTTGCTCTGATTTTTCTCTCCCAATGATTCATAAAGCAATGTATATTAAAAATAAATTTTTAAAATAAAAATAAATAAAAATCCTTTTTTCAGCTCTTCCAGGAATTGGGGTAGAAACAAAGACCCAATCACATTGAGGTTTTGGATGTAGCAGTTTTGACTATGTAGTCTTCTGAAGATCTGATTTGATCTTCCTTATCATTACGGTAATATTCTATGATGTTCAGGTTCTTTTTGTACTTTGTTCACTTTTTCCAACCTATTTTTTGACTACCTCTCTATTAAAGTGAGGCTTTGTTCCTGAAATAAAAGGGGCATTTTCCCAAGTTTCAGACTTTTCTTGCTATAGCTCTCAGTGCTAGTTTTGGAAGTCTCTAAATTTTCAGTTCCTCCATGCAGTCTAAGGACCTCTGAACCCACAACTCTACTGACCTTGCTATGGTCTGTGAGCAACCACAAATATTGAACCCAGTCCCATAGCCACAAGCTCTAGAGTGCTGCTTTGCCCTGAATGATGACCTAAATCCACACATAAGCAAAATAGTCCTGTATAGAGTGCCACTAAAAACTCTTGTACCATCTGTGGACGAGAGCTCCAGAAACTGTTGCTGCCATTTTTGATTCAACAACCCAGGCCTCCTGCGGTTTTACTGGGGCTTGGCCTATACTTGAATCTTCTTCACTCCTATTCTGCTTGCCATCTAAGGGAGGGGGTGGGGCCAAAGAGGAAAAAATTTTTTTTAAATTTTAAAAGTTGCACATTCATAAAAAAGAAAACAGTCCTGTCCTTTTGTGGATTCTGCCACTCCAGAATTTCTTTGGAGTGTTAAAGTTGGGTTTTTTGGGAGGAGAATTTGGGAGACTCAAGTTAGTTTCTACCTTTTTTCTGCCATCTTGCCATCACATTGCTGAGGCAATTGAGGTTAAGTGACTTGCCCAGGGTCACACAGCTAGGAAGTATTAAGTGTCTGAGACCAGATTTGAACTGGGGTCCTCCTGATTTCAGGGCTGGTGCTCTATCCACTGCGCCACCTAGCTGCCCCTCCATCATCAGTTCTTAAAGGCAACCTTTTGAGTCATAAAGATATTACAATCTGAATTGTTAGATTAACTGTTTAAAAGAACTCAGAAGTGGCAGATAAGATGTAAAACCCCTTCAAAGGGCCCAGAAAAGTTATGTCCAACAAGTGTGTCACACATTTCTGCACATGGAATTTTACTTTTCTAAAATTTAAATAGTTTCAAGTACATGTATTTGGCACACAAAATATCCATTGTTCTCTTTAAAGCAAAACCTTTGCATTGATAAAATATATTTTGAACTTCCTAGGAATTATTGAAGTCTTGAAACAGTGGGAAGACCATCACAAGCTAACAGAAAAAGTTACCTGGGTTCTTGAAAGATTTTTGCTATGTGTACTGTAGAAATAAATATTATTCTAGTAATGCTTAAGGTATTTTTCCCATTTTAATTGTATTGTAGAAAGCAAGAGATTTTATATATTTTTGTTTTCATTATCATTCTTTGTAGATTTATTCTTAGAGACATGAGTTTTTTTATTATTATTCTTAATTGTTATAAATGGAAATACTGAGTTAAATATTTAGCATTCTTGATGTCTTTCCATTTCAATTCTCCAAAGCTAATTTATGCTCAGGAATTATTTTCAGTGTTCAACTAATGTATGAGAGACAGAATGCTATATAGCTAGTAAGTATTAAGACTTGGTGTCAGAGAAAGACTTATTAAACTCAAATCCCACCTCAGACCAAGTATCTCTACATCCATGAGCAAGTCAATAACTTTCCTAAGACTGTTTATTCATCTGTAAAAATAGGGATGGGTAATAACTGCAGGATTTGTTTTGTGGGTCTAATAATAATGTGCACTGTCTATATAAATGTCACATATTAGTGGAGAGAATTAAAGAATTTTTTCTTTCTGGGTTTGTGGCATTCTCACAAGTTATGCCTATAAAGCACACAGATTCTGCCAGATTCTACAAAGGAAGAGCACTGACTTCAAGCTTAATGGCACAACATATATGTGTTCCTCTAAAAAAAAAAGAGACAACTGAAAGACCAAGGTGTTCATTATTAGAAAGGTGGTTATCAGGTGACTTTTTTTTTGGCAATAGCAAATCATTATGATGATTTTCTAGGGCAGGAAAGGAACTATGATCTTCATTGACAGGAGTACTCACACTAATAAAATTAATTGTAAGGGACCTAGAACCGATCTTCCCTGTGCGGAAGGGAGACGCCCTAATGTCAGTCATCTCCAGGATGTGGTTCCGGGTCGACTAAGAGAGCTACGTGTCAGTAGATGCGGGGAACTATGAGTTGCTTGGCCATATAAGGAGAAAAACGGCTAGGCATTGCTAAAGGAGCTGGCCCCGCCCACAATGGGAGGAATCGGGGAGGGTCCAAGAAGATTCTGTATAAAAGTAGGGAACAGCAACCGCTGGGGAGACATTTTGGGTGCAGACAATAAAGAACAGCTCTGCTACATGTTGGCTCTCTGTTTGCTTATTCCCCGCTCCTGTCTCCGGAGCGGGGCCGAGACATCCGAAGGCTGGTGATAGCATGAAGCGTGCAGTAAGAAACTTTCAGTTTCTAGTGAAGCTGCAGGGAAGAAGACCCACAACAAGTGGCGCCTTGAACAGGGACCTGGGCAGTGTATTCGCTGGAATGAGGAAAGATAAGTAGAAAGACGCGCTCCTTGATTTTTAATCAAGAAGAAGCAAACAGCCTAATTGCTTAGACGCAGTTAGATGAGGTATGGGGCAGAAAGCAGTTAAAGCCCAAATCGAGCCAACAGATTCAGGAGTATATGCTTCACAGCTATATAAACTCATAAACTCTGTAAAAAGAATGGAGTGGATCTTAACTTAAAAGCATGCAGAGCCTGGATAGAAAAAATAGAGCTCTGTGTCTGTCTGTGTATGTCTGCTTTGAATTTTTTGTTCTGTGTTAAAAGTTAGCAAGCTCATAAAAGATAAGAATTCAGCCTCTGTGTTACAGGCTTAGAAAAATAACAGGCTGAATTGTGGAAATTGAAATTCATTCAGAATAGTAATTCTTTCAGAGTGGTTCAAAATGTATTGGTCTTAAAAATTGTGATTTTAAACTTTTTAACCTGTTGTACCAATTTGTAAGTAAAACAAAGAAAAAAAAAAAACTTGACTATTTTAAACTGGTGGGGAAGTTTTCTCTGAAAAGCAGATTTTCAAAGTCTGCTAAAGGGGAGTAACGGCAATACAATCTTATCTGCTTAATACCACCTGGGAAGCTTCTTACTAGTGGCCTTGAAGCACTCAGGCAGAAGAAAAAAAAAAAAACTATTTGGTTTGCTTCTGAAACATTGGGTAATTTGTTATCATTATGGGTTATGAATCTTGAAGTTTAAAGTCTAAAAAAAAAAAAAAAAAAAAAAATGGGGTGATTAAAGAACAGGGACTTTGAGGGATTTTCGCAAGTGTAGAGAGACTGCCTCGGCAGATTTTCTGCCTTCACAGAGACGCCTCTGCTGGGAGCAGGGAAGATGGGAGGGGGTAATAGTATTCCCCCGTGTTAAGATAAACACCTCTCGTGCTTGGCAACTCGTCTCTGTGTTAGTTCTTTCTTGGAAGCCGGTGACGACCAAAGACCCAGAAGATGGGTAAGTAGAGGACAGATACTCCACTCACGAAGCAGAAGTCCACAAGTGGTCCTGAAGAAAAGGGACAAGAGAGATTGATTTACAAAAGCAATTAATAGTTTAAATGAAGCATCTAGTCAGAAGAGTTATTGGTTTGGAAGTGTTTAAAATATGTCAGAGAAAGTTTGAACAAGCAGGCATTGGGAAGAGAGAAACAGAGAAATGGGACAGGAGAATAAAGGTGATTTAAGAAGGATTTATTAGTGGGAGCAAATGATTTCAAGAAGAAATCAGTGGGGAAAAGAAGGAACTTGTTGGAAAAGGTAGACACGGAGAGATGACTGCGAGACAGGACGTATTTTTGCAGGGGTAAAGCAGCAACAGGAAGCTGAAGCTGTTTCTGGTTGAAGAAAGCAAACTGATTTAAAGGGATTCAAAATTCTTCCTTGTATCCAATATTTGAAACCAAGGATTTGTTTTTTAAGGAAATATGTTATGTCTTTACTGTAACATCTGAAAACTTTATAACTAAACAGGCTTATTGCTCAGACTCCTCCCTTAGGGTTTCAACAGTGCATGAGTTCTAGCTTGGAGACGGGGTCCTGGTTGGGACATGGAAGGAGGACAAGCTGACCCTGAGCTGGAAAGGACTGATCCAGATCCAGATCCAGCAGTGCTACATAGGAAAGAGAGTGGACTCTGAGGGTGTGGACTTCCCAACTGAATGCAGAGAACAAGCTGAGACAAACATTGAAAAGCAACTGATGAACTGTGCATATAAAATCTTGATAGCGGTATTGAAACCTCACTATTAGATAAAATATCTATTACTGACACCTCCCCCTCCTACAAAACATCCTCCATCAATCATAAGAGTTCCTAAAAACTTTTACCAATATGTAACTTTTCCTCCTCTGATGAATTGTGTTAGAAAGAAAAGAACCTGGTATGACACTTTATTTGGTGGTGCTGGAACTGGTTTGGATATAGTTAATTCAATTGAGACCTTGGCCAGCAGACTGCGCAGTGCTGGACAAGCTGTTTCTCAGGCTTTGACTGTAAATGCTCAATAGTTGCCCACGACGATCCTACTCCACCAAAATACATTAAAATATCAAGGCCAATTTCTACAGATTTTTAATGATAGTATTATTACTAGTTTGGGTTTTACTGGAAATATTAGTAAATTATTTAAGTGGACCAAATGCTCTTTACAAATATGTATACCTAGATACAAAAAGAAAATACTCAGATTGTTGCAATGTGGGATTATATGTTTAATTTACTAGAAGCATGGAAGAAACAATGATCTGAAAATGCTATGTGTACTTCTTTTTGGTGTACTGGAACTATTGTGTATTGTCAAGTTAAGATATGGGCTCTTATGTGTCAATTTCATGTGTTACCTTTTGTCTTACCTAATTACTTTGCTTTACTCATATATATGGAAACTATATGGAAACTGTATGGAAACTGATAGATTTGAATAATGTAACCCACACTTTGTCTGACTGTACTGCAACTGATAGGGGGATTGTTCGTGGGATGATGTTTCGGCAGATGGAACCCTGCCTTCTCTCACATTCATCCAATTTGTGTGATTTAACATTGTACCCTGTGAATAACTTCTCCATGATATATGAGGTATCTTCGCAACATAGCTTCTTATAACCTGGGTACCCAAGCTTCTTCCTTTACCCCATGTCTCCTTGTCACTACAACCTCTTGTGGATATCCTGAACAAGTTTTTAGTTATGAAGAAACTATTAGAGTCTTATCAGTGCGCATTAAATGAACATCGAATACAGACTCTTATAGCTGCAGGACAACTTATCGAGGCCTCTCATTTAGTAACATCGGATACTAACCACCATTGGTACGATTTCTTATTTAGATCAGGTAGCGCTACCATTTATTTTAATAGTTTAGCTATACCCATAGTATTATTATTACTCTTTCTAGTTATATTATGTATATGTAATTGTCTTATGTATTGGAAAATGAAATTAATTTACTCTAATTTCACCCCACTAGCTCAGTCCTCTTATTATTTTCGTGATCTTAAGGCCAAATGAATAAGAAATTTAAAATTTCATATTAGGATTATAAACTCACTCAAATATAACAGGCCTCAGCTTCCAAATTATGGGAACTTGACCGTTCCATGGACTCTGTATATTTTTGACACTAGATGCTAGGAACTAGCCATTCCTAGAGATGTTTGTGCTCCAGAGAAGAGTGGCTCCCTCCCTGGGCATAGACAATTAATAAAGAACTGTCAAGATACAGATGATACGGAACGAGTCAACTAGTGAAGCCCTTCCTTACCCCGCACCTACACAGATGTATGTGCCAAACCCTTATATAATTTTTTGGCAAAAATCCTTCTTTGTCTATAGACATGATAAGAAAATTAACTAGAATGAAACGAGACAGTTCTTTTGATACAGGTATATCAGTGGTTAATTTGGCTCTTAATGTGATAGAGGAAATACAAATATATCAAATTCAACAGGAGGTAGCTTTTTTAGCTGCAAGTCTACCACAATTTATGATTAAAAAACAATGCTGCTTGGCGGCATCAAGAAAGTTAGGATCGGATAATGTTAAATAGAATCTCACAGTTATCTGATGTAATGCAAATTGTTGTACATCAACAGGCATTGATGTTGAGATATATGAGAATGCAATGTCACTATAAATATTATCCTTTATGTGTAACTCCTATTCCATTTAATTCTTCTCTGTATAATGATCTTGAAATTATTCTGAAAAATGCTACTTTTATGACAAATGCTACTTCTGAACTTGCTGCTCTGGATGAGATATTGTTAGCTATGCAAAACGCTACTATAACATTTGAAGATGAGTGGGAACGAAAAGAACATGATTTTATTAATTGGTGGAAAAATGTTAATTTCAATGATATCATGCATTGGCTAATTATAGGAGCTGTCGCTTTCCTGCTGTTGTTATTGATGCTTTGTATCCTCCCTTTGATATTTCGAGTTGTATTTGCTGTAATTCAAAAAATTTTGATTGAAATGAAAGCGTCCTATGCTTTAAACAAAAGAAGGGAATACAATTGTAACTGACCGTTGGTCAATGAGTCTGATGCCAAATATTTTTGGTCTTTTGATATTGTTTTTTGATACTACCACTCTTGATGCACTGTTTGTTATATATATATTTTTGATACTGTCATTCTTGGTGCTTTGTCTTCGCCTTTGTCACCCCAAATTGTGTTAGCTACAAAAGAAAGATCTTGAATTTTGAACCACTACCCTCGTATTAAACAAAAAGGGGGAATTGTAAGGGACCTAGAACCGATCTTCCCTGTGCGGAAGGGAGACGCCCTAATGTCAGTCATCTCCAGGATGTGGTTCCGGGTCGACTAATAGAGCTACGTGTCAGTAGATGCGGGGAACTATGAGTTGCTTGGCCATATAAGGAGAAAAACGGCTAGGCATTGCTAAAGGAGCTGGCCCCGCCCACGATGGGAGGAATCGGGGAGGGTCCAAGAAGATTCTGTATAAAAGTAGGGAACAGCAACCGCTGGGGAGACATTTTGGGTGCAGACAATAAAGAATAGCTCTGCTACATGTTGGCTCTCTGTTTGCTTATTCCCCGCTCCTGTCTCTGGAGCGGGGCCGAGACATCCGAAGGCTGGTGATAGCATGAAGCGTGCAGTAAGAAACTTTCAGTTTCTAGTGAAGCTGCAGGGAAGCAGACCCACAACAATTAATCATCTTTCAAATAAATGTAACTGCACAGCAACAAACTCAATAATAAAGAGCTTTATTTTCAGAGATAACTCTGAATACATTTGTTAAAGAAAATATTTACAAAATATAAAGCATTTTGAACTGACCTATACATTTGAAGGCAGATTGGATTAGAGTCAGGGTCAGTAATCTATATTTAGGTTTTTATATGAAAATTTTGTCACATGAAATATTTTATAATACTGTGATTTTCACTTTCACCATCATCCATATCTTCCATTTCACTGGAAAAATAATCCAAAATCTAGACAATGACTAGCAGAGGTTCAAGCCTGAACATAAAATCTTTCAAAATTTTATTCCTTACCCTTACCCTCACTGGCCAATCCAGATAAGCTACTAGAAATTTCAAAGCCAGAGACCTTTTGCTTTCATGTAAAGAGTGTTTTGCTTTGTTAATTAGCTTTTCAAGCAAGAACTTCAGTGCAACGGGGACAAAGTTCATTTGGAGAATCAGATGTGTACTTCCAACAGCGGGGACATTTTTCTTTGGTAGATGGTGTGACAATGACTTTATATGAACTCTCTTCACGAATACCTATAAAAGGAAAATAGGTGGTAGAATTACTGATAGCTCATTTTACTCAGAACATATCTCCCTAAGAATATTCTGATGCAAAGGTATAGCAGAAGATATTGAAAATGTATGCCTAGAAAAGTAGATTGGGCTAGACAAATAGATAATGTGAGGAAAAGCAATTTGATTGATGTGCCAAGATGATAAAAAAAAAAAAAATGAAAAAATTTCAAGCAGGCAAGTTAAATAGCTATTCTTTGACGAATTTAAGAGGATAATAATCACATATAAGATGCTTATCAGTGGCAGAAATATTCTCAGAGACATCTAAAGTAAGCAACAGATTTAAATTACATAAGGAGAAAAGGAGACACAAGAGTGCATTAAAATCCAGGCTAGGCAGCTACCCATGCTTTGAGGAGAGGTCCCCTCATCACCATGAAACCTGAGGTTGAAGGGCAAGAAGATTCTGGAATTTCAAGAGAAAAATGAGTTCAGCAATCAAAGAAAAGACTTGTAGAGCAGGAATAGCTTAAGAGAGTTAAAAGGAAGATTCCCTAACTAGTCCTTTTTTCCCATTCTGCCTTAAAAATTTCAGACATGTCTTGTAAGAAGAGATTATTTTCAGCTACTTAAAAACCTCACTCTTAAGGTTTTGTCTTTTTGGTTCACTTAACTTCGCAGCCCATTGTCCTTGCCAATAGAGCCCTCTTTGTTGGCTTTATTGCCTCACATCTCTCTTCCTTCCAAATGATTTTTCATATCTCTACCAAACAGGTTTCCCAAAACTCAAATCTGACCATGTTACTTCCTTCTTAACTTCTCTGAGAATCAAACTGGAGGCAGCACACTTCAGGATCTAGGGAGGGCCTGTGAGAAGGCATGGAAGTGGGAGACAGCATCAAGCTTGTTGCTTGGCGACTATGGGAGCTTGGCCATTGTAACTAAATTCTTGGGCTAGAAAGATAATTAAGTGGCAAAGGGGATAGAGTGCCAGGCCTAAGTCAGGAAGAGCTCTGTTCAAATTCAACCTCAGACACTTAACTAGCTGTGTGACCCTGGGCAAGTCACTTCACCCTGTGTGCCTCAGTTTCCTCACCTGTAAAATGACCTGGAGAAAGAAATGGCAAATGACTTCATTGTCTTTGCCAAGAAAACCCCAAATGGGTCATAAAGAGTGAGACATGACTGAAATGATTCATCAACAACTACAATAGAAAGATAAGGATGGGGTTTGGCCATGAAAGGTTATAAAAGTCACACAGTCAGATTTGATCTGGGAAGCAAACTACTCATGGTTGTTTATTAGGTAGGGAAATGACATAGTCAGATATGCACTCTAGGAAAATCACTTTATCAGTAATATGGAAGATGTATTAGAATGAAGAAACCTGAGGACAGAAAATCAATTAGGAGACAATAAAAAAACCACAGGCGAGAGATGAGGTAGAAATGACAAGATTTAGAACAAGGATGACACTGATGGTGGTATGCTCAGCAGAAACAATGAAATGAAGAAGAGACACGTTTGGGGAAACTGAAAAATTTTGTTTTTCATATGCTGAACCTGAGATGCCTCCATTTAAAAATCCTGAAGGCAACAGAAGATATCCAATCAGAACACAGGTTAGATTGGCATTTAGAATTAAAGTGGCAATGTGATAATTAAACCTATGGGAGCTAATAAAATCACTAAGTGAATGAGTATAGCAAGAGAAGCAGGTCCAGGAAAAACCTTAGGGTTCACCCACAGCTAAGAGCATGTTATGGATGATTAACAAGTGAGACTAAAAATCAATGATCAAGTGTTGTCGCTGTTGTTCAGCTGTCTCAGTTCTATCTAACTCTCTGTGACCTCATTTGTGGTTTTCTTTTTCTTTTTTTTTTGCTGAGGAAATTGGGATTAAGTGACTTGCCCAAGGTCACATGATAGTAGCAAGTGTTAAGTGCCTGAAACCACATGTGAACTCAGGTGCTCCTGAATGCAGGTCAGTGCTCTATCCACTATGCTACCTAGCTGTCCCACATTTGGGGTTTTCATGGCAAAGATACTGGAGCGATTTGACCTTTCCTTTTCCAGCTCATTTTATAGATGAGGAAACTGAGGCAGGGTAAAATGACTTACCCTAAGTCACACAATTATTAATAAGTGTCTGAGGCCAGATATGAACATAGGAAGACAAGTCTTGCTGATTCTAGGCCCAACTTTATAAACTGGGCCAGCTAACTGCCCCTAGTGGTCAAGTAGGCAGGAGAATAAAAGCAGTATCAGAAAAACCCTGAAAAGGAGAGCATGCAGGAGGAGAGAGTGGTCAATGACAAGTGCTGCAAAGAAGCCAAAATGGAATGAAAAAGAGATGTCAGATCTGGCCATTGAGATATCACCAGTTCAACTGGTGAATGGCTAAACAATTACTGGTATGTACTATTGTACTATGATAAATGATGAGCTGGTTGATTTTAGAAAAACAGAAAGCATTGCAAAAAATAATGAAGAGTGAAATGAGCAGAACTTAGAAAATATTGTATACAGTAATAGCAATACTGCTCAAAGAACAATGGTGAATAACTAATTGTTTTAACTAACAAACAATTAATATTGAGTTATATTATAAAAACTCAACTACAAAGGACCTATGAAGGAAGATGCTATCCATCTCCAAAAAAAGAGATGATAAATAGAAGTATGTGTAATATATTTTACATATATAGACTTGACTGTGTTTAAGTGATGGAGGGAAAAAAAATGCACAACACAGAACAAAAGAAAACTCAAAAGGAAACAAAAAAAGTAGCTGTGTAGTATTAACTGCATAATTTAAAAGTAAAATGTGAATAAAAATTTTTGGTATCACATTAAATCCTCTTTTTTTTGTTGTACTATATAGGTGGAAATTTTTTTTGGTACTTTTGTATTTTAATTTTTGTATTATTTTGTAAGGACAAAATGAATTAAAAAACAAACTATAATAGATAACTTTGGAAAATGCAGTTTCAGTTGAATAATACAACCATACAAGTTTCCCAAGCAAATAAGAAGATCCTATTTGGCATTTTCTTCTATACCTTTTAAGAAGCTATTATTAGTAATGTATTCCAACTATATTACAAGTCTTTTTGTAGTCTGATTTTAGAATCTGATCATTAAAATTTCTATGGGAAAATTATATGCTTCAAATTCTTTTATTCTTTTATTTTTTTGGGGGGAGGAGGCTGAGGCAATTGAGGTTAAGTAACTTGTCCAGGCTTACACAGCTAGGAAGTGTTAAGTATCTGGGTCACATTTGAACTCAAAACCTGACTTCAGGGCTGGTGCTCTATCCACTGAACCACTTAACTGCTCCTATGCTTCAAATTCTTAAAAATATTTCAGAAGTGACTTAACATGACTTAATTCTTTTGGAATAAAATCTTTTGTTAAATTTGGAGGGTATATATAGTATTCTAATTGATTCCTTAGATTTCAGTTATATCTCTTGTTAGCTGTATCTCATGATCTTACCTTCTAAGTTGATTTCATAACTCCCTTTAAGTTCAATTGCATCTCCAGAGATTGCTATTGAATCTTGAGCTAACAGAGATGTTTGTGAAGCCATCATTAGTTCACTTAACTGAGACATACCAGAGGTTTTTTGCTCATGTAGCATCTGGAAATAAGAATTTGACATAGTCACTACTATAATTATTCAAAAATTCTTTATAACAAAAATACAAAGGAAAACAATGAATTCTAGACATTGTTTAGGTTGTCTCTATGCATTTTTAAATAATAATAGTATCCTGTCCTCATTCTAATGAATACATCAATCATTACTAATACTAAAGGCTTTAATCAAATATAATTCCAGTAAATTTCCTTGTATAAAGAAATTAGCATTTCAATTCAATCCTAAGGACTCTCCCCTTCTCTTCCCTCCCTGTTTTTTGGCCAATAATGATCACTGCTACCAATCGGAGATTATACAAGTCCTTCCTGAGATTTAGCAGTCACTTTTTTAATTACAGAAAATGTAAAAATTACCAAATTCACAATTTTTCATTCTATTTGAGATATCTTAAGCTAGATCTTTAAATGAGTATATTTTTAAATTAAAGTATATTCTTTTTGACAGAAATCAACAGTAACAGTATTTTCTACCTATTTTTACCTATCACTGAGGTAACAATGAAAAAATCAAATGCCATTTTAATACTCATTTATAAAATGGAAGTTAACTTGAAAAATGCAAAGAGAGTTACAACAGTTCCTAATTATTGTCTAGATAGATTGTAACTACAAAAATTTAATTTTACAGACAGGAATTCCTATGAAAGGCAAGTAACTAAAGCAACCACAACATAGATTAACATTTTACAAGAAAAGCAAAGCCTGGAGCAGAATTGAAATGTCTTAAATTTTACCCATGAATAAAATTGTACTGGAATAGGAATTCCAAGAAGTTCTTCAAACTGATTTCAAATGAAGTACAGCAACTGTTACCATAAAGATCTATGGAATAGTTGAAAACACTAATGTTATTTCAAAAGAAAGAATGGTAGTCCACAAACCTCAATAATTTCAAACAGTAGTCCAGGATCGATCACAACAGTAACATCATATTCCAAAGAATTCCTGCCTGGGATGCTTCCAAGAAATGCGTCTCTCATTGCACATGCTGCCTCCACTGCTTCTTCTAGCCCTGGTTTCTTCCAGAGAGTACTTGTAGTAATCCATCCAGAACGAAATACACTCTTGGGTTCTTAAAGCAAAACAAACAAGCCCTTCATAAATTGCATTTATTCATAAACTTTATGCTTATTACTACAATCTATGTAACAAGTATTTGATAAGCAAAATAAGCTATACACACAAATAAATATGATGCAAATCGAAATATGAGACCCTATGAGAAAAATGTAGACCAGATCAATTGGAAAGAAATATCTTTCCTCAATTAGGAAAATGAGGAAATCATATTTCAATGTGATTGGTTTCCTTTGTAATTTTTATTTCATGCATTTACAAATCTGACTCGGAGAAGAGGGTCCATAGGCTTCATTAGACTGCCAAAAAGGCTTATAGCACCTAAAAAATTAAGAACTTCTCCTTTAGAGAGAATTTATGTTAGAGAGCAGTGAAGAATCACATAGGATGAAGATAATAGCAGATATTTATTCTGGTTTTAAGGACTACAATGTGCTTTAAACAAATTATAATTAGATCCTCCTAACAATTCTCTAAGATGGTTATTCTGCATTTTTCAGATGTCAAATCTGAGGCAGACAGAAATTTAGTGACTTCATTCTAAAATCTCACTTTGTAGACCTAAGAAAATCACTTTTCTGGGTCTCCATTCCCTTATTAAAAGGAGGTAAGATTTGAAGACCTTCTAAATCTAAGGTGTTACAAGCTTATTCGAAGAGATAATAAGGGGGCAGCTAGGTGGCAGCTAGGTGGCGCAGTAGATAGAGCACCAGCCTTGAATTCAGGAGGACCTGAGTTCAAATGTGGTCTCAGACACTTAACACTTCCTAGCTGTGTGACCCTGGGCAAGTCATTTAACCCCAGCCTCAGGAAAAAAAAAATTAAAATTAAAAAAAAAAAAAAAAAAAAAAAAGAAGAGGAGATAATAAATGAGATAAAAATTCTCCATAAATTACAATGTACTATGTGAACTTAAAAATATCATAATTATCACTAGAACTTTTCTTCAGTTTAAAATGTAAAATTAAGGGGCAGCTAGACAGAGCACCAGCCCTGAAATCAGGAGGACCTAAGTTCAAGTCCAGTCTCAAGACACTTAATACTCCCTAGCTGTGTGACCCTAGGCAAGTCACTTAATCCCAATTGCCACAATGGGGGAAAAAAGGAATAAAAGTGTAAAATATAGAGAATTAAACAGTAAGGCAGGCTATATTGCCTTAAGAAATCACCAAGTTCCTGTTAAGACTTCAAAAATTCCTTCTAGAAACCAATTAATCGTTTTTTTTGGGAAAAAAAAAATCAATATTCTGCTAGTGATGTAATATGACTATTAGACATGTGAAAAAAATTTCCTAATAGTTGAAAATGGTTATCACCAGTAATCACTTGCCTAGTATGCTTGTAATGAGGTGCTTTGGGTGTCCCCTGGGAACATGCACAGAATGAACAGACATAAATAAGCTGTGATCTGCAATGCTCCAAGAAAAATCCAAAGCACAGAGATCCGAGTTTTATGACAGAGTTTTGAGTCTGAGTGATTAAGAAGTTTTTTTATGAAAAAAACATAGCCTGTCTTAATCTTTTTCTCTCTTGGAAGTTGCTAGTAACCTGTGATAATCGAAGCCTTGAACATAGAGAGAAAATGAACACACAGACTTGTGGTTCTAAATCCTTGCCTCCCTAGAAATGTGTACAGCACTGCCCCCTAACTTCTGCTTTTAGAGTTCTCATGGCACTTTCACTATACATGATCATACTTGATTCTTACAATAACCCTGTGTGGCCATTAAAACTCAAGGCTCTACCACTAAGTGATTACTATCTATAAGCAGAGCACTTCTCACCTTTCTCATAGGGGATGTGCTGGAACACCTCTTCAGCCAAATGTGGGAGAATGGGTGCAATCGCACGCACCATTACATCCAAAATCTCAGCTAATGCTGTCTGACAAGAACGCCGCTTGAGATCCTTTTCTTTTTCACAATATAGCCTACAAAAGAATAATATATTCTGAGCTTAGCAGTTTTCACAAACTAGGATTATTAAGACAAGTGAGATCCCTGTTTATTAATCCTTTATGCTTCCATTTACCCTTTAACAAATCAAAGATTATACTGATTATATTTACCAGTATTTAATGTCTAAAAGCAGCTATCTGCTGTATAGAACTGGTGACAACCTGTTAGCAGCCTATTCTAAGTATAACCAAGCAAAGCTTCTCATTGCCCTTCCCACCCAAACTTCCTAATTAACACACCTTTACTCTGGTGTATGTCCTCTGTCTCCATCTCATTTTCACTTTTAGCTAAAAGTCCTATTAAATGATAATAGTTATGTGTTAGCCTTTCTCTGTGTTAAAGAGGTACAGTAACACATCCTATAGAGCAATGCTTTTTAAGTTGTGGGTTGCAACCCCATATGTGGTCATGAAATTATGATTTATTATCAGTAAATATTTGATTTGCATATCTTTATACCTGGAGTCATGAAAAAATTTCTTGGGCAAAAAAAGGTCCCAAGTGGAGAGTTTTAAGCAGTTTTGCTACAGAGAACCTGTTCCTTTAGGATGATCCCTGAAACATCCCCAGATTTATAACCATCAGTGGGCTTGGCCAGACTACATTCATAATGAAGTATTAGAGGAGAAGAAAGCCCAATTTTTAGGTTACGTATACTCTATCTTATTAAAAAAGTGAATAAATGAAGCTCTGATACACAAATTCTGAAAGGCAATTGTAATAAAATCAAATTGCCATCTTCTAATTTAAATAAGGAACTCTTGAATTTTGAGATGTTTGTTTCTATGTTTTTTTTCAGTATTCTCCTTGAATTACAGTTTAGTGATAAAAATGAAGGATTTTTTTTTCCTTTTCCAAGATATTTAATATCTTGAAATATTACAGGATAGATTCTTTAATATAAAATTAATAATTTCAAGCACACCTTCAATATCTAGGAATACATACCTATCTTTGATTACGCTGAAGTAAAAATTAGAAAGTTGGCTAGGGTAAAATGCTTGTAAATGCCGAATAACTTTCCCGAAATCATATTGCCTATAAGCTTCAGTAACCTGAGAGAAAGAATAAAAAAAAAGTGAAAACAATAGTGAAGATCTATATTGCAAGTAGTAATCATGAGCCAAACAATGTTGCTTCTACAAATTTTTCTTTGTTTGGAAAGGAAAACAAATTGAAAAATTTAGATAATAATGTTAAAGGGTTTCACTCAGCTCACATTTAATAGATATGTTCCTAATTTACATCTTAATAGGGAATAAAAGATTATGTATATAAATACTAAGATACATTGTTCTTTCATATCTACAAAATAGTATGTATTTAATGATAAAAACTGTATTTTTTACCTAGAATGACAGCTGTAATTTATTGCATCATCATTTCCCCAAATGAATGGGGATAATGCAATGGGAAGTTCAAGGCAAAATTACACCAATACACTCTGTGCACAGGGTAAAAAAACCTATCCCAGACAGAGCCACATTAACAAAATCTCAGAAAAATTTTATTTAATTTAAATTTAAAAAATTTCAAAACCAAAGCATATAATTTTCAATTATGAATAAGTGTCTTAAAAACAAAACTAAACTGCTTTATTAAGAGGCATTTGCTGAGAAACACAGTAAAATAAGTTTATATATTACTGCTATGTAGAAAAAAAAAATAGATGACCTACATAAGAATAAAATGTTGCTACTATTTCAGAAAGACATTTCTTCATCTGAAAGAAAAATAAGAGTATTACCCAATTCCAAAAGCTCTAAGCCTTCCCAGGGAGAAAGATACCAATCCTAGAGACACCAAACTACAGACTAATCACTTAATGTGATTGCATTTTTATCCAACCTCCTAATATTTATAGTGCTACACATAGTTAACAACATACCTTTTTTCCAAAATCTTGAAGTAAATGTAACATGTATTGGTCAATAATATACATCTCTTCAAAGGGAACAGTATCTGTTTTAGGATTAAAGTCAGCCAAATTTCCCAAAAGAAAGCGAAGTGTATTTCTTAGCTATAAATGAAAATAAACATAGAGCATGAATTTATTTTGTAACTGTTCATTATTTTCTCCCTTTTTCAGATTCTGAATTTTAAAGCACCCCAAAATGAGGATTTTTGCATACATACTATAGAGTAAAAGACATATCAAACTATAAATTTCTATTATATAGAGTTTCTTTTTTCTTTTTGACTATGTAATAAATTCAACATGAATTTCTAAATTGTCTTGCTAGACTGTGATTCCTTTTGGCTTTCCTTCTATTCACTTCCCAGTTTTTTTGGGGGAAGAGGGAACCCTATTCCTTATTTCCTGATCCCTTCCACCTGCTTCTTCTAGTTAAAAAAAAAAACAAAACACTTGCAGAATCAAGCAGAACAAATTCTCGCAGTAGCCATTCTCATTCTGCATTTTGATTTTTAATCATTTATTAAAAATTTATAGTAAACATTAATATAATTAAACTTGTTTACAACCATTTTTTCCTACAAATGAGATATTCCCAATAGGGAAATTACTTTCACTGATGCAAATCAGTAAACTCTCGCCAACTAAAGCTATTGGCATTGAGAGATGAACAAGTTGTCCACTGATATCCAACCAATGTTTCTCTGAGGAAAATCTTGAACCCAGACCTACAACACTGCCTCTCTTGAAACTATATATAAATAACATAATTATTTTCATTTAACATAATGTAAGCTCCCAGAAGGCAAAGACTGTTTCATGTCTGTTTCATATTTCCCAGCACTTAGAGTAAGAGGGTAAGAAAGGGATACACAGAAAAATGAGTGAAGTAAAAATTGAATAGGGTAAATTATCTCACCTAAGAGGTGGGAAAGAAGTTTTATAGTAGAAGAGAAAATGATAGGGTGGTAGACAGTACATAAACCTTACTCTCATTGGAATTGGTTCAAAGAGGGAATAACATATGCCCTCAGTTAGGTACAGAAATCTATCTTACCCTACAGAGAAGGAGAAGGAGATAAGAGAAACTGGGAGAGAGGGCAAAAGGTTGGACGGATTGGGGAAAGTGATGATCAGAAGCAAAACACTTTTGAGGAACAAGACATAAAGAAAGATAAATGGGGGAAATAAGATAGGGGAAATACACACTTAAAAATCCTAACTTAAAAAAAAAATTTATACCATGTTTCTATAAAGGACTCAATTCTCAAAAATGTAGAGAAATTAAGTCATTTGACTGTAAGAATACAAATAATTTCCTTAATTGATAAATGGTCAAACGATATGAATAGGCAGTTTTTAGAAGAAATGATTTAAGCGATCAAGAGTCAAATGAAAAAATGCTCTAAATCACTACTAATATAAAAATGTTATGTACCTTCAAAGAACTGATATACATATCAAAGCACACTTTTAAAAAATAAGTTTTTTTCCTTGGGATTTTTTAGTTTGTGTTTTCTTTCACAACACAATGTGGAAATCTGTTTAACAAGATTGCACATGTATAGCTTATATAAAACTGCTTGCTTTCTTAGGGGTGGAGAAAAAAGAACATATGAAACTCAAAATTTTAAAAAACAAATGTTAAAAACTGTAGATGTAATTGGGAAAATGGAGGCAGTGACATGATATATGGATATAATACTGCACATCAGATATAGTAAATGTACTTGTGGGCTTTGGTGATCTAACTTTTTTCTCTTTCTTTTAAAAATCCAGTTACAAAGGGAAAGCAGGGAGGAGCACATTCAAAAATGTGCTGTAAAATAACTCAAAAATTAAAAAATGAAATAGCAGAAAATGTTGCTTACATTAAATTAATATCTGTTGCTAGCTACTTCAGAAATGTGTCATTGATATAAACGAGATAAAACAAATACATTAAGTATAAAGTTAAAGCAGCATATAAGTTATTACAAAAAACTATTATTTGTAGAGGCTAAACTAGCATGTGTGAAAACATACTAAAAATATTCTCTATAAATGCATGATAATTAGAGGACAAACTAAAATAACTTTCTAAACTTCTTTATATAAGAGAAAATATAGTTTTTAATTACAATTGTTTGGCAACTTTTTGCTTATAGAAATATACAGCTTAATTACTCTAACCTTGTCAATATTATCTCTGGCTGCATTAAGTATACGTGACCCGATTTTCACTTCGCTGAAGATATGTGATTCAGCTACCCACCACCGAAGGATATCTGCACCATAGGGAGGATCTTTGCTATGGTCCTTTTTGTGAGAAAAATACAAATTAGCAATACAAATTATATTATTAAAAAAAAAAAAAAGCAAATATAAACTACATATACATTGCAGTATATGAAATAGGAACATTTCAGCTTAACACTGAAGGTTTAGAATGGCAACATAAGTATATGAGGTTCAACAATTTCAAGTCAAACTCTTTACTTTCATCAAGGGCATACTTTAATTATTACCTCATCTATCAGGCACTGCCACACATATTTAAGTAGAATAGACAGCTCCATATAAGTTTATCAGATGGAGCATAATAAAACAGAATGAAAGGGAAGGGGTAGGCATCAAAGAAAGGTTTTCCAATATTCTCTAACAATTCTGGGAACAATGCATTCAATGGGCAACAGCAGATCATTGACAAACCAGAATAGGAATATATTACTGGTTTGGAAAATTTCATTTATTAAAAAAAAACAAACAAAAAAAAACTGGCTTATTATAAAGAGACAGAGGTTTCTGAGTTAAAAGACTTGAGTCTGACATTTACTATCTGTGTACTCATGGACAAAGCACTAGATCTAGTTGGACTTAAGTTTCGTCATTTATAAAATAAGTTTTATCTGTTTTATGTGTAAAAAGGGCCAGGCTATCAGTAATACCAGACTTGTGTCCGCTAATCAATAATAATAATAGCAATAATGATAATCAATTCTCTAAAGAAAAATATTTTCTAAAAGTACAAAATTAAAGTGAATATTTAACAGTTTTCATTTTCTGAAGTCTTATCTTTTCCTGGAAACTTTGCCTATGACTATATCTAAAAAAGCTGGATAACATTTAAAAACTAATTGTTCATGATTAAACTTTTTTTTTTTTTTTTTTTTTTTAAACCAGGGCAGCTAGTTGGTGTAGTGAATGGAGTGTTAAGCCTGGAGTCAGACTCAATTTCCTAAGTTCAACTCTAGCTTCAGACACTTACTAACTGTATGACCTTGGGCAAGTCACTTAACTGTTTGTCTGAATTTCCTCATTTGCAAAATGAATTGGAGAAAAAGAAATGCAAACCCCTCCAGTATCTTTGCCAAGAAAATCCCAAATAGGGTCACTGAAGAGGCAGGCATAATTGAAAAAGTGACAGAACAACAACAACAGAAAAAAAAAAAAAACCTGGACAAATTGTTTACCAGAGAGACAAAAAAATGCAAATTAAGACAACTCTGAGATACCACTACACATCTCTCAGACTGTCTAGGATGACAGGAAAAGATAATGATGAATGTTGGAGGGGATGTGGGAAAACTGGGACACTGATGCATTGTTGGTGGAGTTGTGAACGAATCCAACCATTCTGGAGAGCAATTTGGAACTATGCTCAAAAAGTTGTCAAACTCTGCACACCCTTTGACCCAGCAGTGTTACTACTGGGTTTATATCCCAAAGACATATAAAGAAGGGAAAGGGACCTGTATGTGCAAAAATGTTTGTGGCAGTCCTCTTTGTAATGGCAAAAAACTGGAAACTGAGTGGATGCCCATCAATTGGACAATGGCTAAATAAATTGTGGTATATAAATATTATGGAATATTATTGTTCTGTAAGTAATGACCCGCAGTTTGATTTCAGAGAGGCTTGGACAGACTTAAATGAACTGATGCTAAGTAAAATGAGCAGAACCAGGAGATCATTATATACTTCAACAACAATACTATATGATGATCAATTCTGATGGACGTGGCTCTCTTCAAAAATGAGATGAATCAAATCAGTTCCAATTGTTCAGTAAGGAAGAGAACCGGTACACCCAGTGAAAAGAGTATGGACCACAACATAGCATTTGCACTCTTTCTGTTGTTGTTTACTTGCATTTTTGTTTTCCTTCTCAGGTTATTTTTACCTTATTTCTAAATCTGATTTTTCTTGTGCAGCAAGATAACTGTATAAATATATTGTATTTAACATATACTTTAACATATTTAACATGTATTGGTCTACCTGCTATCTAGGGGAGGGGGTGGGAGGAAGGAGGGGAAAAGTTGGAACAGAAGATTTTCAAGGGTGAATGTTGGAAAATTACCCATGCATATGTCTTGTAAATAAAAAGCTAAAATAAAAAGAAGAAAAGAATGCCCCTCCCCAAATAAACAAACCCAAATTTGATCTTTTACTGAATAATAGCAAAATCTTTGGTAGAATATACAAATTCCATTTTTTAAGAATCATCATTTCTAAAATAAAAGCAGAAAACAAAATCCCATGCAAGTGAACCCATATGTAAGCAAACATAAGGCAATTAAAATTTTTTAAGGAACCAAGTGTTAGGACAATCTAAAATTTGAAAAATAAGAAAAATGTCAATCGTTTCTTATGAGTCACTTACTTGGCCTCCATTGATGATAACATCTGGGCTAATCACATTTCCAAGAGATTTCGACATCTTTTCTCCTTTATCACTAATAGTAAAACCATGAACCAAAAGAACCCTAAAAAAGAAAATAAACCATTTAAGTATTAAGTGATAAAACACAAATTGCCTTAAAATTTAATAAAACTTTTTTTTTTATCATCACCAAAATGAATAGATGTCAAAAAAAAAAAAATATATATATATATATACTTCATCAGTTGCTTAAAATAGATTGCTAAAAAAAAAAAAAGTCAACAGCAAATTCTTTGGTGAAAACATAAGTCTAAATGTGATTACTCAGTTCATGAGTAAAAGAAGGAAAAATGAGTAAGATAAATAAGTATTTTTTAAAATGTGGGAATCTGGGGGAAAAAAAACACTACTCTTCTATTGAGTTCTAGAAGTAGGCACAATTGACAACAATAGTCAAATTTTTTTCTCCTTTTGGCTATAAAATTCTAAGAAATTTGTTTCTGTTCTGAGCTCTCTCAAAGGATGCTCTCAGAGCATCTCATCAAGAGGAGATGAAAAACACTGGAAAGCTTGAAGAAACATTAAACTATTTTGTTTTGGTTTCATGTGGGGAAAGTCAAGATGATGGAATGGACAAAAGATAAGAGCTTCAATCCAGTAATTCACTGTAATCCAGTAATCAATCCAGTAAAGCATTGTGACAATACATTTTCCCCCCTGGTTTGAACTTGTGATTTTATCAGTGTAGATAATTCCTATAATACACATAAACAAATGCTCTGCAACTTCTAGTCTTAAAAGAATTTATTCAAAGCACTGAAAAATTAAAAATGACCTCCTAAAAGTCATAAAAGCATATTTGTCAGAGGGGGAAGTTGATCCCAGATCTTCTTGACTTCTATTATACTTGCTATTTATACCACACTGCCTCTTAATCTCAACCTACTTTTATAAAACTCATAGTTTTATGGTATATTTTAGTTTCTAATCCAATGGAAGTATACTAGCTGGAAGATTACAGTACTGTAGTTTTAAGCCTAATGCTAATTTGCAGGCTCTATATATCATTTGCCAAGAAATATAATGGCATTTGAAGCTTATAAGATATTCTTTCCCCCTCTGGGTATGTTTCATTTTCTCTGCCTATCCAAAGCTTACCCATTCCTCAATCAAATTCCCTCCCCTCAATTATAACAAACCATAATGATTCCCCTAGAGGATTTATAATTCAATATATATTAGCCTTTTATTTCACATATAAGTTATGCCCCAATGATACTATAAGCTCTCAGAAGGCAGGAAGCATCTTAGAAAATTTTTGGCACCCTACTCCACTCCTAATATTGTGCTTGGTCCATTTTGGTGCTCAATAAATTCATGCTAAAATTAAATGAAATTTACTGACTAGTTTACTTGTGACTTAGATACTTACCTAAAAGGGGCTTTTTTCCTTGCTGCAACACTAGTTAATAAAGAAGACTGAAACCAACCTCCAACCTGATCCTTTCCTTCCAAGTATAAATCTGCTCTTTGATCTGTACATTACAGAAACATGTAGAAAAAAAAAATTCAAAATTAATTACAATAGAAAAAGATAATTTAATACTCAAAATCTTGCAGTTATGAAAATTTGCTGTCTTCCTTTTTTTTTTTAAAAAAACATGGATAGCTACTACAACTTTTAACAGTCTTGTTTATTCAGAATATTGATATCAATCAATTAGCATTTACTAACTACTGTGTCAATTATTGTGCCAAGTTCCAGAGAAACAAAGAGAAAGCAAAAACAGTTGCTTCCTTCAAAGAGTTTGTATTATAATGATGAAGAAAGAAAATAAATAGAGGATACAGTAAATAGATGGTAACCATGGGAAAGCAAAAGGTCAGGAGTCAGATTACAGAGGGTTTAGAGAGTTGAGAGAAGAATTTGAGAAAGCACTGATTATAGGCAATTTTTCAAGGAGTTTAGTTGACAAGAGGAAGAAAAATATAGGTTAATAGTTATTAAAATGTTGAAAATTGTCTTTGCATATATTTTGAAAATAAAAAGCTATTATTTTTAAAAAATAGTTATTTACAGGTCAAAATGGGTTCATGACTTAGGCATAAGGAATGAGATTATAAATAAATTAGAGGAACATAGGATAGTTTACCTCTCAGACCTGTGGAAGAGGAATGAATTTATGTCCAAAGAAGAACTAGAGGTCATTATTGATCACAAAGTAGAAAACTTTGATTATATCAAATTGAAGTGTTTGTACAAACAAAACTAATGCAGAAATCTGCAATTATGCCCAAAAAGTTATCAAACTGTGCATACCCTTTGACCCAGCAGTGTTACTACCGGGCTTATATCCCAAAGAGATCTTAAAGAAGGGAAAGGGACCCACATGTGCAAGAATGTTTGTGGCAGCTCTCTTTGTAGTGGTCAGAAACTGGATACTGAGTGGATGCCAATCAATTGGAGAATGGCTAAATAAATTGTGGTATATAAATATTATGGAATATTACTGTTCTGTAAGAAATGACCAACAGGATGATTTCAGAAAGGCCTGGAGAGACTTACATGATCTGATGCTGAACTAAGAGTGGATATCATTTTTCTATAAGATACTAATAGAAGCAGCAATGTCTGAACTTCATATATTAAGAAAATCAGTGACACAGTTTCATTACATTTGAAACCAATTAAGAGCCCTGAATTTAATTTATTTAATTTATACTCAGTAAAGACTTTTGTTTTCTGTGACTGTTTTTTTTTTAAGAATTCATTCACTAATGATATTAACATTGGTAATTTAAACATTTTTCTTTTTTCTTTTTTTCGGTGAGGCAATTGGAGTTAAGTGACTTGCCCAGAGTTATATAGCTAGGAAATTTTAAGTGTCTGAAGCCAAATTTGAACTCAAGTCCTCCTGACTTCAGGGCTGATGCTCTATCCACTGTTCCAACTAGCAGCCCTAATATTTTTCTTAAACATGCTAGCAAAGACCTCTTGAAATAAAATTTTTGGAAGCAAAGGTGATATGTGAAAATATTAGATATTAAATCCTGACATTGCTCATCAGTGACATTTCTAGAGGGAAAAAAAACCTAAAAAGTTTAAATTTTCTAGAAAAAAATAAGCGCTTTAAATCTAACTACTCCGAATTCATTATTTATTTAGCCACTTTCAATCGCTTTCTCCTTTCCCTATTTTTTCATGATTAGTTACCTTAGGAAAACATTTCCCCTCTTCATTTCACCTGTCTAATTTACTCTATTCACAACTAATTAAGCATAAGAGTAGTATTTAAGTTATGTACTTGTAATTTAAAAAAAAGAAAAAAAAACTGTGAAGTATATAGAAAGCATGGTCTATTGCAAACCTATATTATATACAATACAGTCCTACAGTAGAATATTTCTCAAAATACGTTACTTAACCTCCATCAGTCTAATATTGTCATTGTAAAAATCTTTGGCTATGTTACAACTCTAAGACATTCTAATTTTTAAAAGGAGAAAATTTATTACAGGTTTTGAGTTTGTTCACATTTTAAAAATCTTAAATCTTTCAATGATAACATAATATTAACATTCTCTATTAAATACCTGGAAGAACACAATTCCATGAAGTTCCACTTTCAAACCAGATATCCAAGATATCCTGACCTGGCACATATTCCAATGCACCAGGATCACCAAGCTAATGAGATATAAGTAAAAAGAACATTTTAACTAGTGTTGTATATAAACTGCTAAATATTTAATTAAATGACTGTAATTTCCATAGTCACTAGATAACACTCACAATTTCAGCTCATGTCTGGGCATTATTATTTTTTTGAAAATAAACATTTTCAGACATCATTATTTAAAGAGCAGCTAAAACTATCAACTATATATTTCTGATTAATTTTTAAGTGAATTGTGCAAAGTTCAAGTGTTCTCAATTCTTATAAACTAACACTGAGCAACTTTCAATACAAATGCAAGGATGTGTAATACATTGCAGCTTAATAAAGAACTCCAAATCACCAATATTAGCAGAAACATACATACAACTTTCATTTATAAAGCACTTTTTTCCATCACAATCTTGAGAATAATTCATGTGAGTATTGTTACTCCTATTTTGCAAATGAGGAAACTGAAGCTCAAAAATGAAATAATTTGCATAGTAGCAGAATGCCAGACATTATAAGATTTGGGACTTGTATATGTGTCTTTTTGATTCCAAATCTAATGCTCTTTTTATATCATACAGCTTCGATATTATCTACCACTAAATTAAATTCTATCCTGTCCAATCATACATGCCCTATTTTAGGGCTAGAATGTGTTTTTCTTATATTTTTGTATTTTATCAATTACATTATCAAATAATTACTAAAGTTTAAAAAAAAAGAAGAAAGAAAGAAAGAAAGAAAGAAAGAAAGAAAGAAAGAAAGAAAGAAAGAAAGAAAGAAAGAAAGAAAGAAAGAAAGAAAGAAAGAAAGAAAGAAAGAAATCACCCCCTAAGGCCTATACTATTCAAAATTTGCAATTAGAAATTTACCCGAGATAAGACTTTTTGAGGCAAAAGCTTTTCAGGAGGAAGAGTCCACCAGATATCACTTCCATGTTTTTCTACTAGTTGAACAAGATGATCAATAGTTTCACTAGTGAAGGGAAAAAAATAATCAGAGACAGTGAGATAGTAGGTAAGATAAAAATAAATAAATAATAGAATTAGTGCCTTTATTTCCAACCCCAAATTGAGGTCTACAGTTACACAACTATAACTGTAAACTACTAGACACCAGTTCGCTTCAAACTATTTCAGAAACATACCCATTATTCTGCTTTTTCCACAAAACTAAAATTTATGCTCCAAAATTTTCTTATTATGTTTAAAGGAATCATTATTCTACCAATTAAAAGACTCAAAATATTTTAATCACCTCAAATGAACCAAACCATTTAAATATTTAATATGTGCCACATGGAAGGGATACAAATGCAAAAGTTCCTATCTTTAGGAATTTGCACTTTTAAAGGTAGGAAGCTACATATATATGAACTAGGATGTACTATATATGGGTGCTTGGTTTTACTAAAGCATAAGGATAATAAATGGAACTAAAGGGAAATCTAATGACATTCCCTTTCAAAAAAGTAAAGGTACAAAGATCATTCTCCAATAAATGAGTATAAACAGTTTTCGAAAGAATAACTACCATATAAACATTGCAAATCACTAGTAAGGAGAAATAAATGAAAACATCCCTAAGGTTTCATCTTCCATAATGTAAACTGACAAAGGTAATACAAGCTAGAATAATCAATAATGGAGGTTTAAGGGAAGGCAGGCACACTAGTGCAATGTTGTCAGACCTGTGAATCAGCACCACCAACTGAGGAAAACAATTTGAAAATTAGAGAAACAAAAGTGATTAAAATATCCAAATGCTTTGAGCCAGAGATTCTATTTCTTCACTTATACCCCAAGGAGAGCAATATATATTCATATATACCAAAATATTTATAGCAGTCTTTTTTGTTGATAACAATGAATTGGAGGACAGCAAGGTGGTGCAATGGATAGAACACCAGCCCTAAAGCCAGGAAGACCTGAGTTCAAATGTGGTCTCAGAAACTTAACTCAGAAACTAGATGTGCAAACCTGGGCAAGTCACTTAATCACAATTGCCTTACCAAAAAAAAAAAAAAAAAAAAAAAAAAAAAAAAACCCAAATAAATAAATAAATAATGAATTGGAAGTGGATGCCAACTGCAGAATAGCTAAACAAACTATGACACACGAATGAAATGTAACTGTGCTGTAAGAAAGAACATAACCATACTATAAGAAACGATGTAATGTGATGAATACGGTAAGATCCATATGAACCAATGCTGAGTAAAGAATGAACCAAGATAACACTATGTACTAGGACTATGACAACATTAATGAAAAAACCCACTACACACATAAACACTCCCCCCTCCCAAAAAGGAATGCTGCAAAATTATAAAGCATAACACTAGCTCAAAAGAAGAGATTGTGACAAAACACTCCCACCTCACAATCCTTTGCAGATATTAGGGATGCACAAGGTTTGTACCTTATACACATGTTTAGACTTTTAAAATTAGTTATGCTGCTTTTTCCCCTCTCCTTTTCCTTTTGGTCTTTAAAAAATATCGTTAGTTATGTGAAATGGTTCTCTGGATTGGGGAAGGAAAATGATACTGGAAGAAATTAGGTGATGTTAAAAAAAATTGTCAACATCCATTTTCAAAAGGAGCAATGCATGTATTAATTATGTTCTGAGAAAAAAACTGTTCAAAGTAGAAGAGGACATACACATGTAGCAGCAGTGCAGATAATAAGAAAATGGCTAGGGACAGACAGATGGATATGAAGCAAAGAATTATGGTCTGGTTGAGCTAGAGACAGTTGTCAATATTATTGCCTGGAATATAATAATAGCCTCTAAATTATTTTCCTGCCTACATTCATTACATACTCTCACTAAACAAAACACTGACATATTTCTCTTTCTAAAACCCAACTTTCCTTGGGTTACTTTCTTGTTAAAAACCAACTAGAATTAGTAGCCAGGTATTCAAGACCTCCAATCTGGACCTAACCTATTTTTCTATTCTATTTATTTTAATTTTTTTTTTTTTTTGGCTGAGGCAACTGGGTTTAAGTGACTTGCCCAGGGTCACACAGCTAGGAAGTGTTAAGTATCTGAGACCACATTTGAATTCAAGTCCTCCTGACTTCAGAGCTGGTGTTCTATTCTCTGCACCAACTAGCTGCCCCTATTTTTCTATTCTTAACTTCCAATACTCTTTTATAGTGAATCTCTTAACTCTGCCAATGGAGCCATTCATTTTTTCTAAATGACTCGTGCTTTCCAACAATTGCTCATCCAGTTCCTCTTGTTCCATTCTATCTAAGAAGATGCCTCCTATTTCTTTGACTTAACCCCACACATTCAAGACTCACTTCAGTTTTTACCTCCTTCATGAGGTCTTCCTGGACACTCCAATTTTGTCACCTCTTCTATTAAATTACTTATGCATACTACTTAATTCACATTTTAATCATTTGTGCCATGGATTCTGTGCTAAGTCTGAAGTCAGGAAGACCTCAGTACAAATCCTGTTTCAAAACAAATGGTGCTCTTTGACCAATACACAACTAAAATGAAGAAAAATGTTGTAAAAAACCACCATCAATAAACCAGAAAATGCTAACATCTCTCTGAAGGGCTACACAGTTATTATAAAGGGTCTCAGAAAAATCAAGTGACCAATTTCTACCATAACAATGCTAAAAGCTCAATTTCCTTAAAGAAGAGGGGAAAAGTCTCATGAGTGACAAATGATAAGAAAATTAAAAAGAATTTACCAGAGTCTACATACTCTGTAAGTGTGCAAAACATGATCAGAAGAGTTGCCCTAAGTTTGGGGATCAAGATGACATCCAGAATAAATCACTTCCCTATCAATATTACTATTCAAGAATCAGTGGAATAGGTTAGGTTCACAGGGCAAGAGAGTGAATAAAAATAGCAATCTAGTGTTTGACAAACCCAAAGATCCCAACTTTTGGGATAAGAATGCATTATTTGACAAAAACTGCTGGTTTTCTGGAAATTATTATGGCAGAAACTAGGCATGGACCCACATTTAACACCACATGCTAAGATCAAAATGGGCCCATGATTTAGGTATAAAGAACGAGATCATAAATAAATTAGAGGAACATAGGAGAAATACAGAGAGGCTTGGAGAGACTTACATCAACTGATGCTAAGTGAAACGAGCAGAACCAGAAGATCATTATACATTTCAACAATGATACTGTACGAGGATGTATTCTGATGGAAGTGGATATCTTCAACATAGAGAAGAGCTAATCCAATTCCAATTGATCAATGATGGACAGAATCAGCTATACCCAGAAAAGGAACACTGGGAAATGAGTGTAAACTGTTAGCATTTTTTATTTTTCTCCCCAGATTATTTTTACCTTCCAAATCCAATTCTTCCTTTGCAACAACAACAAAATTCAGTTCTGCACATATATATTGTACCTAGGATATACTATAACATATTTAATATATATAAAAATGCCTGCCATCTAGGGGAGGGCGTGGAGGGAAGGAAGGGAAAAATTCAGAACAGAAGGGAGTACAAGGGACAATGTTGTAAAAAATTACCTATGCATATGTACTGTCAAAAAAAGTTATAATTATAAAATTAATTTAAAAAAAAAAAAGAAAAGAAAAAAATTTTTAAAAATACTATTCAAGAAAATGACTCATTTTTTGAAATTAGAAACTTCTTGGGTGATAGATTCAAAAAATGCTGAAACTAGGTGCTGCTCATGCCATTTCTCAAGTCCAAAAAGGATGAGTTAACTTTTGAAAGAATTAAAGTCATATCAAGCTTAGCTACCCTGATGGAATAGGCTATAATAAAAACAAACAAAAAAACAAACTCTATTATAAATAAAGGACAATATCTGGATGGCATTCATGCTGCTAAGGCTCAGTGCTCCAGGCTGGCTGCAGGTCTGAAAAGTGTCCCAGGTGCTGGTAGGTGTGCTCCCAACACTAACTGAGATGTTAGAATAAAATATATTTGGTCCTTAGGATAAAATATATTAGGTCCACTAGTCCTTAGACTAGTGCCTTTTATTCTGATAAATGATAAAAATGTACTTAAGATTACACCAAACTAGTCCAGTGGTACAGAGTTAAATAGGTGATCTCAGGTTCCTGGAGACTTAGCCCAAATTTTGGAAAATCTTTTTTAACAAGAGAATATAAGTTCAGAAAGCCTTCCTGACAGAAGGTTTATCATTTTTTTTTAAAGGTACCAAAAAATATGTTCTTGACATTATTATTGAATCATTTCAGTCATATCTGATTCTCCATGACCCCTTTTGGGATTTTCTTGATAGATATACTGAAGCGATTTTCCATTTTGTTCTCTAACTCAATCAACAGATGAGGAAACTGAGGCAAACAAGGTTAAGTGACTTGCCCAGGAACTGAAGTCCTCCTAATAATAGCAAACAAATAAGCAAAAATATAAAATAAATGAGGGGGCTGGACTTGATGTCCTTTAAGGCTCTTTCTACTCTTAAATCTCTAATCCCATGAGCTGTATTGTCTAGTTTAGGTGCCAAAATCAATTTCAAGCTTTTCAGAGTTAAATCTCTCTAATATCACTACAGCACAATGCTATGATTTAAAGACTACAGTTCAGAACTGCAAAACTTTATTGCTTTAAGAGAATATAAATCCTCCTCACACCTTTAAAACTTTAGTTCTAATTTTGGTAAATGCTATAGTTGATCAAATCAGATGAATAATCATAATTCCAAGGCTCTTTCTTCATTTTATTATTCTGGAATATAATAGCCTCCAAATTATTTTCCTTACATTAAATATTTAATTGATAAGCTTAAGATAGTATACATTACCTTTGATAAAGGTAGCAGAAAATTCACCTATCACTATGTAATCTAGTTATTTAGGTATTTCATTTCATAAAGCAGGAAGTCCATAAAACTTCTGTATATGTAGACCTTATCTAAAACATTACTTTATGAATTACTTGCAGGTTTCAAACAGTGAAAAGTAATAACATTCAAGCTACCTTAACACCAATCATTCTGAACTTTGAAAATGACTATACTGAATGCTTATTTGACCTGTTACCAGAAATTAAGCAGTATCATGACTACTAAAAGAATAAAGAAACTATTTCTGTTTCAAAGTTATCACTTTTTTTGTCATCATAAGTAGAAGAGCAAGCACTGAAAGATAAGTTTTCATTTACAAGACAATATTAAACAACTTCTTTGGGTAGCTTATTTGGAAAGAGGTATGAATTTGGTTAATGAGATGAATGCTAGTTCAGAACAAAGTTCCAAGAATAAAATCCTGTGTTCTAAATTTTTAATTTATATTTGTAGGACAATTTAGTAGAGGGAATTTCATTTTAAATAGGAAAAATCAAAGAAATCAATAATTTCCAACTAGAGAACTCTTCAAAAACTAAGATAAATAAGATTATATGGTAACTGAAGAAACTTTATAAATTGTACTTTAAATTTCCAGAATAGTTTAGCTAATTTCAATATTGCTATAATTCTTCAGGAAATAAATGCTTTACTTACCAACTATGGTAACTGATAATGATATTAAACCTACATATAAGAAATTACTTTCTACAAAATCATTAGTTGTTGACTTAGTAATAAGAAAAAACCCTGAAAATGGGAAAATACAGAAATATTTAACAGCTTAACTTTAAATATCAAATCATTATTTACTCCTTTCAAATACAGTGTCCCTTTTTAAATGTTATCTTGTTAAAATAACCTACAAACAATTTTCACACTATATCAAAATGCATAATTATAATCTTAGAAAGATACTACTACCTATGTAAAAAGAAAAACGAATTTCTTAAGATATAATACCAAATATAAAATGCAAATGATCAGAAAATAGATTTCATGACCGAAATAATTTTTTTATTATTTTATCTCCACCAGTCATTAAATTTAGGACATGAATCTAAATCTAGTTTTTCTTCTATTTAAAGATTTGATATGTATCCAGATAGGCAATTTCCCAGTTTTATGTTGTCCAAATATTAAAAAGAAAAATCAATCATGTAGAGGAAATCGGGATTATCAAATACAACAATAATTCCAGTAGAGTACTGTTATTCCTGATGGGCACTGGCATACTACTATATAAAGAAGAGAATCATTTGGCTTCACACAATTAATTTAGGTACAAGAGGACAGAGGACAGAGGACAGGGAAAGGTTGGTGTTGGAGAACAAGAGACAAAAAAATTACTCAATTTGTTTTCTAAAATTTATTTCATGTAAAGATGAATACCAAGCACATTTTTCCCTTTCTGAAGTCAAATGTTATAGTAATGAAGAAGGAACTACTGCCATCAGTGAAATAGATACAGGAAAATGACCTATGAATTTACAGAAAGTATACTTTAAGTTTGTCATTTCTGTAGGCCAATGTATATCTGTGCTACTTCAAAACTATAAACCTATTAGTTATCATACAATTTAAAGGCAGCTACAGCATAAAAAATAAATAAAATTAATTCTTAACCATCAATAAAATACTGATAATCAAAGGAAATTCAATTGAATTTTTCAGACTTTAATAAAAGTTTTCATTTGTTTCACCTTTATGATGCTCATTTCAATGAGTCCACATTCCTTAACAGAAGGAACGGACTGAAAAATGTCTACTTGCTCATTTTATTTACACTTAAGATTCTTTCATATAGAAACATTCAGAAAACATTTTCCTAATAATGGTGATGAAAAAATAAACATGTCTACAAGCTATCCTTAATTTTTCTGGTAAAATATTTTACATAAAAATATATCTGGGTTTAAATTTCATATCTTACATTTACTACTTGTGATCCTAGGTAAGTCCCTTAAAACTCTTTGAGCTCTGATTTCCTTATTTTTTAAATGAGAAGATGGGGCCAGACAGTTTCTGTGGTATTAGATCATAAACCATAGATTCAGTGATGATTATATCTGGGTGGGATCTTTGTACCTTCTTTCTCTAGGTGGCACAATTATACCACAAGGGAATAACAATATAAAATGTTTCAAAAGAAAAAATTAAAATAAAATGAGCAGTACTTTCACAGGGAATACAAGAAATTCTTAAGAATGTATAAATAAGTTTGGTATACTTGTTTTCAATAAATAAGCAAACACTAAGCTAGAAAAAAATAAAGTTATTGATTTGTAAGTTTTTGCAAGTAGTAATAGCAATATCAGGTCTAAGTAGCTAAGTGGTGATACAATGGATAGACTACTTGGCATGGAGTCAGGAAGATTCACCTTCAGTTCAAATCTGGCTTCAGACTCTTACTAGCTGTGTATCCCTGGACAAGTCACTTACCCCTGTTTGCCTCAGTTTCCTCATCTGTAAAATGAGCTAGAGAAAGAAACATCAAACTACTCTATTATCTTTGCCAACAAAAAATATCAATAGAGTTAAAATTACCATGTACCAAAATATGCCATATTATGATGATATATCTTTTCTATTATACTTTCTGTAAACTAAAAAATATTTTATTATCATTTGGGTTTATTCTTAGCAGTGAGAGGTAACATGATATAGTGGTAATAATGCTGATCCTAGAATTAGAAGAGACATTATACTAGACACATGACCACAGGCAAATTATTTAACTTCTTGTGACAGGCAAAATGTTGGCCCTTAATTAGAACCAACTGATTTAAACTGACTTTTTTAAGACTCTTACAATAAAATAAGAAAAAAAAGTTGAGAGAATAATTATAAGCAAGGAGGAAATACAATTGCTTTTTGCTGCCCTGATTTACTGAGAAAATCCTGAAGTTAACCAAAAAGTTAATTGAAACACTGAACTCATCAAAGTTGCAGGACATAAAAGAAATCCATCTATCATCAGATTCTTTTATACCTCCAACCTCTTTAACATACACACACACAACTAGAAAGAAAAATTTTGTTCAAATTAATTAAATTTGACTTGCAATAAATTCACTAAGTAGAACGGATTAGAAGAATAAAGCAATTATTGAAAAAGTAAGTCTAATAACTATAAAATTACAGCAACTATATGACAGATCTTAAAACCAGCTCCATGGGCCAGAACTAGTAAGTGATCATCAAACCAAAGCACCTACTTCTACCAAACCCCTGATTTGCCAAAAAAGGAAATGTAGGTATTCACTTTACTAGCTCCAGTAAGAAACTCTATTAATATTCTCCCCAATTTCACCCAGGTATTTTGTTGTCAATATTTCATTAAAAATCTCAAGAATTCAGGTAGGTCAAGAGTGCCTCTTCTTCCCAAAACTGTTGGAGACCTCAGATCTAGTCTCCAAAATTCCTTCAGTTATCTAAAATCTAAAATAAATTCCTCAATTCTCATTGGAAAATAACAAGTTACTTATTTCAAGGTATAATCAACAGAAAAAGTTACCTCATCTAATTATAAATTTTTAAAACCGCACCTTTTATACCAATTCCTCATCAATTGCAAGTAGGGGTTCCAGAAACTTAGGATCATGGATAGATAAACTAAGGTTAAAGGAAGAGAATAATGGAAAAGGGAAAAAACTAGAATAGTGGTGTTATTTCCTAAAAAGAAATGGGTAGTTGCTATCTATAGATTTATTCCTGCAGCAGAAGTATTTGGCTTTAGGAAAAAATAATTGTTTACCAAATAATGAAAGAGGAAAATTTTGATAAATTTTTATCTAGAGAACAAAGTATACATCCTATAATGTATTCCAAAAAACATAAAAACAAAGATCAGTGAAGTTGAGATATTTTTCCATTTTTGAATAATTTTTTAACTTACTAAAATTTTATAAAACATACAGAAAAAGTTTCTACCTGTTGATCAATACTTCATCTTTTGTCTTATGATGGAACACAGGAATTGGAACACCCCAAACCCTTTGCCTTGAGATACACCAATATGGCCTTCTCTCTGTCATATCCACCAAACTGTTCATTGCTGACGCAGGAATAAATTTCACCTTTCTTAATGATTCCTGCAAGAAGTTTACAAATGTATTTTTAAAATTGGGGTACTGATGTTATGCTAAGAAAAAATTATATAAAATTAGTAAAAGAAACTAAAAATGTTTTCAGGTGTTTACTGGAGGAACCCATTAAGTGATAATCCAGGGCAGATATTTATCAAAGACCATAACAACAGATAGGATTAGAACTACCAAACTTCATTAATGACAAATAAAATTAATTGCATCTGTTTCCAATCATAAAAAACAAATTAGCATTATATGATTAAAGGATATAAACAGTTTTCAAAAGAACAATTGTAAACTATTAACAATTATATGAAATAATAATTTAAATTACTATTACTAAGAAAAAAAAGTTTCATCTCAGAAAATGCAAGGGTATTAAAAAAAGGAAAAATAGTCAACACTGAATAGGATTATGGAGAGACACATTAAAGAATTTTTGTGGAGCTGAGAATAGTACAACCACTCTGAAAAGTAATTTGGAATTATGCAAAGAGAATGACTAACATGTCTATAGCTTCTTACACAGAAATTTCATTGCTAAGCATATATCCAAAGAAAGTCAAAAGACAAAAACAAAAGTTCCATAAACATTTACAGCATCTATTTTTTTCATAATAGCAAACATATGGAAATAAATTAGAAGTCCACCAACTGGAGAACAGCTAAACAAATTATGACACACAAATATAATGAAATACAACTATGTAGTAAAATGACAAAAATGAACACAAAAGCATGGAAACTTTTAAGAACTGATTGCAATGAAGTAAGCAGAACCAGGAAAACAATGTACAGAATGACAACAATGTGAAGGGGGAAAAAATCACTAATAGAATCAGTGAGTGCTGATAAAATTATAATGACAAAGCTTGAGGAAGCTGAGGAAGATATATGAGAAGGCACCTTTCCATCTTTCCTTCTTTGAAGAAGCAGGAGAATATGGATATGGAACATTACATAGGCAATTTTATTTTATCTTATTTATTATGTTGGTTAGTTTTACTCAACTGTTTTCCCCTCTCTATTCTATTTTTAAAAATAGAGGCTAGCTATGTAGGAAGAAAAGGGATATAGTGAAATATGTATATGACATAAAAACAAAATATACCCATAAAAATTTATGAAAAACAAGTAGAAAACAAATTAGTATATTTTAAAGAAGTATTTCAGAACCTAAAGCTGTCAGCTCAATTGATATTTTAGAAAACATTTTTTACCCTTTATATATGGATACTTCTGTTTAGTGGAAACTATAGATCAAATGTCAAACTGTTTTTGTTTTGTTTTTTTAATTGAGAATTGGAATACGTTTCAATTAGAGATTGGTGAAAATAAAGTTGTAATTTCCCCACCAAGTTCCAAAACCACATGAAATTCCTCCATGGATCTCTAAGGGAATTGTGAAGGACTAAGAACTCCTGTTATTTAAAAAAAAAAAAAAAAAAAATTTAAAAAAAAAATAGCCACAAATTATCCTTTTGTAAGAATTTCTCTTTTGATATAAAACAGGGAAACTTTTATTTCATTGCAACCCACAGGACAAATGTTGAGTTTAGCTGTAAAAAAACACTCGTGTTCAATTGTAGTACCCCAAAATGGCAATGCTATCCAATGTAGTTCTGTGACCTTTTACTTTGATGTTTTCTCCTTTAGTTATAACACTAAACTATTATACTTTTTATTATTTGTGGTACTTGCTATTTTTTGGTTTCCTCCAATAAATTTGAAAAATATGTGGAACATCTTATACTTGTCTCAAGAAAAATTTCAATGTCTTTTTAAAAAAATATATGGCTTTCAAATAATTTTTTAAAACATGTGTTGATTGCCTCCAGTTAGGAAAAAAAAATGTTCCCTGTCCCTACTTTAACTTTACATATCTGTGAAAGGATGAATGAGTAAGGACCCATACTATAATGATTGTTTAATATAACAATAGATTCCATTTACACTATATTCCTAATTTGAGACTAACCTTTTAACCAAATTCAGGTGGGATCATGCTAAGTCAAAGACGCTCAAGTCCCTAAAACCAAAAGGAGATCAAAACAATAATGGGGAATTGGCCAACAGAAATAATAGGGTCTTTTTCTACACTACCCAAAACAAAGAGTGGTTTAAACTAACCTTCAAATTAATCTACATGTTCAAAGTTGAATAATATATATGGGGTTAGAAAAGCCAAGTCCATCAATATAGCATCCCAATTCAAAACTTTTCAGAGTACAACTACTAAAATGCTCTATGAAAAGCTAAAAGACTTAAATGAAAGACTCAGATTTTCTAATCAATACAATGGTACAACACAATCTGAAAGGACTCATGATGAAAAATGCTATCCAGCTTCAGAGATACAACTAGTGAACTCCGAGTGCAAAGTGAAGCATATTTTTTTCAGTTTGTTTTTTCATGTGTATGTGTATATATATATATATATATGCATGCACATGTTTTCCAACATGGCTAATATGGAAACATGTTTTACATGAGTTCACATGTATAATTACTATATTGCTTGTTTTTTTAATAGTGGGGATGGGTTGGAAGGAGGGAAATTATTTGGGATTCAACATTTTAAAATGAATGCTAAAAACATAATAAAGATTTTAGAAATTAATACTTCATAAAAATGTTTCTAACATGATTAAAAACTTTACTCCATAAATTCAAAAATATTATTTAATCACAATGAAAATTCATTTTTCCAAAGCATAGAATTCTAAGTTGAATGATTAATAATTATTAAATAAAGGAAATATTATAGTTTTAAACTCTATTTTTTGAAAACAAAACCCAGCTACTTTTGTAGAGATTCTTCTTATCATTTAATGTAGCAGTGTATATGTATTTAGTAGCATAATGTGAGTCAAAAGATTGATTACACATTTCACACTTCATTAGCTAGCAGTGCAGCCACATCCATATCACATAACCTCTGTGGCCATGTTTTATTTATCATTCATAAAATAAAAGATTATAGATGATGTTGAAGGTCCTATTAAGCTTTAAACGTCATAGATTTTATGATCCTATGAATATAAGCAAGTATAAGGGAAATATGTTTCTCCAAAGATTGTAAATGTATGTAAATCAGGGAGAGGAGTTATCCTATATTTATAGGAAAAATTATTTACCTTGGCTGTAGCTGTCATATTTCCTATCTTTACAAACCACTGCTTGCTAGAGCGAATTATCACTGGTTTCTTTGTCCTCCAGTCATAGGGATAACTATGTATAACATCCTCTTCTTTTAGCAAATTCTTTGTAGATCGAAGCATCTTTATCACTAATAAAAAAAGGGGGAGGAGGGACTCTTAGAAGAAGGTACATAGCAGTTTAAAACCTTCTAAGTACAATCCCAAAAATCATTTGACAGGATAAAGTCTGGGCTAGAAGTTGCTATCAATGAAGACATCTACTATCATGGGAAAAAAAAATTAATCTGTAGAACTCCTGATAGAAAACAGGTCAAAGGGCAGCTAGGTGGCGCAGTGGATAGAGCACCAGCCTTGAATTCAGAAGGACCCGAGTTCAAATCTGGTCTCAGACACTTAACATTTCCTAGCTGTGTGACCCTGGGCAAGTCACTTAACCCCAGCCTCAGGAAAAGGGGGGGGGGAGGGAAGAAAAAAAAACGGGTCAGTCACTCTTTCAGAAAAAAAGAGTGAAAAGTCTGGGCAGGTAATATGTTTAACAACTATTATTCCACATAATGGCAGATGCCTCTTCAGTTGAAAGCAAAGTGTAAAAACGAAGTGACTACATAGGATCATAAGAACCAGAGCCACGTCACAATATCACTCTAAAGTCTTTTGGAATCCTAGAAATGTCCAAATTTATTCTGATTCAAGGAGAATAGTTTCATTATAAATTCATTTTTCCATGAATCTGGTGAATGAAACATTGCTACTAATTAGAATCAGTTAAAAACACAAAGAAGTATACCACCTGGCAAAATAAATTAAGTTAAGCCACTTAAAGATTTTGCTTTCTTCACGGAAGAGTCACCTTGTGTTACAGAACTCTAAAGAACCCTAAAGAAAAGAGACACAGAGATGCTACTTGCTCCTGCTATTCACAGAATGTGCCTGCATGACAAGAGGAGGAAATACTGACCAATATCAGTTCCTTCCTCAAGGACTTTCTTGTTCTCAAGTTCACTTCCTGCAGCTTCTGTGAAATTCCCATCTTCATCCACCAAACAATCCTAGGAAGTTCATTTTAGTCAATTAAAACAAAATGTTAAGAGGCATCATTTTGTTGCGACATTCAATGGACATTCAATGATGTAAGATCTAATAACCAATTCTTGCTCTAAGATGAAAACTTGGATACATTTTAGTTCTAATGTAGTAGGGACACACCTTAATTTTAATAGCAAAAGCTATCAAAACGTTTCTGTTCAAATAATAAAATGTCAGAATCACAAATTATAAAGGAATACTTTTCTTTCTGACTTAATAAACATTTATAACACTTAAAAACCATCTTCATTCTCAAAAGCACTAAATGGAAGTGCCCTTAAAGTATTAAAATAACTGAGACAGAGTTTCTTCTTAAGACAATTTTGTTAACTATTAGTTTGTTTAAAGTACCTTGGGAAGTAACAAAACTACATTACTTTTCCAATACTCATTCTATTTATCACTATCTTAACTAATGACACTCTTTTAAAGCCAGCTGGTATACCTGAAAGTATACTTGTTCTAGGACCAGAGAACCTCCATTCAAACTGACACTGCCTATCTGCCTTGAATCAATTCACTTAACCCCTCCAGGTCTGTTCCCTTATCTGTCAAAGAAAGGGGTTAGATTAGATGGTTTGTGAAATTGCTTCCCAATTTATAATCTTTAACTCTAGGACCTTTCACAATTAGTGCCCAAAAGGAAGATTTTACTATAGAATTTGAAATTTAACAAATCCTAATTTTTACAGATTTCACTTAGAGCTAAAAATAACCATAGATCATTTAGTTTTACCCTCAAATCTTCTGATTCAGAAAGTGAGAACTAAAGAAGGGAAATACAAGTAATAAGTAAAAAAAAGTGGGAATGGATAAAAAATAATAGAATAAAACACAATATAAAATGATCCGAATGAATCACATTAATTCGATAAATGCAATAGCTAGTCTTCGTAGGCTCTCCTTCTTCCAAAGGAAAAAAAAAAAAGAGAGAGAGAACAAGAAATGCTACCATGGGTAGTTCATGCTTGGAAGCCACAATGTAATCTTCCATCCCGTGAGCTGGGGCTATATGAACCATGCCTGTGCCTTTGGACAAATTTACATGATGGGCAGGTAACAATGGGGAAACTCTGTCAGCAATTGTAGGATGAACACAAGATCCACTTTCCAAATCAGCTCCTAAAAGGAAAAAAAAAACAAACAAAAAATTGCGTTCAGATGTTTTGATTTCTCTTCCTAGTGGATCCAACCCTAATCATTTTGAGAAAAGAGTTTTATGTCAATACTTACATCCTTAATGCCTGCCACAGTACATGGAAGGTATTTAATATATGTTTGTTACTTTGAATCGGATGCAAGATTAGGAGAACAGCATATGGGTTAGAGGAACAGCATATTGCTGATAACAAGTTTCCTGATATATGGATATTGTATAACCACCTAAGAAAAGTACACCAAATTGGTTCAATATGAATGTTGGTCCACACTTAAGGATCTGTGAGAGAATAGGGTACCTGTACTACAGGAAATTAACTCAAAAGATTAGGTCTATAATCCAACATGAACTTTCCTGATCTTAGTGCCTGAATTTATCTAAATATTTTAAAAAGTTATTTATATCTATTACTTGCACCACTTCCTGGGTTAATAAATTCTATATGCCTATTCTATTATATTTAAAACATTACTTTAAACTGCACAAGTTTAACTTATGTCAGATTACTTGCTGAGTAAGTGAGTGAGAGGGAAGGGGGAGAAAAATTTAGAAGGTTTTGCAAAGGTGAATGTTGAAAACTCTCTGCATGTATTTGGAAAAATAAAATGCTATAAAAAACATTACTTTATAAAATTTATCCTAAAACTTAAAAATCAGGGAATATGGTAGGGATAATGGATAAAAAAAAAATAAAGCATACTTTTAATCATCCAGTTCTTTAGCAAGTTAATATAACAATTTCCAAAAATTGATATTTATTCATTTCTTTTCACTCATCTTAAAAATTCTTATTGATGTTTAGCTGTCTTTTTGGACACTGGTTGAAAGCTGCTTTTGGCATACTTTCTAGAATTCATACATTTTCTCCACCATCAAAATTTTGACTCTCAAAAATGTAATTTCTCCTTAAATGTATTAAACAAATTTTAGGAGTGTATATGTGTGTGTATGAATGTGTATTCAATTGTGTGTACACATATGTGGGTTATGTATTATTATGTAGATATTTTTAAAAACTCAATCAGTTATCCAAAATAGGCATATAACTTTTGCTTACTTTATTAATATTCTATATTTTACACACATCTAATCCATGTTTTTTTTTAATTTCACCCCCCCACCCTTAAAAGGCAAATTCCTAGAAGAGAAAGATGTCTACCATTTATGAAAAATAGGAAGCAAAGCATTACATTCAAATCAATGCTTTACATAACTGATAAATATGACGTTCCAATTATTTATTAATCTTTACCTAAAAATGTTGAAATAACTTCAAATTCTGTTCCCAAAACGTTAGCCACAGATGATACTTTTTCAGTAGCCAGTAAATAAAATTCTCCTGAATTAGTACATTTGACAATGGAATACCTAAAGTGAAATATTAGAAGCTTATTAGTGGTGATAAAACAGAAGTCATTGATATGTCTATGCTTATCATACTAGAACCAACTAAAAGAGCAATTCTTAGAAAGACTTTAGACAAGATACTACTTTCTAATCTTTTCCTAACATACATAACAGTTGCACTTCTGCCTAGCTTGTCACAGGAGAGAATCCCAGCCAGGATAATTAGGGCTCAAGCCTGGATCTGACACACTGGCTATGTGATCCTAGGAAGTCACATAACCTCTCAGTGCTCCAGGCCAGAGATGTTAAATTACCAGAGAAGCAGGGCTTACTATTCAGTACTTAAGATTCCCTCTGGGCCACTTATTGACTCAGTTTTAAAATGTAAGGTTATTTATGTTTTCTTGCATTTTTATTTTGCTACATATTTACCAATTCTATTGTAATCTACATGGAGTACCTGGGCAGAGGGGCATCATAAGACCTAGGACTATATGTTTGACACTTGTGTTCTAGGCTAATTCCTCAAGATTCAGAGTTTCTGAGGAAGTGAACTCACAGGAGTTTCCTGTAACTAATAAAATCACAGGTCCAGGTCCTTCCTCTATCCATTCCCAATAACATTTTTAAAAGATATAGCTAAGAAGAAACCTTACAACTTTATAAGAAACTAAATAAACTTAATGAAGTTTGTATTGTCCCCAGGATAGTAGTATCCACTAGCTTTTAAGATTTTTGATATTAAATGTGTTACCATCAAATATGGATAAAACAAAACATCCCCACACATACTTAGATTCTGGCATATAACAAACAGCCTGATTGGCTGGAATAGTCCAAGGCTGTGTGGTCCAGATTATTGCGCTGACAGGCGATGAACCTTCTGTAGTAGAGACAGAAATGCATTATGAGTGGCCCAATAAATGGCATTCTATACTCCTACTATATATAGGTACTTGAAGTGTTGAAGGAAAGAGAAGAGGTTTAGGAAATAGGTTAATTCCTGCCCCAAAAGAGCTTATAATAAAAAATTTATATTTGTACAAATAAATCTAGAAAATATGAACAGATGAATTACATATAAAATGTTTAAGACTTCAGTTCCAAATGACAGAAAAGTCACGAAAGATGGATAAGATTTCTACCGTACAAGTGGCAGGGAACTGGGGGGAGGGGGAGAAGGGAAAAAGGGGAGGAGGAGAGAATGCAGAGATAGTCTAGGCACATGGAAAAAACATGAATTAAAGAAGGTAAAGGCAAGAAAAAAAAAATCACAGGTTGGAGTGAGGGAACAGCAAATAACCCGATGCCATAACTGTAACCCCATTATATCTTACCTAAGACAGAGGCCAGCAAGGGAGGAGGTTTCAAGAGCGGGAACTTGACATATATAGAGTGACTGACATGCTTAGGATTATATTCAAGTTCAGCTTCAGCCAATGCAGTCCTAAATTTTTTTGCAACATTAACAAATGAATGCTTTTTAAAAATATGTATATTTTCATTTATTGTTTAACTATTACTCAATTACATTAAACATTTTTAACACATTAAAAAATGTTGAGTTCCAAATTCTCTTCCTTCTGTTCCTCCCTTCCCTATCCATGGAGAAGGCAAACAATACAATATTGATTATACATGTGAAGTCAATGCAAAACATTTCTGTCATAGCCATATTAACAAATGAATGCTCTGAATTAACTCAAAACTGTCCCCTTTAACAGCCCACTGGTTAAACTTACCTTGCTGAAGGAGACCAAAATACAGGTTTATAAGCTCTATATATCAAATCCTGTGGAAGATAAAATTATATTAAAACAGTATTTTTGTAACACACAATTTTAAAATGTTTTAAAAGTATTCATAAAAATACCTTAGTATACAGTTGATAAAACATTTTAAGTTGTTGGGCCTCATACTTTCTATCAAATGTATAGTAGCAATTATCCCAGTCCGCCATTATACCCCAACGAATAAATGCAGATTTCTGTTTTTCAATAGCTGCTTCTGCAAATGCTCTGGCTGAAAAAGGTAACACATTCTTAAAAAAAAATTCAATCAAGTTTTAAAAAATTATGTTAAATATATGTTCTCCAAAATGTCAAAAATTACCTACTGTCAGCATAATTACATGTTAATATAGATCTGATTTGTAAAACAGGATTGTGACAGTGAAATCATAGGCCACAAAACATTTAACACAGAAAAGCAGGGTAGAGAGGAAGATAAATAATTTCTACAGGGTGTTTCCCTTCCTTCTTATGGCTTCTTGCTAAGTTTTTACAAAATGGCATTTCAATATACATAATGAAAGAACTATGATAAATGGTTTAATCCCTTATCTTTAAAAAAGGATTATTCTTTGCAAAAAAGGAAAAAAATTACAATAATCACTAACAGTATAATTTTATATGAGATTCTTTTTCCAGAAGGTAGAAAGAAGAACATGAAAGAGTTTAATTTTAAATTTTAAACTTGCTTTTCATTTAAATCAGAAATACAACTACTGACTGAAATAAGAAGTTCATGCAATTAGAAGACAGGGCTAAATATGAACACAGTTATATACAGGTTTTTTAATTTCTTCTTCCAATATCCAACAGTTAAAAGTTTCTCATTAGATCCAAAAGCTCTGATTCAGTAAGACCATACTTTGTAGAAAACAACACATCAGTTTTTTGGATAGGAAAAACAAAATTATGCCCGACAGATTTCACTGTATTATAGGGGTGGGGTGGGGGTGTGGAGGAGGGAAGGGAGGGAGGGGAAACTGTAGTTTTAAAATGAAGGCCCAGAAAAATTTAGAAAACGCACTTTTAGATTATTGCATACATAGGCAGTTTGTCATAACCTTTGTTTTGAAAGTTTACGTTTATTCCAACATAACTGATATACAAGGAACCTTGAATTATGAATTTGCTTTTGCTGAACTTCAGTGAGAATGCAGAAAAGTGTAACTCTTCAAAATAATTTACAAGTTGCAAATCTTCCTATAACTATTTCCATAAGCAAACTTTAGGACTTGCCCAAAGTAAAATAGCATATATTTTTTAAAAGTATCTTCTTAGTAGTAAAAAGCTATAGGCAAAGGACTGGTGTGCAACTGCTTTCTCCATTCTTCCACAAGGGTCACTCCATTGTAGAGTTGTGCCTGAGACAAATCTCTCAAAGTTGTCAACTGTACCGGAGGAACTGGGACACAAGTTAAGCACTAGTCCAAAGCCTAAGACACAGCTACAATTAAACTCAGTACTTATATATTTCTTAATCATTTAATAAATCTAAATCTGGTGCTGCTTTTTTTTAAAAATTCCTATCTTTTTAAATGAATCACTAACAAAGTTTTTTCATTTTTTTCCTATTTGCCCTGTGATTTTTATTGTATAATTTTGCAGAGCATGCAGTAATTTATTAGAAATGTACGTGACATTTATAGGATTGTATCTAAAGATATGATCAATATGCAAGATTTGTTTTGCTGAACTTTTCCATCTTTTTTTAAGCTTTATTACATAGCATAGTTGGCTAGATAGGAGAATAGAAAAAGGTAAATTTACATATTAAGGTGATATGAAAATAGAAAACATCAATAAAAATAGGATAATTTTTTTAATTAGAAAGAAATTGGTGAGTTTGATCAAGAATCTTTGTCCTTATTTAAAAGCATAAGACACAGAAAATTTACCTGCATTTCTAATTTCTATTGGTGAAAGATTCTGAGCTTTTTCTCCAAGTTCTGAAAGTGCTTTTAATTCAATGGGCAATCCATGACAATCCCAACCTGGCACAAAATGCACCTTTGCACCTCTCATCATCTGGAATCGATTAGTTATATCTTTCAAGATCTATTAAAAAAAAAAAAAGAAAAAAATATGAGCTCGACATATATGTAAATATACCTACTGCTTATATCTTTATGTAATATACTTAAATTTATAATTGTTATAACATATGAATATGATTTTATCATATAGCTATGAAAATGTATACATATTTTACAATTTAATCAAAGAAACATGAAAATAAGTTTGTATATCAATACTTCAAACATCTATGATTTTATCCACGTAGCAATGCCCTCTATAATGCAGATGTAAACCTATAGCCAGAACTTGAGTCATGTGTAACATTGTCTACACCACAGCTTGTGCTCTACTGATCCACTCCTTCAAGACCTCAAGATCAGTTTGTTCCATTACATAAAAAAGAAATGTTGATAAATATAGACAAGTGGAGAGAATACATAATTTTATTGATAACAAGTTATGAAGAATTCTTGTCTACCAGTGCCTATCAGCACCATTGTGTGCTGATAATTTTGATTCATTGCTAGGCCTATATTCAAAAGAGATTAAAGAAAATAGAAAAAGATCTTTATATATAAAAGTATTATAGCAGTTCTTTTGATGACAGTGAAATATGGAAACTTAGGGAACATACATTAATGGAAGCACAGTCAAATAAGTTATGGTATATGAAGGTGATTAAGTATGTGTACTTAGAGAACCCCAAAGACTCTGCTAAAAAGCTACTAGAAATAATTCAAAATTTCAGCAAAGTGGCAGGATACAAAATAAATCCACATAAATCCTCGGCATTTTTATATATCACTAACAAAATGCAACAGCAAGAGATACAAAGAGAAATTCCATTCCAAACAAATGTTGAGAGTATAAAGTATTTGGGAATCCATCTACCAAAGAAAAGTCAGGAATTATATGAGAAAAATTACAAAACACTTGCCACAAAAATAAATCAGATTTAAATAATTGGAAAGACATTCAGTGCTCTTGGATAGGCCAAGTGAATATAATAAAGATGACAATACTCCCCAAACTAATCTATTTATTTAGTGCTATACCAATCAGACTCCCAAGAAACTATTTCAATGACCTAGAAAAAATAACAACAAAATTCATATGGAAGAATAAAAGGTCGAGAATTGCAAGGGAACTAATGAAAAAAAACTCAGAGGAAGGTGGTCTAAGTGTACCTGATCTAAAGCTATATTATATAGCAGCAGTCACCAAAACCATTTGGTATTGGCTAAGAAATAGAACGGTAGATCAGTGGAACAGATTAGATACAAAGGACAAAAAAGGGTACATATATAGCAACCTAATCTTTGACAAACCCAAAGATACCAACATTAGGGACAAAAATTCATTATTCGGAAAAAACTGTTGGGAAAACTGGAAATTAGTATGGCAGAAATTAGATATGGATCCACACTTAACACCATATACCAAGATAAGATCAAAATGGGTCCATGATTTAGGCATAAAGAGGGAGATAATAAATAGATTAGAGGAATAGAGGATAATCTACCTCTCAGACTTGTGGAGGAGGAAGGAATTTATGACCAGAGGAGAACTAGAGATCATTATTGATCACAAAATAGAAGATTTTGATTACATCAAACTAAAAAGTTTCTGTACAAATAATACTAATGCAAACAAGATTAGAAGGGAAGTAACAAATTGGGAAAATATTTTTAAAAACAAAGGTTCTGACAAAGGTCTCATTTCCAAAATATATAGAGAACTGACCCTAATTTATAAGAAACCGAACCACTCTCCAATTGATAAATGGTCAAAGGATATGAACAGACAATTCTCAGAGGAAGAAATTGAAACTATATCCACTCACATGAAAGAGTGTTCCAAATCACTATTGATCAGAGAAATGCAAATTAAGACAACTCTGAGATACCACTACACACCTGTCAGATTGGCTAAGATGACAGGAACAAATAATGATGAATGTTGGAGGGGATGTGGGGAAACTGGGACACTAATACATTGCTGGTGGAGTTGCGAAAGAATCCAGCCATTCTGGAGAGCAATCTGGAATTATGCCCAAAAAGTTATCAAACTGTGCATGCCCTTTGACCCAGCAGCGCTACTACTGGGCTTAAATCCCAAAGAAATACTAAAGAGCGGAAAGAGACATATATGTGCCAAAATGTTTGTGGCAGCTCTTTTTGTAGTAGCTAGAAATTGGAAGATGAATGGATGTCCATCAGTTGGAGAATGGTTGGGTAAATTATGGTATATGAAGGTTATGGAATATTATTGCTCTGTAAGAAATGACCAGCAGGAGGAATACAGAGAGGCCTGGAGAGACTTAAATCAACTGATGCTGAGTGAAATGAGCAGAACCAGAAGATCACTGTACACTTCAACAACAATACTGTATGAGGATGCATTCTGATGGAAGTGGAAATCTTCAACATAAAGAAAAACCAACTCACTTCCAGTTGATCAATGATGGACAGAGGTAGCTACACCCAGAGAAGAAACACTGGGAAGTGAATGTAAATTGTTAGCACTAATATCTGTCTGCCCAGGTTACATGTACCTTCGGAATCTAAAGTTTATTGTGCAACAAGAAAATGATATTCACACACATGTATTGTATCTAGACTATATTGTAACACATGTAAAATGTATGGGATTGCCTGTCATCGGGGGGAGGGAATAGAGGGAAGGAGGGATAGTTTGGAAAAATGAAAACAAGGGATAATATTATAAAAAATATATATATGTAATAAAAAATTATTAATAAAAAAATTATTAAAATCTTAATGATTAAATGTGCTCTTTAGTTTTAGTAAAATAAGCAAACTAACACATATAATATATATTTTTAGTCATTCTCCTTAAAAGTCATCAAATTTTTCATTTTTTACCTTATATGGTCATATTTCATATACTATTTTTTTGATCTTCATACCCGTAAAATTAGCATTATTAAACAAAGTTCTCACTTAAACTTCATTATCTTTCATGAATTTTTTGGCCCTAATTATATTATAGCATATTATTACAATAATTTAACATTCCTTCCATTGGAAATTTAGGTTTCAAATAATGTTATTGTAAAGTATAGCTATATTGCTAAAAAAGATCATCTAGGATTATTTATATTTTATCTAATCCAATTTTTGCATAGGAATAATCTTGATAAGATTTCCAAAGACTTCAATATGCTTAAAGTCTCATAGGTGGCAAGTAGAAGAACCTGAATTCAAATTCAAATTGTCAAATTTCTGGCAAACCCAATGCTCTTAAATCTTTTAATAGACTATTTTTTTGTTGTGGTGGTTTTTCATAATATTTTTAAAGTATATGCTCAAAGATATGATTTGTTTTGGGTAATTTTCACTGCATATTGCCAGATAGTAGTAAATAAAATTCTACAAGTCTACAATTCTACCAGGAAGAAATGAATATCTAAGTTTATATCTGCTTCAGATCGCCAGCACTGACTTTTGCTGCTTTTAATAATTTTTGCTAATTTCATTAGTGGGAGATAGTACATTGAAGTTTCTGAAATTTATATCTTTGATTAGTGAGAGTGAACATTTTATTCAAGTGTTATTAACAATATATTTTTGTTCTTTTTGAACTGGTCATTAAAAATTGGTTATTTATCCACTGTATTAAAGGAATTTTAAATAGTTCTTTATTATTCAAAATGTCAAGTTGATATATTTGCCAAAAATCTTTCCTCCACGTTTTTTTCCTTTTTCTTTCACTTTTACTTTTTGTTGTTATGACTGTGATGATAATGAGAACAAATGTCAGTTGGACAAAAATGTTTTCATTTTAATGTATTCATCCAAATTTATCCTGTTCCTAATGATTTTATTTGCTAAGTAGGAAAAATGTTACTTCCCTTTCAACAACTAAGGCAAATATATTATTTGTTGAATAAAAAAAAAAAAAAAAAAGAATTAGATGACATAGCAAATAGAGCACAGGCCTAAAGTCCAGAGGACCTGAGTTCAAATTTGGCCTCAGACACTTGGCACTGACTAGCAGGTGACCCTAGGCAAGACACCCCAAATGTCTCACCAAAAACCAAACAACTTTACAAAGTGACAGATTTACAGTGCATTAAGATACATATATATTTTTATGTAATTATATATGGAAATTTTTCTTTATATATGTATATTTATTTATTTGGGGAGGATGGGAGAGTAGTTGGGGTTAAGTAATTTATCCTATATCATCCAAATAGAAAGTATCTGAAGTCACATTTGAATTCAGGTCTTCCTGATTTCAGGACTGGTGCTTTATACAATATGCTACCTAGCTGCTACTATTCATATTCATTTTTTGAAAATTTGGGTTCCCCCCCAATGGGGTAGACTTGGAGAAAAAAATACAAAATACACACCAGCTTGTGACCTTGAGCAAATTATTTCATTACAATTGCCTTGACAAAAAATAAAAATGTGTTAATTTTTTTCAAAAGAGAAGAGGGGAGGGTCCACATATGTGAAATCATGAGCCCAGATGAGGTCACTATTTTATTAGGTTTATTTTTTTCACTTTGTTATGAGACCTTTCATGAAGTAGGAAAAACCTATAATGTAAAAACTAATCATATTAATAATAATAATTTTTAAAATCTCCTCTCCATAGCTTTATGAAGTATCCAGTTCTGATTCTGGTAAGCTCACTTTAATTTGCTGGCATTTTTTCACTCGGTATTGTTATTAGGATGCAATACCTCCTAATTTCTCTTTCAGATCTAATGGATTTCTTATTCATGAGCAAGTACACATTCCATGTATCAATAATGAGTGGATTTATCTTTACAAAAGTTTTTGTACAAGTTTTTTGTATTTTGACCAACAGGTTAGGATACCTGCCTGCTTTGGTAAGTAGATGAGGGTTGGGTTAGGTGAAAAAGACAAAATTTTAGGCCCCCTCTTTAGTCCCTTCTTCCTGCCAAGATCAGTGCAAGTCCTTAAAAGAATACACTTGGACAATCTATTGAATCCCTGCTTTTATCACTGATGCTTCAGTCCAGTGAGTAGGTCACCCCTATGGCCTTAGCCATTTTGATCAAGGCTGTAACTATGGGTCCTAGTGTATACATATCAGCTATGTCATCACTTGCCTCCGGCCATAGATCTATTAAGATGATGAAAGAGTAAATGATAAAATTATCATGGTTGATGTCATCAGCCTCACTCTCTCTTTTACAGTCTTTGAAGTGCAATGGCAAGACAAAAATCAAGACAATTGGCAAAGGTTTAAGATGCAGAGGATGACCTTGGGGCCTTTGATGTCTAACCAAACCAAGAGTTCCACAGATACCTGCTTCCACCCCTTTTATGGCTCTTTGGAACAAGTTGCTCACATCTATCTATTACACCAGAGAAATCTTCATCTGCTTGAGGTTGACTCCTCTAACTCACTAATAGATTTGAGATCTATTGGTTGCCCTCAAACTGGTTTAGCCTATCTGCTTGGATAGTATTCCTGGGGTATGGCCTCTGCATGCTATAGCTCCTTGAAGCTGGGTGAGCTGGGTGGCAGGTAGACACCAAAGACAGAAAGCAGTTCTGGGCTTGGCAGCTATCACACCAAAAGTACTAGTCTTCCCTGAACATACAACCCAGAATATGGTGTAAGAATTGGTCTAAACCTAATTTCTGTTCAAATGTTTTCCAGTTTTTCTGGAAGTTTTTGGTTTTTTAAAATCAAATAGAGATTTCTTCTCCTAACTATGTATATATGCTTCTTTCTGGTTTGTTGAATATTGGGTTACTGAGTTCCACTGTTTCTGATTTACCCTTGTCTATACTGTTTCACTGATTTACTTTTCTATTTTGTAACCAATACTAAATGCTTTTTGATGAGTGCCGCTTTATAGAATAATTTGAGGTATGAAAAGTGCTATTCCTTTTTAATTTCCTCTTGATATCTAGATTGTTTTGTTTCCCCAAATGAATTTTATAATTCTTATATCAAAATCTAAAATGACTTCCTGTGATAGTTTGATTGGTATAAGGTGTACACTAATAATTTCTTCCAGATACCTTTTCCCACTATCAATTCCTTCCCATCTCATCAAAAGAAGTGATATACACAAGTGAATCCATTCCATCCCATCCTCTTAAGCAAACTTTTTAAATAGGGGGGCCAGAGGGCCGGACTATAGTAAAAACAAAAACTCACACTCTGTCTCCGCCCCTCAACCCATTTGCCATAACCCGGCGGCTGCATAAATGTCTGTGGCCCGTGGGCCATATTTGAAAACCCCTGCTCTTAAGCAGTTCTGCCTACTCTATTATTATTAGAAAAGGGATTACAGGTTAGAGCATTTATTACAAAATACCATAAGTTAGGTATTGTGGTAAGTACTGGGAATACAAATACAAGCAAAAAGAAAGCCAGTCCTTGCCCTCAAGAGGTCTACATTCTATTGGGGGGGGATGGGGAGGAAGAGAGACAAACGACAGTACAACAAAGGAGCTGAAGGCAGGGTAGGGAGGAATGGAGAAAGGTACCATGAGAAACTCTGAAGGAACTAAGCCTAGTTAGAAATGAGTATGTTTATCAGAGATATTTCCTCAAATGAAGGATTCAGATAGGAAATCTCTAATGGGAAGAAAAATCAACAGAGATGGAGGTGTCCCCAGTATAGGAATATAGTTGGGAGTCAAGGTGAAAAGTCTTAAGAGTCAGAAATTCATTCATCTCCCTTCTTCTCATTAATCTTTAATCTCTCCCTGTCTACTGGCTGCTTTCCTCTTGCATACAAAAAAAATTCTCATTTTTTTATGTTCATCCTTGTTATCCATCATCCTTTATCTTCTTTTCATGTTGCAATTCCTTGAGGAAGTCATCTACAACTTGTACTTTCCACTTCTCTTCTTAGATCTAGCTCAGACATCATCATTCCACATAAACTGCTTTCTCCAAAGTTACCAATTATTTCTGCACTGCAAATCCAAAGGCCTTTTCTTAATACTTACTCTCTTTGACTTCTTTGCAGTCACTGTTTATCATGCTCTCCTCCTTGATACTCTTCTCTCTAGCAGGACATTATAGTTCCTGGTTTTCCTCCTGTCTTGCTTACCACTCTTTCTTGGTGTTTTTTTTTTTTTTTTTTTTTTTTTTTGCTGGATCCTCATCCACAGTGTTCCCTACTATAACCCTAGGTGTTCTCCAAGGTTCTTTCCTGGGTCTTTTTCTCTTTTCTCTCTATACATATCACAAGGTGATTTCATTAGTCCCCCAGACATGTCTATGTTGATTTCAACTCTACCTATTTTTCCCTACCTTCTCTGCTGACTTGTGGTTGGGAAATCTCCAACTGCCCTTCAGATACTTTGAAATGGAAAATAGGTTCAGTACTTACATCTATCCCCTATTATCCTCATTATGAAATTTTAACAAAAAATTCTAACAAGAACATAGTAATGTAGGAGACTGACCATAATGACTTGAATATAAGGTGAAATTGCTAACAGTTGTGTCTTTTAAAAACACAGCTCACCTTATATTCTTAGAAGTGAAACACTGAGAATCATGGTGTCATGAGCCCCTGGCACAATCAAGTGCAGCATACCTTTGTGATTGTTGCTGAAAAGGAAATTAGTTAGTATTAATTATTTTGATTTATTTTTAATCTGATTATAGGATCAAGCTCTCTTCTTTAGGAAAAACTAAGCCCAACTAACACAGTCTATTGAATCTAAGTTACTTATAGATTTAGTGAATAGATCAACCAATAAGACTTTATCATATAAAAGCAGATAATTTAGAGCCCAGTTTCTTAAACTGTGGTTCGCAACCCTATGTGGGGTTTCATAATTGAATGTAGGGACCATGAATAAGTAAATGTTTGATTTCTATACTTATTTTATTTCCTATATGCCCGGGGCCATGTAAAAATTTCTTGGGTAAAAAAGTCATGAGTAGAAAAAGCTAAAGAAGCTCTGATTTAGAGAAATAAAATAATCATAGGCTTATAAGGCTTTTTTTTTTTTTTAAGGCTATGTCCACCATTTCTAGAAGCTATAGTAAGTGGGGTTAACCAAAAGTTAAGTTAAAGTTGAGTTTCCCTTTCTGGCAACTGATAGGATGGGGTTGATTGCTGTCTTATGAACCACCAATCACATATGCCTCTTTTCCAGTCACAGTTCCCTTTTCTTCTGGATTCCCTCTTCCTCTTTTTGGAAAATATTTGGGACCCTCTTCAAAGTAGCATTTCTGATTACACTTCTAAATCAAGGACTTCTGTGGTAGGATGAAGAAAGCCTTGGAGGAGCTAATTAGTCAGATGACCTACCCTATCCAACTGAATGTTCAAAACAAGTTTCTGTAATTTTTTTTTTGTATCCCTCTTTCTGTTATAAAATAACACTCCTTTGTCTCTGACATTTGAGGAGTCAGATAACCTGGCACTACATGCAAATGCTAGATTTGCAAATTAAATCACAAAACACTCAGTCTGTAGTTTCTTTTTATTTCAGACAGTTAACATTGATATTGCCAGCAATTGTGAAAAAAAGCACTGTTTGTTACCTCCTGTACAGGCAAAAAAGTACCTATACCAAACACATTATAAATAATCCAAGAGAAGAGCGAGAGGAAGTGAATGATACTGGAATATACTACCATAATATAATGGAAGACATCACGAGGTCTGAAACTAAAGGATCTATATTCTAGTAATGGATTTTTTCCATATATAGCTATTTGAAAATGGAGAAGACACATTGTGTCTTTAGGTCTCCATTTCTTCTCTTTAGGTCTCCTTTTAACTTTGACATCTTAAAATTTAGCTTTACTTATGTTTTAAAATTTCCACCAAATGTCTTTGCTTCTAAAGAGCCCATATTCAAAGCTTTTCCAAACTGTACAACCTACCTAAGCTTGTGCTTTCCTAGAACAGATTCTGAGAGCACCAGAATTTCTCTACAATATAATGAAGCATCAAAGTACAAGTTTAGGGTACATAACTATAACATATTTTTGTTGAGTTGAAAAATATTTTTCAGGGGAAAGAACATGAAAATATGTGCAGTACATAAGATTGATAAATAAATTGAAAATTATAAATACCTTATTTAAGGCATGACCAACATGGGCTTCACCATTAGCATATGGTGGTCCATCATGAAGACAAAAATTTTCCCTTACATTTCTTTTTTCTTGCCATGAATAAAGTTTTGAAAATTCACATTTCTGTAAAGACAGAAGAAAATACATTGTGTACACTTAATATATGAACAACTCACCTTACTTTAAATAAATTCTTAATAAAATAATAAACAATTCGGTGTCAGTTTAAAAATATATTACAGAGTTTATATTGACAAATTTGTAGTCATTATTTATATTATCATACTTCATTTTCAACCAGTTTATATATGTCTATGTTTCTCTGTATTCATCATAATCGCTGTTTCTTATAACATGGGAAAATTCCAATATATTTATGTCCTATGATTTGTTTAATCATTCCCCAACTGCTGGGAATCTACTTTGTTTCCAGTTATTTTGCTACAACAAAAAGTGCTACTTTTATATTTTTGTTTAAACTTTTCTTTTTGTCAATGACCTTTCTTAGGACATTCATCAAACACTGATAAGTTTGTAATTTTATTTACATAATTCCAACTCAACTATTGAATTACTGACAAATTTGCAGGTCCATTAGCAATGCATTAGCATGCAGTCTTCCTATATGCCTAGCCCTACAACATTCATGGTTTTCATGTTTTGTCATTTTGCTGAGCTGATTTTCAAACTCATTCATTCAAAATTCTTTTATCTTTTACAATTCTTTTTATTCCTTAACTGGTTAAGAATTTATTTCCTACCCATGAAAAGTGTATGATCTGCTTCTCTTTTCGTTTTTTAATGGTATGATCTTTAATATTCATGTCATGAATATTAATTTAAATAATTTAAAATTTATTCTAGAATATAATTTAAGTCAATAGTCTAAGCTTAATTTCTGCCAAACTGCTTTACAGTTTTCCTAGAAATATATTTACAAACAGGGATTCCTTAGCTACATAATTTATGTTTGAGGGTTTATCACTTAGGTTTTTGGGTTCAGTAATTTCTGACTCTTCTTTATAAGAATGTTCAACTGAGCTACTTTTCTATGTTTTAATTAGAATCAAATAGTTTTAAGGATTCTGCCCAATTTGAGGTCTAAAATTGCTATCCCTCCTTAAGTTCTTTTTTTTATTCTTTACTTTGATATTCTAGAACTTTTGGTTCTTAAAATTAACTCTATCATTTTGTCTAGGTTTAGTTTTGGTGATCTGCTTAATATAACACATCTGTAATTAACTTTAAATTGTAAAAATTAATTTTGATAGCATGGTCATTTTACTTAAATTATCATAATCAGCTTATTAGTCTTCTACCTATGTAAGCTATACTCCAAAGAACTCAAAGAAAAAGGAAAAGGTTGTATAAAAAAAATCCTATATGTATAATCTATACAAAAAATATTTACAGCTCTTTAATAGCAGCCAAAAATTTGGAAACTAAGAGATTGTTCTACTGGGGATGGCTAAACAAAACTATGGTACATGAATGTTTAAAAAAAAAAATCACTGTTCCATTAGAAAAAACAAAATTGAAAATTTCTGAAGAAAACTGAGAAGACTCATACAAGTCCAAAAGAACGAAGATGAAACAGGCTAATCACTTTCTGGAAGTGAGTCCAAGGAAACATTTTTTAGACATAGGTAAAGTGGCAATTTGTTTCCCTATATGACAACTAGATATTGAGAACATTCCTTTTCAGGGAGGGAAAAAGTGTAGTGGAAGGGACACTTAAATGAAAAATAATTTTAACAATAAAATACTACCATTTAAAAGATAATTACTATATGTTCCATAAAATAGTGTAACAAACACATCTCTTGTAATGGAAAAAAAAAAATAAAATAGGTAACTGAAATCCACTTTTAATTATAGTAATAACAAAATAATTCATGAAAAAGAAATCATGGTGTTTCCCTTCACTGTCTGTGTGGCTTTAGGAAAATTACTTCACCTCTATAAGTTATCAACTTTCTTCTGAAATCAGGGAACTGGACTAGATGACTTGTTAGGGTCTTCTCAGGTCCAAAACTATGACAGTCTTGGCTGCCTTACTGAATGTTCTCCAAATTATTTAATATCAATATGGAAAGGGAGTGTACAAATTAATGGAATTTTGTTGTATCCTTTCCCCTAAACTTAAACTACTATAGAAAAAGTTAAGTACATTTACTGACTCCATTTGTTTTCCTCCCACTCAATACTCACAATCTTGCAATTTTATATGCTTAATTGAAATTTTTTCTCCAAAGATATTAATGATCTCTAAATTGTCAAATCTGAAGGATTTTTGGAGCCCTCACCATGCTTAACCTCTCTGCTACACCTATTGTACTTTCCCCTCTGGGTTTTAATGACTACTCTCTCATCATCTCACAGTCTTAATCTGGTGGTATGTCCCAAGATTGTTCTGGACCCTTCTTTCTTTCTTCAAACCCTTATATATTCACCTAATAAAAGATCAGTCTCAAATAATTGTTCTGGAACATCTCAGATTGGATATTCTGTAGGTATCTTAAAATCAACTTTCCCCCAAACCCTCTTTTTCATCAAACATTCCTATTTCTGTGGAAGGCACTACAGTCCACATTCACAGCCTCAGCAAAAACTTCATTACAGCTTGGTTCCCTCACTCCATATATTCAACTGCCAAGTCCCATATATCTTTGCTACCTAAATGTTTCTCTCTATTTACGAAGTCCTCTTGGCTGGATTATCGTAATACTTTTCTAAGTGATCTTTCTGCCTTAAGTTTCTTCCCAAAGGTAGCAAACAATCTATGTAACTCTCTGTCTCAGCTTCCTCAATGGGTATAACATAATCTATCCTTCAGAACTGTTGTGAGGAGAAAATGAGTCATTGACTCTCCAAAATCTTGAAGAACTTTGTAAATACTCGCTTTTGTTATTATAACAATCTTATAACATATTGTATAGTTCTTTTGATGTAATTACTTTATATATTTTTAAATACATACTCCACTAGTGGAGTGGCTGGAATATCTGAGTTCAAATTCGACCTCTGACAGTAGGGAGCCCCGTATATCCTTCGCAAGTCATTCAGTTTACCTCAGTTTGAGTAGTTGGGAGTTAGATTTAAATAAGAGTTTCTAGAGTTATAAAGACCCAATATCAAATCTGATCTCAGACTTATGAGCTGGACAACTCAATTTATCCTCTTTGCCTCAGTTTCTTCATCTGTAAAATGGGCTGGAGAAGACAATGGTGAACCACTGCAGTATCTCTGCCAAGAAAAACCCAAATGGGGTCATGGAGAATGGTTCAGTATAGTTGCTTCAGTTATTCCTTGCACACAGTGGAGATAATAATAGCACCGACATCCCAGGATGGCAACGAGAACCACACGGGATCATCGTGGCAAAGGGCAAAGTCAAGTTAAACCAGCAGGAAGCTCAGAGAAGTTAGGTGACTTACCCGCGCACCTACTCCGCGGCAGAAGCCCCGCCCCCTCCCTGACCACGCCCCCGGGTGGGGCCGCCCACCTGCTGAATCTCCAGCTCCATGTCCGTCTGCTGACGGCCCACCAGCTTCATGGGCATGCTAGTCTTCGGCAGCAGCACCGTCTCGCGGTGAGAGCTGGCCTTCGAAGGTGTCTGTTGGTCGTGGGCCCCATTGACCGACTTGACCCTCCGTAAGAAGCTCGTCGTCTTTGTTCCCCGCCATCCCGGTCCCCACAGAGGTCGGCGCAGCGAGCTGAGGTTTCCTATGCTCAACCTCCAAAGCATGGCGAGGATGTCCGCGCGCGAGAGGTGCAATGCTCCCGCTGTCCAGAGGAGTTGTGCTGCCCCCGCCCCTGACGCTCCCAAGGAAGCCCACCCCTCACGCCGGCGCGGCGCATGCGTCAGTTCCCTCTGGGCGCATGCTCACTCTGTTCTAGGAGCAGACCTAGACTGTGCACTCCCTACTGGGTCCTAATGACTTCGGCTAAGGGAGGGGGGAAGTAAAGCATTAAGCATTCGTTACATTTCTGACTGCGCTCCGTAGGCTGAGGAGGCAAAAAGAGGGAAAAGACATTCCCTGCTTTCGTTTAGTAAGGGGTGACAACTTAAGTGGTTTTGTTACAATTTTGTGAACTTAGAAACCTGATGTAGGTCAATAAAGAAATAATGTGTGTGTGTGTGTGTGTGTGTGTGTGTGTGTATATATATATATATATATATATATATATATATATATATAGTATAGTCAATCAAGACTAATATGAGTGTGTATATAAATAAAATCTTCAATATGTATGTGTCTGTATACACACACACACACACACACACACACACACACACACACACACACAAACCTGTATGTAGACTTGTGTTCTTGATTACACTTAGAAACCGAATAAGTCTGGAATTAGGAAGACCTTGAGTTCAAATCCATCCTCAGGCACTGACTAGCTGTAGGACGGTGGACAAGTCATTTAGCCTCCATCTGCCTCAGTTTCCTCATTGTGAAATGGGGATAATAATAGCATTGTGGTGTAGCTCCTACAGAAAATGTAGCAATAACCCTAAGGTCCCCTGACCTTGGGAGTGCTGTATTCCACAAGCAATGCTGGCTGTCAGATAATAATCTGTTGGTCAGTAATAACAAAGTTTCAGAGACAATAATGAGGTGCATATCAGACTGCTCCTTAACTCCACTTCTAAGCCATAGAATTCAGTACTAAGACCATAAAATTAGCATATTGGTGACATGAAGCACCAGATATTTTTCCTATAAATATCTCTTTTTGCTCCTGGTTCTTTTCGAAATTCTTTTGAAACTTAGCTCACTTTAATTGGCATTACAATTTTAATAAACTTTGCCCTTTGACTTGGAGATGGGATCCCAGCCTGCAAATTCTTTTGAGACACCTCGAGGACACTAAGTCTGGAATCTCAACCTTTTTAGAGTCTCCTTTAAACCCCCAAAAATAGCACCCAACTCCCAGGATTGTTGTGAGGCTCAAATAAGAATATCGATTAAGCACTTGGCACAGTAACTGACACATAGTAAATGCTACATAAATAAATGTTACTTTATACTTTAACATATTTAAAATGTATTGATTAACCTGCTATCTGGGGGAAGGCCTTGGTGGGGGGAAGGAGGGAAAAAGTTGGAACAAAAGGTTTTGCAATTATCGATGCTGAAAAATTACCTATGCACAAAATTTTTGTAAAAAAAAAAATTGGATGTAAAAAAAATAAAATAAGTGTTACTATTATCGATAAACTTCTACATGTTTAAGAAAAAACTCTGCCAAACATTAAAGGACCAGTTATCAAGTCAATAAGCACTTATTAAGCACCTCTTATGTACCAGGCATACCCCAAAACAGTCTCTTCTAGTCTAGCCTCTAGCCCATTCCAATCCATCTTAAAGTTGTCTCACTATTTCAAGCCCCTTCCCCTTCCAATTTCAATAAAGAGCATTGTCCCCTATCACCTCTAGAATCAGATATAAAAACTCTCTTTGGAACTGTAATTTGTTGTTGTTGTTGTTATCATTTTTTCCTAGTCCTAGCCTCTGTGATTCCCATTTGCAGTTTTCTTGGCAAAGATGCTGGAGTGGTTTGCTATTTCCTTCTCCAGCTCATTTTACAGATCAGGGACTGAAGCCAATAGGGTCGAGTCTTTTGGAGAGTCACACAGCTAGTAAGTGTCTGAGACTAGATTTGAGATCGGGAAGGCAACCATCCCTGACCCGGTCCAGAACCTAGCCTTTTGCCGTTGTCCCTTGAGCCATTTTGAAAGGGCTTTTCCCTTTGCTCCATTTAATCATTTGGTCCCTGGCTTCTGGGCATCCACATGGAGTACCATCATTCCAATAATGTCAGAATGTTGTGTTGCAAAGAGACGAAATGTCAGAACAATCTGAATCCAAAGGCTCCTGATTAATAGATTGTTCTGAAGGTCAACCATCGTGCCAAATGTTTGTGTCTGAGTATAGTCACACTTCCAACAGCTCGGATTTAGGAATCCAGAGCTCCTTATTATATCTTATGGGATGGTGGGATCAAACAGAAGCCCCTAGACTCCGAGGCACCTATGTTGTAATCGTTTAACCTCCACCCCACAAAGAATATTTAGACATCGACTGCTTCTTGAGGACTAGGGAGGCCGATTTTGCTCGCGTCTCAGGAAACCGATGCTTACAAGGAGGCATTGCGGCAGAGACCGACTTACTCTCACAGCCGAGAGCACGACTGTCTCCTGGCACCACAGCAGTGCAAGGTTCACTTCTGGCCTGATACCGGAAGGTGAGGATCCAAAGGGTTCCTGTGACTTTAAGCCGAAATCGTGGCCGGCCAAAGAGGGGAGAACGGGGTGGGGTAGTAATTTCGGTGGCTGGGCAGACAAGCAGCCTGCCTCACGCGCGGTCAGGGAGGAAAAGAAAACGTTTCAAGGTGACATGAAAACGAATTGAGATGTACTTCCTAAAGTGTTCAGGAAAGCGGAATGACATTTTGGGCATGCGCCTACGGATGAGCCTACCCCGTCCCCATGGGTTGGAGTAGTTTATGCCCGTACGTTTCGACGTCACTCTCTAACGTAAAGAATGTACTTACGGAAACAAATGAGGGACTCACCTCTTAAAAATGCGTTGCTTTTTTTTTTTTTTTTTTTAAATCTGCGTCGCATCTAGGAGTGTTTTCAAGTTTATCACAAGTAAGTTCCTTACCTCCTTCCCCTCTGGTCAAACAAGTCCCCGCATATTAAGCAGAGGATTAGAGCAAGTTCAACTGGTTTCACCACCTCGATCTTACTTTCAATTGGTGTCTGAGGGTTTTCAGGTATTCATGTTAATGAAATCAATTTCAAAACTTGCCACCCCCTGGACTCACTCCCACAGCCAATGCGTTAGAAATAGTGTTAACACTTCACGTAGGGCCTAGAATGTTTTGATAGCGAACAGACCTGAGTGCTAGGTCTGATAGTTAAAATCTCAATTACTTCACATAAACATCTAAGATTAAAAAAGGAAACGAAAATACTGAATCGTTTTCTACTATTCTAATAGTATTATAAATTCAACAACTAAGTGTATGGGTCCTGTATTGCATGTTAATAGCATGACAGACTTTCATTTTTCAATTATTGGATCAAAGAACAATTGCTGTCCTAATAGTATGGAAAGAAATTAACATGGTTTGTTTCAAGGTTTAATTGATGCATTAAATTAACAGAAGTGGGGAGAATCACAAAATATTAATCATATGGGGACAAAAGCCATTATTTCTTAGTAAACATAAACAAAGCATTCTGAAGCCAAAAATTTTTAATGTGGAACTCTAACTTTGAGTCTTGATTATTTAAAAGAAAAAGAAAAAAGCGTACTCCTCCAACAATTACTGTAGGCTTTAGTTTTCTTTGGTTTGCTCATCTGTGAAGTGATGATCAAAAGGGATGATGTAAGTGCTTTGCAAACTTTAAGACACTATATAAATATTATTATCCTATTACTATTAGGACGGTGCCATGAATGATCTAGCAAACACATGTCTACTGTGTCTATGCTTTTAGGAAAAATCTTGGATTTCATGGAACATGGTTTGACAACCTATGGCTAAAAGTTAATGGTATTGTCTTACGCCATTTTGTTACACCTTGAAGCTATGATTCTATTTTATGTGCTTGTCATGGCTTCCTGATATCTTACCTGTCATTCAATAAAAGACTGACATTAGATATGACATTTATTAAGCTGTCCCTATAGCCCAAGATTAGATAATAATCCATTTTTTGATCTCTAACTTGGTGTTATCATTAGTATTTCAATATATAAAACCAAATTGCACCCTGCTTTTCTGTTGTTTCCTTGGAAGCTGGGTAAGAGAAAAGGCAACATGCTTTAAATTCCTCCACTATCTTGTCAATTCGGTGTGCTACTTAAAAAGGTGCTTTAAACCCTCGACATATCTCAGCTTTTTTGATTTGACTCAATTCCCCTCGCCCCCTTAAGTATTGTGTTAACGTATGGCATCAGTAATAACACACAGTACCAGGAACTTATAATGATTTTTAAAGTACAGCCGCTATTTGATATTCAGCATCTACGGAGTGAAGTTTTGGTTCTTTTCTGTGTTTTGAGTCAGGCAAGAATTTCGAAAGATAGGGCTCTAGGACCCAGAGGGTTTTATAGAAATCCAAGGGAGGAAACACTGATTGAATTGTAGTTTGGGCTGTTCTTAAGGACCTGGATTATTTCCTGGTAGCTGGTTTTGTTCTTCACGTGCTACTGCTACAAAAAGAGGTATTTCTCATTCGGAGCTATAATCATTTATTTAGAATCTTTGGCAAGTATCAGGATGAGGGGGGAAATTAGGAGTCAAAAAGGAGCCCTCAATTATCCAGATCAATCCCATTTTCTCTCAACAAATAAGCCAAGATTTGTTTGTTTTGGGAAAAGATGGGGAAAAGGGTCAAATTTTTCATGATTACATTTAAGTTATTTATTTCAGTTAGAACTAAAAAAAATGTATGAGGCCAAAGTGGAGATTGTTGATTATTTGCAGCCAACCCATGAAGGATTTAAGCATCCTTTCATGACAAATTGTATTTGCCTTCTTCCTTGTTTCTTCTAATTGTGTAAGTTAATATTATTTTGACAGGTTGCTCAATTGTATGATGGTGGGGAAAGAAAGGAAAATCATTTAAAATGTTTTCTTTGGAATAAATATAGTTTTACAAACCTGTGGAAAGGTGTGGAAACCTCCGGTGAAGTCTGGTGTGGTTTAAAGGTTAATTGGTTTAAAGGTTAACGAGTTCAAAGGTATTGGTATTTGTTAAAGTTAACAATATAATGAAGCAAATTATCTGCCTTTAACAAATAGAAATGTTAAATGAAATAAGGACAAAATAGCAGCAGGCATTTAAAAATTCTGAGTGTTGCAAATCAGGGTTGCAAATTAGAGATAAGATGACTTTTATGAAAATCAGACTCTTGGTTTGTATAAACAGAAATATGAAGGCAAGTCATATTCATGCACTTTCTCCGGTTTCCAGTTATTAAATGATTTCTAAATTAGTAATAGCTATAACATCTCTTCTAAACATTATGCTTTATGTGCTGTGTACTGTAAAAGAAAAAGGAGAAGCTATTGATTGTTTTTGAAATTTAAATAAAGTGAACAGGAACAGAATTACACATTGTTCCTATCTTTTTTTTGTCTTTAAGAAGGCTTTCAAGCACTTCATGTTTTATAGATTTCACAATTCTATAGAGAATACAGAAAATGCTTTGTAAACACAACAAGGTAGAGTAGTAGGAAATTTTATTTGGAATAAGGAATATTTCGTACATATGGGTCACATTACCACCTCATTCTTTTCATCTGTAGAATAAAAGGTTTGAACCTGACTGAAGATTCCTTCTAGCTCTAAGTTGTATGATCCTGTAACATTAAACTATTTAACCATGAACTATCAAAAGCATGATTATTGATTTTCCTTATTTTATTGCTGAAAAAACTAAAGCACCAAGAAAATTAATTCTTTTGCTGGAGGTCTCTCTCCTTGTGGGAAGACAAGAATTCAATTCTGCAATCATGCTCAATTCTGATGTGTGTCTGCTCCATTGTCATGATGATGAAAAGAGAATAATGAAGCTAGAATTAGAAGATTCAATTTAATAAATATATTTGTGTGTGTTTTTGTATAGAGAGACTTCTCTTTGCTTTGAAGCTAATCAAATTTCTTTCTGAAAGACATACATACTTTCTTAGAAACTGTTTATTTCTTTCTTCTGGGCCACCCCCTAATTGTCCCTCCAGTGACTTCCTAATGGAAAAACCATCTAATTTCCCCAAAGACTTTTAACTTCTCTTTAATTTTCATATTGTTATTTTACTTCACTGTGGCCATATGTGACGGGTGGTGGTGGAGGAAAGGAAGCTGCATAATGCTATAGAAGGAGCCCTGGCTTTGAAGTCAGAAGATCTAGTCTTGAATCCTTTTCCTGTGTGTTTTCAAACTGTGATCTTAGACAAATTAATTCATTTTTTCTGGATTTAATTTTCTTATTCCAAAATGAGTAGGCTGGTTTGGATAATCTTTGAAGCATCTGTGAGCTGTGGAACTCTATTACTATTTGTGACCCATGCATTCATATCCTTTAAAAGATAATTTTAACTTAATCTTAGATTCCCGTTATTCCCAGTAAAGCATAATAAAGTAGGACAGCTAGGTGGCACAGTGGACAGGATGCTGGGCATGAAGTCAAGAAGCCTAGAACTAGAATTTTTCTACTAAATCACAAAGGTTTTTATTGGTAGAAGGAGATAACAGTCTGGGAGTTTCCTGTACTTAAAAAATTGCATGCTGTTTATATTTGTAGGTATTATCTTAGTATCATTACCATGAATCCATATTGAAATAATTGTTCTCATAAAATCATGATTTCTTTTAAAAACACAAATAGCAAGTGAGTGAACCTTGAAAGATGTATTAGATTCCAAAGCAGCAATAACTTGACTTTGAGAAAAGCTTTATTAGTCATCTTCCACTAAAGTCTCATTTGGGTGCCTCATTTTAATATGAAGGTGGATCGTGAAGGTGATTGCTAAGTCAACATAAAGCACAAACTCTGACACATCTAAATGCTTCAGTTCTAGGCCTTAAAATGGATTGAGTATCCGTTATCTAAGAACCATCCTACTTAAATTAGAAAAAGTTCATTAAGGTCTATCACTTATTGCAAGGAGAACTTTGGGCAAATACTGCCTTAACTTAATCTTATTTAATATTGTTTCCTCATCTTTCAAAAGAGGGAATTGGATATATGGTTTCTAATAATCTTGCCCTAACATCCTTATAATCACCAGAAGGTTGAAAACCACATAATAAACTTTCTTTGACTCTGGCTTCCTTCAAGGCTCAGTTAAAATTTTGCTTTTCTGCAGGAAACCTTTCCCAGTTATCCTTAATAGTGCCTTCCTTCTAAAAGTGCCTCCAATTTATCCTGTCTGGATTTCATTTAGACTGTGAGCTCCTCCAGATACAATGAGTTGCCTTTCTTTGACTCTCTCCTGGATTAGCACAGTGCCTGATATATAGTAGGTACTTAATAAATAATTAATCAATATTTAATAAATTAATTTATGTAATATGAATAAATTAATAATTAATAAACAGTAAACACCTATAGTCTTGGTTAGGAACTGAGGGCAATAAACAACTAAGGCACTGAAAGATTAACATGTATATGAAATTGGACTTGTCTAAGGTTATACACAGTTAATAAGTATGACAGAGAAGGGAGTGGAACCCCTCTTCCTATTGCTATACTCAAGTATTCAAGTAAAAGTAAGTTTAAAGTACAAAAACACAAGTGAGTAAAATAAAGAAAAAATACAAGTGAGTTAAGTAGAAAACAAAATTGCTTGGATTCATTTTGGGGTTACTAAAATTATATAATATATAATTTATTAGTATAGAAATATTTTTGTTGCAAAATATTAGGGATAGTAGTTTCTGGCAGCACTCATACTATATGAATTTAATTCAATTTTGCTGCCTTTATGCAAATATAGGAATAAATTAAGTTGGTAGTTTTTATTGCCTTGGTATATTTAGAGTGTTTCTTTTGACTTCTTTCCAGTGTTAATCATGGCTTCCAGTCCAACTATCCTGATTCGTTTGGTTGCTTCAGCATATTCTATTGCTCAGAAAGCTGGAATGATAGTCAGAAATGTGATGGCTGGGGGTGATCTTGGAATCGTTGAGAAGGTATTAAGTCACATCTCATTTCATACTAATTTTATGTATACTTAGGTGCAGTTCAATAATCAATTCTGACAGTCTAATGGTCAAAAATAGCATGTTTTTCATTGGGAAAGTATAAAAGCTTTGTGCCATATGTATGAGGCAGTAATAGTGGTTAACATTTTATAGAGTGCTTTATTCCCAAAACACTTCACATATATTCTATCATTTGACTTTTATAGAAGGAATAAGTAGAAGTTTCAAGCTTTATGTGTGACTTACTTAAGTCTTGGTTGTGAACAATATTTAGAAGAACATTACCTGTGTTCAAACCCTGCTTCTGACACTCACTATCTTTTCATTCTCAGACACTTAAGCTCCTTGGGTTTCAGTTTCTCATTTCTCTAAATGAGGAAGCTGGAATAGTTGGCCTGTGAAGTCTATTCCAACTCCAGATATATGATTCCATGATTTTTAGAGCTAGGCTTCTAGTTAGACCAGCTATTTTATTTCTTACATAATCCTTGGTATGATGATTTTAATAAAATGTGATGTTACCAAGTATTTATTTATCTGAAGTTTCATTGGAGACCAATTAAGGAGTCTTGATGATATAGTGTAATCCACAATCCTCACACAATATTTTTCTCTCTAATACAAGAGTTACAAGTTGGGATAATAGTGATAGTAACTATTACTATGTATATATTTCAAGTTTTTAAATATTCTCGAATTTCCTTCATCTTTATCTGGGCTTAATAATATTATATCACTGTATAGAAACTGGTTTTTTGCCTTTATTTGTATCCCTAATTCAGCACAGTGCCTGGCATATAGTAAACATTTAATGGATGCTAGTTGACTTACTAACTGATAGAGTAAGGCACAACTAATGCTTTGCTCAGTCTTTAATAAATATAGCATTTCCTTAAACTATAGTAAACTTGAGAACTGTATCATATCATTGTGTAAGCAAATTATGGAATGGAAGTTAATCATTAACATTTTACTGATTTGGAAAAAAGACAAGAAATGTATAGATTCATAGTAGATAAACTCATAGTACAAATTCTACTAACAATCAAACCAATCCTGTTGGAAGGCTGGACTGTAGTAACTCAGGTAATATTTTAAAGAGTAACTTAGAAGACCCACTGCGGGAAAACTGTCAACTGAGAATAATAGAAAAAGAAAAAAACTTATAGATCTTTGTAGTATATTCTGGAAAATGAATTAAAGTTAAAAATGAAAAACATTAATATCATTTGCTGAAGTCAAACTATTAAAAATACATGAAAATAAGACTTAAATTGAGTGGGAATAGAATTTTTAATGACAATTTATGGAGAAAAATAATCAATAAATGTTATTCAACTTGGTCCTTTTAAAAATAGGACCCAAAAGGTTTTATTCCAGTAAATTAGTGTATGTAATGTGCATTATGTGTGTCATCCTGCTTGATGTAATTACCGATTTATTTACTGTGCTGCAGAAGTAAGGTGGTTTTCCTGCTAGAACAGACCAAAAAAAAAAAATGAAAGGACTTAAAAATTAATTGTTATCAAAAGACTCCATGGAACTCAGCAGGTTTGGGGAGTAAGGCCAGGAAAAGCTGTCACTGCCCATTGTTTATCTAGTTGAAAAATGGTCCACAAGACTTATCCACTCACTACTCAGCTAGAAAAGAGTTAAAGGAATGGGGAAATTAGAAGGGGCCAGATTGTGATTAAATGTCAAGAGAGGATTTTCTGTTTGATCCAGGAGGTAATAAGGAAGAATTGGAGTTAATTTACTAGAAGGGTGACATGATGAGACCTACAGTTACAAAAAAAAAAAAAAAAAAAAACCACCAAAAATCCTAGCTGAATAATGTGTGGATAAGAATAGGGAGAAACCTGAAGTAGAGAAAGCAGTTAATAAGCTTCAAGAAACTGAGCATGAGGCTGTGAGACCTATACAAGGACAGTAGCTTTGCAAGTAGAGAGAAAGAGACATGTTTGAGAGATGATGTTAAGGTTAAAAAAAACAACAATAACAAAAAGAAAACAAGATTTGGCAACAGAATGATTTGATATGTGGCATGAATATGAAAAGTATAGTGAAAAACTCATAAGATTATCTGGGACAGAGTAAGGTTAGAAGAGGACACCTGCAGTAGGACACCCCCAGCAAAGGAGGATCAGAAGAGTGGCCAAGCCAGCATGAGAGAACCAGTAAGTCAGTCATGAAAACTTAGATAAGAGTACTCAAAAGGAGAAGGAAAGGTACTAATGCTGCTCCTTCTGATCCAAGTTCTTGTCCCCTGCACCTGAACTGTCCAAACCTCTGAAAGTATTCCATCCTTGGGTCATATTATTATTGCCTTTGAAAAACTCTAAAATTTTTACTTAATGATGAATAATCTACATCCTAGTGATTCTGTACTCCTTTAGATCATCATCTATGCTCTATTTTTTCCTCTACTGCCTGATTCCCTATTTCTTGTTCCCATCCCTTACAAACTGAGGATACAGATAAGAAAAGACTCTCTGCCCTCAAGAAGCTTACTATCTAACCAGAGTAGTCAGTTACCAAAAAAAAAAAAAAAAAAAAAAAAAGGGGGGGGGGAGGAGAGGGACTAAAGAGGAGCAGAGATTTCCTTGGAGATAGTTTCCATCACGAGAAAGTTCAAGCCAACATTGGTTGATTATCAGGAATATTGCAGAAGAGATTTCATATTGGGAATAGATGTTTGACTAGATGAAATGTAAGTTTCTTTGAAGCTCTATGATTATCTAAATATATAATTATGAAACAAAATGGGAAAGCTGGGAAAATCAGGGATAGTTCAAGTAGAGAGAAATTTTGGGAATTTGTAGGGTGGTTTCAAAAATAGAAACTGTGTACTACTATAGGATGTAGACTAAAGACTGCTCACAGTAGAGATAATTTTTTCATAATAATTTTCATCTTTTGTTGTAGACATCCTCGATAGATCTACAAACCAAAGCTGATCGATTGGTGCAGATGAGTATATGTTCTTCATTGGCACAGAAATTCCCCAAACTAACAATAATAGGAGAAGAGGTAAAAGTTTTCTGGTGACAAAATTTGTCTTCTCTTTTGTTGATTTTAAATTTAATTACTGTCATTTGAAAATTTAACTAGTTATAATACTTAGTAAGTAGGGCCTTGGATGCTCATTATTTTAAGACAATGATATTCAGATTTCATATAGTAAATACTTGCCTTTCTTAAAAAACAAAATATTTTCATATTTCAATTTTTCATAAAATAATCCATGGATTACCTTTACCTTATATTTTATTCAAACAAAGTTAAGAAAATACTACAATTTTATAGCAACAAATCCTAACTACTAATAATAAATTTTATTTAAATCATCTCAAATTATTATGAATAATCATAATAATATTATTATTGTGCTGGGTACACTTTTTTATGATACATTTTCTTAAAATACAGTATCATTGATATTGTTACTCATTGTTTTTTGGGTTCCAGCTAGGTGACTCTCTGGTCCTGAATCAGGGCTTGAGTTCAAATGCAGTTTCATACACTTACTAGCAATGGGACCCTAAGCAAGGCGCTTAACTTGTTTTTTTCGATTTATTCAGCAGTAAAATGGAAATAATAATGGGGCAGTAACCTCCCAGGGTTGTTGTGAGGATCAAATGATTTAATTATAAAGCATAGCACATGCTACATAGTAGGCAGTATTGACTTATTATTTATCAAAGAATAATCAAGCCCAATTTTACACAGATGTTATTAACATCAGCAAAATGTTTTCAGCTTTTTATTTTCAAAATTTTCAACATTCTTTTGCAAAACTATGTTCCAATTTTTTTCTCCTTCTAGACAGCAAGTAATGCAGCATGTTAAAAGTTTTCTATACATATTCTTTGCAATTCTAGTATACATATTTCCACAGTTATCAAGTAGCATTTTTTTATTTGATAAACCACAGCTCTTTAATTGCTTAGAGTCCAAAAAAGATTTTTTAGTCTGCCGGCGTATTTAGTGCCTTACCCTGGAGTTTGGGGGAGGGGGGCGGCTCGGTCTCGGAGTCTGAGGAGATCGCGTGATTGGCGGCCGGCTCTATCCGGGACTTACGTGCACTCTACCCTCCGCCCGCTAGGGGGTTGCAGGCTGACTGCAGCTACCTCTCCTCCCAGCTCCGGGAAAGCGGCTTCCCGGGCTTCCGGACGCTGCTGGCGCCGGTTCCTCCCTCCCCTCCCGCCCCGCTCGGTCCCCTACTTCCCGCATTTTGGTGCTCCGCTCTTTTCACCGCAAACTGCGACCGCTATGTCAGCGGCAGGGGCGGCTGCCGGCCGCGGCCTGAAGCCGGCGGCTCCCTATCTGCCCCCAGCTGGGGACGGGCCCGGCAGCCGAGGGAGTTTCCTGGGCCCCCGTCCCCCGGCAGCTGTGGAAGCCATGGCCCGGCAGTTGTCGGGCCTGGACAAGGACCTGTTCCGGCAGCTGCTGAAGGTGGTGGTGAGCGCCCTGCAGGGCGAGGACTGCCGGGAGGAGACCCGGAGTCTCGTGGACTCGTCGCCTCTGTCCGAGGCGCAGCTGCGCGTGCTGGTGGCGGGCATGTACGCGCTGCTGCGGGAGGCCCTGCGGCTGCCGGCCTCCGCCCTCAAGCCCGACGTGTTCCGGGAAGATCTGCAGCAGCTCCAGGTGCCCGACGAGTTTGTGGCGGATTTTGCCAGCGTGGTCTTCGGCAGCCGGCGCCCGGGCCTGGACGGACTGGCCCGCGACCGGGGCGCTCGGCTGCCCACGGTGGAGGACTTCAGGTGGAGGGTGGACGTGGCCATCTCCACCAGCTCGCTGGCCCGCTCCCTGCAGCCGTCCATCCTGATGCAGCTGAGGCTCTCGGACGGGGCGGCTCATCGCTTTGAAGTGCCGGTGGCCAAGTTCCAGGAACTAAGGTACAACGTGGCCTTGATCCTGAAAGAAATGAATGACCTGGAAAAGAGATGCAGTCTTAAAATCCAGGACTGACGCTCGCCTGCCTGACGGCCGCCCCAAAAGGCCTCCTTCGTGGCAACCGCAGCCGGAATCATGAAGCATTACTCCATCCCGTGCCAGTTCTTTTAGTGTACTGTAAACATTTTTCAATTAAAATATTGGTTGAGAAAAACAGCCTTAAGTTGGGGGGGGTTCCTAAAAAATTCTTATGAAGATAAATAACATTTATGTTTGAAACCAGTTTTGTATGTTTCATAAGGAAACACTTAAAAATCATTAATAAAGACTAATGAGTTTGTGAAGAAAAAGATGAGCCATCCCAAGACTGGTGTATCAGCGGTTCTTATTAAGATGATGAACCAACGTGTCACTTTGTCTTTTGTCAGCGTGTTCCTTGTCTAGGCGTATTGAGAAATCTGTGCGAATGTCTTTAAAATAAGAATTGCTTTTGTAGACTAGTTAAGTGATTAATAATAAGTAGCTCCGTTTCTAATTCATTTTTAGGGCAGTTATTTTAAAAATTGGGAAATGTAAAAAATTTTGTGAAATTTTAGCTCCAAATTTTTTTTAAAGAGTAGGAACTTCATCTTTTTCTTGACTGGTATATTAACTTCAGGACATTGTGTTGATTTATTCATTCCAACAAATATAAAAGCTTCAAGAGAAAAACATTTTTGTAAGATGAATTTACTTGCATTTTGTCTTGCTGGTGCCAGAGGGTTTGACGGTACTATAGAATGGAGGACATCAAAATTTTTTGGGCCTGGGACAAATTGCATGTTGGTTGAACATTTACAAAAAAAATTTATTAGCTGATTTATTTTTTTCTTAATTCTTTTTATTTTTCAAAATACATGCAAAGATAGTTTTCAGCATTCACCTTTGCAAAACCTTGTATTCCAAATTATTCTCCCTCCCATAGACATGTGAACATTTTCATGAAAAAAAAAAAAAAAAACTTTTCCAAAACAAAAAAAAAATTAAGTGAAGAATATTACATATGTTTGCAAATTTCCTTAATACCTAGTTTAATGCAAGACATCTGGAGTCTTAATCTGCTTCAGCATTCAAGCTATTGTAATATGTTTTAGATGGAAGTATATGAAGAAAATCTAGCGTCACACATGTGTAGTTGAGAAAGAAAAGTGACTTAATAAGTAAAAATTTTACTGTGAAAGTATTTTTAACCACATGGATTCCCTGAACAGGTTTCAGGAACCCCCATAAATCAGTATGTCCCATTGATAAGCACTTCTATACAAATACCTTATTCTTAACCCTTAAATTTTTATATAATTTCCTAAAGAATCTTTTTTTCAAGACTTAGTCTTTTACTCTTGTAATTTAAAAAGTGAGCTACACCTTCATATTTCTCAATACAAGTGATTATGAAACATGTAATAAGTTCTGACTGCATGAGGACATCTTTAACTTCTACTTTTAGACTAGTATAGTGGGAAAAGCCCATAATTTGCAGTGATAGGAATGGATTTAATTTGTCACCTTGCCACCTAATACTGGGCAGGAGGGTTGAATTAGGTGACCTTCAAAGATCTTTTTGGCTGTGGCTCTTATATATGACCATTTCTATATCCAGACATCATTAGAGCTGTACTGACCGAGTATAGTTACCTCATATTTTATCATTTTTGTTTAAAAGTATCAGAAAAATTCTTTTTTATGTGTCATTATCAATGATTTTGCAAAATAACATTTTCCCTAGCATTGATTTCATCAATATATTATACATAATCAAGTCAGTATTCTTAATTATGCATAATTTCATCTCCTTAAAATACAAAATTAAAAGATTTCAGTTTCTCATTTGATTACTGAGCTTGAGAAATCTCTACTCACTATCATGTGCAATCTGTGCTCAAAGGATGAAACAATGTCTTTTGAAGGAGTTGGGTGGAGATGACCCAAGTATATGTGCCAGTACATGTGTAATAAAGAAGCAAAGTATAACTATAGTTTGGTATTAAAAGAACTAGTGTTCCTGAGAATCTGGAAGGGCATGTGTAAGTGGTGCAGTATTGCGCTAAGTTTGTAGTTAGGAATACTGGAGTTTAAATCCTACCTCTGATGCTAAGTGCCCCAGGGCAAGGCAATAACCTTTATATGCCTCAGTTTCCTCATCTATAAAATAGAGATAATAATAGAATCTATTTCAGAGAATTCTTCTGGTTTTTCAAATGAGATAATATTTGTAAAGCACTTAGTACAGTGATTAGCATGTAGTAGGTAAAGGAAGAAGGAATTTTGTGGACACAGGTTTTAAAAGTATGTTCATCAGGGGCAACAAATGGATTGTAAATGAAGTCAGATTTGTTTGGAGGCATAATTTATGAATTTCATTCATATCAATAGCATCAAGTGATACCAAATTTCTATTTAAAAAGGTTTTTTTACATTTAGCAATTTTGTTAGCATTGACATACAATGTAAATATTTTTTTTTTGCTGTTACAAACAATTTTTAAAAATGTTTTTCCTTATTAAGAATATTTTCTCTGGAAAAGTTTTCTTGCCTTGTCAACGTATTGTATATGCATACTTTCAAGCTATTTTAACTAATTAGATTCCGTACTTGGAAGTTAAAATATTAGCAGACGATATTGTCTTTTCAGCAGTAACAGTTCTTTTGAATCTTTATAATCAGTACAGTGAATCATATATTTTGGATTTGGGCTTCTTGCTTTCCCCCATTTTATTAATTAATTTAAATTTAATTAAAGCTATCTCCATTGTTTTTATTAGATTTTCTGCTATTTGGGGGGTTTTAGTTTCAAAACAATTGTTTTCTATCATGAATGGCTTTTTATTTATTTATATAAAAATTAGAGACAGCAAAAAATGTAAGACATTTAAATTTATTGCAAATTTCTTACTAACCATTCTAAAGTTTTTTTTTTTTTTTGGTTTTTTGAAATTGCAGATTTTTAGACCAATTTATATCATCATTAAACTGATGTTAAAAATATAATAGATATAGTACTTTTAACTTACACAAAAGACAGTTTAATTTCAAACTTAAACAGGTATTCAGATATCACTAGCAGCTTGTTATGGTGACAGATTATGCTGAGATCACTCTCCAATACCAACTTTGACTTTGTGCATGGTACATTAAATAATTGCTACATTTCATTCATTGCCAATTGGACAAAATTTTCTGTGATATTATTTCTTTTATTAACTTTGATTTGAACTTTTTCAATTTTTAAAATTTAATTACTTGTGTGCTAAGTAATTAAATAAAATTAAATAATTTTGGTCAGTGCTTCATCCCCATACCCAGGTCTTGCACTGCGACAGAGTGCAGTTTGAAAAACTTTACATTTAGCTGTAGTATATCAACATATATTTAGAATGGAATCAACCTCATTCCTACCTCCTTATTTTACAGAGGAGGAAACTGAGATGCAGAGATATTTAATGATTTACTTAAAATTACATAGGTAATAAGTAGCAAGAAATGGGACTTGAACTCAAACCCTCTGGCTCCAAGTCTAGCAATCTTTATACCCACCATATTTCCTTCTAACTTAGAGGAAAAGTATGGTATTATGAAGCATTAGATTTGTTTAAATTCTGCCATAGGACTATCCCGTGGCTGAGATCACAGGGACTGGCAACCTCTCTTACTCCTTTATTCTGCTACATGATTTTTATGTAGGGTTCAATGATAGAAGTGCCCTATTCTAAAAAGCAATTATACTCTAATTCTTTGATTTGATAATAACTTGCCACCATCGATGTTCCTCTAACAAATTTAAGTCTTGTCTAAGATTTCCCCAGAAAGTAGGGAGTTAGAGAGAAAAGGGGGGGGGGGGGGATATTGTACTCTTTATTAGGCACAAATTTTTCAGAAACAATTTTCATTAATTTGGCTATTTTAAATTCAGGCCATATCATTGAGGGAGAAATGTCCAAACTGCCAGAGTCCCTTATGCCCTCATACATCTCATTTTGAATTTTGAAGTAATAGGATTCTCGAACAGATAGGCCTCCTGAAAAGCTAACTTAGCCTCAGGAAAGGAGACAAGACTAGGAAAGAGACAATAAAGGATTTGGACCTTAATACCTGGCTGCACTTATGGTGATTACTGAACTGAAAGGAAGGCTGCCTCCAGAGACTTCAAGAAAACCTCAACTGAGAATATTACATTTTAGAGAAAAATATTACATTGAACAATGAGATTTCATATGATAAAACTGTCACATTGTTCAGGTTAACATTTTGTTTCATCAAATAGAACAATGATTACCTTAGGCCCTTATCTTTGAAGAACCAGCTTCCCCAGACATCTCAATTCTTCCCTGCCTATTTCCTTCAAGGGTTCTTTTCATTCACTTAGAATGAACTCAGTGTTCCTAATTTGTTAAATTGAATCACCTAAGGACTCTTGTCCTGTAGCCTCTAGAACTACCTTATCTTAGAGGTCATGTGCTAATTGCTTAATTATGTAGCATGTTTTGTTCAGTCCTTTTCAGTCTTATCTGATTCTCTGACTCCATTTGGGTTTTCCTTAACTGAGATAATGGAATGGTTTGCCATTTCCTTCTTCAGTTCTCAGGAATTGAGGCAGACAGGGATAAGTGACTTGCTTAGGGTGACCTAGCTAGTAAGTGTCTGAGGTCACATTTGAACTCAGCATGAGTCTTCCAGACTCCAGAGCCAGCACTTCGTGCACTATGGCACTCCCCAGCTGCCCTAGCTATTGTTATATCCTCCCCATAGAATGTAAGCTTCCAAAGAGCAGGAACTATTTAACTTTTGTTTTTGTAATCACAGTACCTAGCACAGCGCTTTTGTTAATAGTAGGTATTTAATATTTATTGATTTGAATTGGATGGTGGAAATTTTAAAATATCCAGGCACAGATTTATGTATATTGGTTTTGGGACTACATCCAATCTTTTTTTTTTTTTTTTTCCTTAATTTCTTTTTCTAAAGGTTTTACTTAACTGGAAATAAGGGAACAATATATTAGAGCCCTGGACTTGGAGTCAGGAAGACTCTCTGACATTAGTTGTGTGACTCTGGACCAGTCACTTAATCTTATCTGTCTTTGTTTCTTTTACTGTAATATGTGAGCAATAGTAGCACCTATCTCATAAGTTTGTTGTGAGGTTTAAATGAACTAATACTTGTAAAACCCTTTAGTAGGCATTTAATTAATGCTTGTTTCCTTCCTTTTGTTTCTTCCCTTTTCTGTCACCCTACTTCCCTCCTCCCATCCTTCTTTTCTCCCCTTCCCTTCTTCCTTCCCTTCCTCTTTCCCCTCTTTTCTTCCTTCCTCCCCTTTTACCTTCTCTTCCTCTCTCCCTTTCTTCCTTCCTGTTTCCCCCTTCCTTTCTTCCTCCATCTTTCTTTTCCTTCCTCTCCTTTTTCCTTTTGCTCTTCTACCCTCCTTTCCCTCTCTCCCTGCTCTTCTCTTTCTCTCTTCCTCCCTCCCCTCTTTTTTTAATCCTTCCCTCCCTTTTCCCTTCCTTTCTCCTTTCTTCTTCCCTTCCTTCTTTCCTTTCTTCCAACTTTTCTTCCTTACTTCCTTCTTCTATTTGAGAGTGAAATTGACACATACTAAATAGTGATAATGAACCAGATGTTCCTTACAATATCAGGTTTGTTTGAGGTTTCTTTTGAAGTAATCCCTGCCCCAAATGGTAGGCTGGGTAGAAGTATTGAAATATATGAAACGATTCCCAATGCTGTTGATGTACAATTTCGGTAAAGTGATATTTTTTTTCCAGTGTTCTTTCTTTTGCTTTAGGATCTGCCTGATCAAGAGGTAGATCAAGACTTGATTGAAGATGGTCAATGGGAGGAAATTCTGAAGAAACCATGTCCCACACAATACAGTGCTATCAAAGAGGAAGATGTAAGTTTAATATTTATGATTAACTCAATTTTAGACCAGAGTTTGCCTTCTAAGAAAGACATTAAATTAAAGGAACATTGCAGATATAGTATATAACTATGGCTATTCATGTGGTGCTATTTTTTTTTTTAAAATGTTTATTCAACATTTATAAAAGATGCCTGCAATGAAAATTAAATTCCTTAAGAGCTGAGAAAGTGTAATCAAAAGTTTTTAGACAGGATTTGGAATATAATCATTTGTTGAAGGAATTCCTTTTATTGATGTGAATCTATATAGACTGCCTAATTTACAGTCTCTGAGAGTTGCTTGTCAGAAAATTTTGAAGTGATTGTGGTCACACAGCCACATATGTCAGAGACAGGATGTTACTTTCCTGATTCCTTGTCTCTCTCTCCAAATAATGTAACAATATGTCTAGTCCTTGAACCAGGAGCGATTTTACAGACAGATATAATGCCATTACTTGCCTTTTTATTTTTGATAAAATAATCTCTGGAAATGCCTGAAGCCATGTCTTTATTTAGAGAATTAAGATCACAAAAAACAATTTTAACTAACATCATTCAAAGAGAAGATGAAGTAGAATGTCCTTTTATATCTTCTTGGGAGAAATTAAAAGCTATTCTGATGCCTTTGTGTATCCTCTTATATTAAACCTGTAACCATGAATATATACTGCATTTCTTTCTTTCTTCAAATTGAACTTGTTTATTCATTTGTAAACACATATTCAGTATTACTACCTAGATAGTTTAGCTCAGTAACAGAAATGGATCCTTGCTGGCCACATAATAGCTTAGAAAACATGAATTACTTGTGCTTTTAATTTGTTTTGTTAAACATTCCCCTGCATCTATTGAGATTATCATATAATTTCTGTTGGTTTTGTTATTGATATGATCAATTATGGTAATACTGTTAAACATTTCCCAATTGCATTTAGTCCATTTGCATTGCAGTCTAATCATATTGGGTACAAAGGGCTTTGAATTTGACATCTTTGTTGTTGGATACACAGTGGTAAATATGGTATGCCTCCTAGCCTCAGATATACTATATCCTTTTAAAAAATCTGTCTACTTATATCACTACTGGTAATAATTTCCAGTTTTCAGTGTCCACAACTAGATTTTTAAACTTTGTGGAGAAAGTGATTTTGATTTATTGCCAGTTGTGAGTCTATTCATCTTTCTGTTGTATATAAAAGAAATGAAGCGGCATCATAATAAAACAGATAGTAATATAGAGTCAGAAAATCAATAAATAAATCAACAAGCATTTATTAAGTGCCTGTTATAGATCATCAGGAATTATTCTGGGTACTGGGCATATGAGTACAAAGAATAAAACAATCTTTACTGTCATCAAGCTTATATTGTAATGAAGGAGACAATAAGAACATATAAATGTAAACTGTGGGATGCACAATCCGTGAAAATGCCAGAAGTCAGACCAGCTATTCTGCCTGTCACAAAGATCATGAAAAGTTGAGAGAAAAAAAAGACATAAAGACACTGATGTTCTTCCAAAGTGAAGTCAAATAAAAAGGAGGTAGTTTATCATTGACTGTACCCTTAAATGCTTTCTAACCACAATGTTGCTAAAGAAATACAAATGAAAACAAAAAGTAGATGTCAGTCAGTGTAGGAAGGGACTATGTGAAAGTTGGGTTCAAGGAGAAATTTTAACATTCTCAGATAAACTGTTTCTCCTCCTAATCTGGGCAGGTGGCTTATCGCTCCTGCAGATCCGTTCCCATAACATCTCTGCTCCCAAAACTTCTCAGACTCTGCCAGCCCAAAGTGGGGGGGGGGGGTTGTGCCAGAATGACACAAATTACTGCAAACTGAGTGCAGATTGAGTAGGCCAGAATTGCCTGGGAAAGTACAGCTTAGAAATATAACAAGCTATACACAGACTAGCCAGGTGTGATTACATCACCAGAGCAGTCTGGGAGGTCACATAAACACCATGTATAAAAAGTGATGAAATATAAATTAATAAAAAATATCTAAACCACCAAGATAGTTGATTTTTTTTTCTTTCTTTTTTTGGTGGGAGAGGGCAATTGGACTTAAGTGACTTATAAGGTCTTATAACTAGTAAGTGTTAAGTGTCTGAGGCAAGATTTGAATTCACATTCTTCTGGCTTCAGAGTGGTGTTCTATCCACTGGCTCATCTAGTTGCCTTCAAGGTAATTCATCTTTTTTTTTTTTTTGTGAGTCTGGGGTTAAGTGACTTGCCTAGGGTCACACAGCTAGGAAGTGTTAAGTGTCTGAAACCAGATTTGAACTCTGAGACCAGAGTCTTCCTGAATTCAAGGCTGGTGCTCTATCCACTGCGCCACCTAGCTGCCCCAAGGTAATTCGTCTTAAAGGAAAAAAGGAAGTCTGTGAGATGGCAATACTGAAGCAGTGCATAAGACATGTGAGGTATGCAGTGAAGACAAGGAAATTGGATAAGACCAGTTTTATTGGATCATAGTGTGATGGAAAGTGAGGAGGTACAGAGAAGGGAAGTAATATATAATGAATCTAGAAAGATAGGACCTCACTTCAAGTCTTGCCTTTGATGCATATTTTCAGTGGGTTAATTACAACTTCTTGCAATCTTAGTAAAACTAAGATTGCAAATTGCTAATCTGACTTTGTAGAAGTTTCTATTCTAGAAATTCCATACACTGATGAAATAACAAGCCAGTACCAAAACATATACATATATGGTAACACAACTGATATTTAAAAAAAAAAAAAAAAAAAAAAAAAAAGTATTGGGGCAGTTAGGTGGCGAGAGTGGATAGAGCATCAACCCTGAAATCAAGAGGACCTGAGTTCAACTGTGGTCTTGGACACTTGAGGGTCCTGGTTGTATGACCCTGGCAAGTCATTTAATCCCAATTGCCTCAGGGTGGGGAAATGTATTCAAAGTTGTCTATTCGTTTAATATTGCCCCCATTAAAAGTATTCATCATGGTCTGCCTTGTACAATGAAGCTGCCATTGCTTAAAATATTTTTGGAGTTTCTGTTTTGAAGTTGCCTTTCAGAGATCTGGTATATTCTTGGAGTAGAGAGAAATGTCTGTATTTTGAGGGAGGAAACTTTTTTTGAAATACTCATAAATTATTTGGAATCAAGTTTCCTAAATAAGTTATCAAACTAGTAGCAGATTTTTGGTTTAAAGTTGAGGTTGAAATATAAAATAATGAAATTGATTTTCTTGTAAGTTAACTTAGGGTAATTCCTAAAAAGGAGTACCAAAAAATGTTTTGAGTAATATGTTGGGGAATGATTGTTGAATTAAGTATATTATCTTATTTTAAAGTATGGTATTCATTTGGCTATAAAAATAGTTCTGATTTTTAAAAAAAGCCTATTCATTATTTTGTAGTTAAGGTTTATACTCTTGAATTGGTATATTGTTAGAGTCAGATTTGTGCCTCAATTGAAAGCTTTTTTTTATATCCCCATCTTTGCTTAGTTCCTTTTAGAATCTATTTGATATATGACATTGTTCTTAGTTCTTTAATGACTTTGTAGAATTATAGTAAAGCTTTGTTCGTTTAGAATTACTAAAGTATTCTACAATGTATCATACCAATACTTTCCAACAATTCAGTTAGGCTTTCTCCCTGATGCTTGTAAACAAGGTAGTGAGGCCTAATGAAACTGGTGAGTACCCTTAAATTTTTTGCTATCATATCAGAAAAAAAGTATAACTTAATTTCAATGAGAAGGAAAATAATTCTTGTCATTTAATGTAGTTAGATTTATACTTGTGATATTATTTCCCGGTATAATATTTTTCTTGCTGTTTTTCAGCTTGTTGTATGGGTTGATCCTCTGGATGGAACCAAGGAATACACTGAAGGTTAGTCTCTTATTTGGAATTCTATATGGCAAAACTAATCTTAACACTTTAATACAAATAAATAACAGAACCTATTTTCGGTCCCTTATATGAAAAGGAAGCATACCTTTCCTAAGAGAGACATTGCATCCATGCTATCACCAACTGACTATCCTTTCCTGGTCACATATATTATCCTGGTTACATCCTTCCAGATTTTTATCCTTACCCTGTACCTTGCTTTCCACATTCTGAAGCAGCTAGATGACACAGTGGATAGAGTGCCAGACAAGGAGACAGAAACCCCTGAATTAGAATCCAGGTGCAGACAGTAACTGTGTAACCCTGGACAAGTCCCTTAACTTTTGTTTGGCTTAGGTTCCTCATCTGTAAAATGAGGGTAATAATAGCACCTACTTCATAGGCTTGTTGTGAGGATTAAATGAAATAATTGTAAAGTATTTTGTAAACCTTAAAGCACTGTATAAATGCTAGTTATTTCTTACATCTTATTTTATTCTATAGAGATGATCTTTAATTAAAGTCATCATTTTTTCCTTTCCAAAGTTTCCTTTAGTATTTAATAATAAGAAGAATTAAAATTAAAGAGTCAACAAATCACACTAAAACTGCCATCCTCTTTATGGAAAGAGACAGAAAGCCAGAGATTTGACCTCCAAATATTCATGTTTCCTTTATTTTCATGTATGAAGAAAAGGACATACTTTATTTTAAAAAATCATTTGCATATTTCATGTCTAAAGCAGAACATATTTCAGGAGTCTTAAAAACTTTTGATAACTATGTCCTATTATGTATGATATATAATATAAATGTGTTGTTATTGTTATTATTCAGACTTTTCTAATGGAAACATTAAATGTATTTGAAGTAGCCATCAGATATGGAGATTAGCAAAAGGGATGGGTTGTTTGCCATTATTTATATACCAGAGTATTCTCTGTAATACAGTGGGGGAAAAAAGAATAAGTTATGGTGGAAAAGGTATCAACTTTAATAATTCAGAACAGGTTTATAATCCAGTGATAGAATATGATACAAAGCATAATGATAGTTTATATCTAGTTCAGTAATTAGGGCAGAGACGTCAAACTCTGGGCAGCCCATAAAATGAATGCCAAATAAGGGATTAAAATGTACTTAGGAAATGTTTAAGAAAATAAATAAAATACAAAATATATACAACCTAAGTCAGTGGTCCTCAAACTACGGCCCGCAGGCCAGATGCAGCCCACTGAGGACATTTATGCGGCCTGCCTATGGCAAAATCAGACCCTAAGTGACTTTGACCTAAACTCGCATTAGCAATGCACACTTCCAGCACTGGGCTGAGGCGGTGGAGACAAAGTGTGAGGCGCTCCAACAGCCTGAGGGACAGTGAACTGGCCCCCTATTTAAAAAGTTTGAGAACCACTGATCTAAGTAATGTTATGGTTTTCTAAGTTGATATGGGGCTCACAATGATTCATGTCTATTTGAAACACCACTGATTTAGAGTATGGTAATAATGAAGCTGAGTTTAATTCTCCTATAGACCAGTAAGAGAATTTTGTTTTCTTCAGCCAGCTGTATGAAATTTCATACATTTGACCAACAAAGACTAAGCATAGTTTAGTTTGATCTATATTACCATTACAGTTGATGATAAATCATGATCTGCCTCTAGTACTTACACAGCTGCAAGGGATTAATGTAGGCTTAAGCTGGTGCCTTGCATTAAAGTAAACTCACAGGTTTTTGGATGTTGAACTCCAAATTCTTTCACCTAGTTGTAACAACTGCTTCCCTTGTCGTTGAATTTTTCCATTTCCATTGCTGACTACTTAGCTCTAGTTCTATGGCAGTGCTAAGACAGCTTTCTACTGGAGGAATTTGTTTTATTAATTAGATAGATCTTTGAAGACCCGATTCAAATACCACCAGTGGCCATCAATTCTGAAGGCAAAATAAATCTCAAGCTTATGATTTATTGCACAAGGCTAAATTTAGGAGCCCTTTGGAGGAGACATTACCACCAATTCCTGGCCCCAGGCCATTCTAACATCCTAGCACTTCTAGTTAATTTTATCCTCACTTTTATTCCTCTCTTGAGAAGCATGTATATTTTGGGTAAGAAACAGGTGGACATGAAGAAACCTTCATAATTTTACTCTTTCTAGATTTCAGTGGTGTTGGAGATTCTGTCTCAATTCAATTTAAAAAGGCTTTACTAAATGACATTCTTTACTAGCCAATCTCTTACTTTCTGGGAATTTGGAAATGAAAAGTTTTTCCTTATCCTCAGGGAGCTTCCAGTATAATGGAAGACATAAAATCTGTACAAAAATAATATGTTAATATGCTAAGTACAGAGGAGGTTCAGACAAAGTGAAATAAGAAATTTTAGGACAGTGATATCAGTTTCATTAGAGAAGTAATCAAAAGAGGTTTCTTTAAAGAGCTGATACCTATGTAGATTTTTAAGGAAAAAAAATTTCACCAAGTAAAGAAATGTAAAGGGAATATAATCCAGATATGAGTAGTGGCTTGTGAAAATGCACTGTCCATCTTTTCTTCTAGCCTGTCATTATTACTCATTGTCCTTTGAAGTTCATGATAGGCATTGGGTAATAAAAAGCAGAGCTAACAATAACTAATCTTGCTTTTATTTTCTCTATTAAGGAAAAGGGTTACATGATCTTTGTTTAGGTACTTATAGTGAAAGAGAATCTAATACTTCCAGAAGAAGTGCATTCCACTTTTAAATAACATCAATTGGTGGAAAATTTTTCCTTAAATTAAACTTAATTAATTTCACCTGTTGCATCTAGTTCTGCCAATCTTGGGATCTAAGAGGGAGGGTAGAACAAAAGTAATTATTAGGTATTGAAAGCCATATTAAATAAGGAGGTAGTAAAAGTTACCTATCTGTAATAATACTGAAAGAATTGGCAGGTATGATTGCTGAGTCACTATTAGTGGTCTTATTTGTGGGGGAAAAAAAGGAAAAATGTTTTTTTTGAGCCAGTATGGTTTGATCAGGAATAGATCATGCTAATCTAGCCTTATTAATTTTTTGACAGGGTTACTAATAATCTAATAAACCAAAGTAATGACACAGAATAACATACATTGGGGCAACTAGATAGGGTAGTGTATAGAATGCTGGATCTGGAGTTAGGAAGACATCTTTCTAAGATCGCATTCCTCTGTAGACACTAACTATGTGATTCTGAGCAAGTCACTTAACCTTATTTACCTCAGTTTCCTCAACTATAAAATGAGCTGGATAAGAAAATAGCAAACTTCTCCAGTGTCTTTGGTAAGGAAAGCCCAGTTGGGTCACAGAGTCAGACAAAAAGGAAACATTTGGACATCAGATCAAAAATGTACATGGATCTCAGATATTAGGCATTTGATAAAATCTTCTCTGATATGTCAGTGAAATGTAAATATGCTTACTGTGTGTTAATGCACTGAAGTAGATTTAGAATTTGTTTAATGATTAGAATCAAAAAGTAGTGATTAATTGATGTCATCCAGGAAAGATGTTTCTATTAAAGTCCTTTAGAGATTTGTCCTTGACTCTTGTGCCATTTGATATTTTTATCATAGAATTTAGTTTCTCTAAAGAGGTAATACATATATTGATTGGGCTATATCTCTAGCATTTAACATAATTCTTGACTCATAGTAAATGCTTAATATGTTATTGTTTGTTGACTGACTGACAATATATAGGGAGACTGACACCTCCCTTATCATTACCATCTAGATCTTTATACTCCAGTAGATAGATGCTCAACAAAAATTCATGATAGAGGAATATTAGATTATTATTAAAATGTTAAAGAAATATGGTGGCAACTCGGGTATCTCATTAATTGGGAAGACTGTGTGCCAGAGAGAAGTACGAGAACTTTCATGATCTCAAACAGATAGGAACATTCTTCTTTTGGTCTCTATACAAATCTTGACTCTGATGCCCAAGGAGAGCTATCTGAAGGAAAGGTGAGCAGATTAAGAAAGATACTGAAGGGGCAGCTAGGTGGCCCATTGGATAAGGAGCACCAGCCCTAAAGTCAGGAGGACCTGAGTTCAAATCTGACCTCAGACACTTAACACTTCCTAGCTGTGTGATCCTGGGCAAGTCAATTAAACTCAATTGCCTCAGCAAAAAAGAAAGAAAGAAAGAAAGAAGGATACTAAGAGGAATGGCACCAGTACATAAGATTAGTCTTAGTCATAGAGATCTAAACAAACATTTCTTGCCAGCTGATTACCAAGTACATTGATTAATACATATTTGACTCCAGTTTAAGTAACATTCCCTATACAATCCCCTCATAGAATCAGAGAAAAGAAAGAATTCCCTTTAATTCAATTCATCCCTGTACTTGTTTCCTCTATAATGTGCTAAAGAAAGGATCCTATAATCTTTGTTTAAATATCTTTAAAAGGCAGGGAACCCACTACTTCCTGAGGAAGCCATTCTACTTTTAAATAACATCAATTGCAAGAAAGATTTTTCTTAAATTAAGCCTTAATCTCATGCCTGATTTCTATCCACAGCATCTATTTGTCGGTCTTAATGTTCTATTCCTTGATTTTTCTTAGCAGTTCCTTTTTCTTGTCATTTCTTAAAGCACCAAAATATTCCATTACAATCATATAATTTTGTTCAGCCATTGCTGAATTGATGCATATTCCCTCTATTTCCAGTTCCTTGCCAGCAAAAAATAGCTGCTATAAATATTTTGTATAAATGAACCCTTTTCCTCTCTTAAAAATTTCTCTTTGCCATATAGATCTAGTAGTGTCTTACTGGATCAAGAATATGCAGTTTAGGGCATAATTCCAAACAGTTCTCCAGAATGATTGGATGGATGTTCAATTCCAACAACAGTGCATCAATGTCTGATTTTCCCACATCCCCTCCAGTATTTATATTCATTTTCCTTTTCTGTCATGTTAGCCAATCTGATAGGTGTGAGGTGAGACCTCAGAGTTATTTTAGTTTGCAATTTGCAGTGATTTAAAAGATTTTTTCATAGCTTTAATGTATTCTTTGGAAATCTTTTTCATATCATTTGACCATTTATGAATTGTAAAATCAGATAGTTATTCTTGGTTTTGATAAGGTCAGGAGGCCTCCATCCCTGCCCTAGATACATGCACATGCTGTGTCTTGTGAACGTCACTTCAACAAATAGCAGGCTTAGGATTTAACCAGTAGAGTCTTAACCAGTAGAGTCACCACCCACTAAATCACAAATGCATAGCTCCTTATTCCTCTCATTTTTCTTGAATAATCTTATATTTCTAATGCCATTTTGATCCATATTTCCATGACTTAGAGCCATCTGTTCCATGGAGGGGTCTAGGACTCCTCATGGCAGGAACAAGCTTATGTGCTGTGTGTGGTTCAATGGAAAGACAGTTGAAATTGGAGTCCGAGGCCCTAGGTTTGAATCCTGGATCTTCTATTTACTGCTTATGTCACCTTAAGCAAGTAAATAATACTCATTGAACCTCACATAAAATATTGGGCTTGAATTAAACTTGCCATGAACTGTTGGTGTTAAATTCACTTTAGATTCTACAAAGAAAGACTATAACCCTGCTGGCCTGCAGCCATCAGCAGCATTGCCCTTGTAGGATGACAATTGTTACATTTTCTTTTTTTATGTGTTAATGAAAATATTGTTTTCAGATACATTTTAATGAATTCATACTAGATAGATCACATAAAATAATTCTTTTTTTTTATTTAGGATTTTTTTCCACAGTATATATGCATGAGTAATTTTTTTTAATAATATTATCCCTTGTATTCATTTTTCCAAATTATCCCCCCCCATCCACTCCCTCCCCCCGATGACAGGCAATCCCATACATTTTACATGTGTTACAATAAAACCTAGATACAATATGTATGTGTAAATACCATTTTCTTGTTGCACATTAAGTATTAGATTCCGAAGGTATAAGTAACCTGGGTAGATGGACAGTAGTGCTAACAATTCACATTTACTTCCCAGTGTTCCTTCTCTGGGTGTAATTATTTCTGTCCATCATTGATCAACTGGAAGTGAGTTGGATCTTCTTTATTTTGAAGATATCCACTTCCATCAGAATACATCTTCATACAACATTGAAGTGTACAGCGATCTTCTGGTTCTGTTCATTTCACTCAGCATCAGTTGATGTAAGTCTCTCCAAGCCTCTCTGTATTCCTCCTGCTGGTCATTTCTTACAGAGCAATAATATTCCATAACCTTCATATACCATAATTTACCCAACCATTCTCCAATTGATGGACATCTATTCAATTTCCAGTTTCTAGCTATAACAAAAAGAGCTGCCACAAACATTTTGGCACATATAGGTCCCTTTCCCCTCTTTAGTATTTCTTTGGGATATAAGCCCAATAGCAACAATGCTGGGTCAAAGGGTATGCACAGTTTGATAACTTTTGGGGCATAGTTCCAGGTTGCTCTCCAGAATGGCTGGATTCTTTCACAACTCCACCGACAATGTATCAGTGTCCCAGTTTTCCCACATCCCCTCCAACATTCATCATTATTTGTTCCTGTCATCTTAGCCAATCTGACAGGTGTGTAGTGGTATCTCAGAATTGTCTTAATTTGCATTTCTCTGATCAGTAGTGATTTGGAACACTCTTTCATATGAGTGGATATAGTTTCAATTTCATCATCTGAGAATTGTCTGTTCATATCCTTTGACCATTTATGAATTGGAGAAGGTTTGATTTCTTAGAAATTAGGGTCAGTTCTCTATATATTTTGGAAATGAGACCTTTGTCAGAACCTTTAACTTTAAAAATATTTTCCCAATCTTGTTTGCATTAGTATTGTTTGTACAGAAACTTTTTAGTTTGATGTAATCAAAATCTTCTATTTTGTGATCAATAATGATCTCTAGTTCTCCTCTGGTCATAAATTCCTTCCTCCTCCACAGGTCTGAGAAGTAGACTATTTTCTGTTTCTCTAATCTATTTATTATCTCATTCTTTTCACATAAAATAATTCAAGAAACTAATGGACAAATAAATAAATGACTTTGTTTTGTATATACAGGTCTCCTGGATAATGTAACAGTCCTTATTGGAATTGCTTATGAAGGAAAAGCAATAGCAGGAATTATTAACCAGCCTTATTACAACTATCAGGTATAATATATTAATGTAGAAAAATTCATTTGTTTTGTAATAAATTTTGTAAATTTCCGTTATGGGCATGGAAAAGGGCCATCTGAGATCTAGACCAGCTTTTGTCTTTACTTTTTTAACACTGTCATTAAGGACTTGAATAAAAAAAATTTGATAGCTTGTTATCTAATAGATGACAGGAAGTTGGGAAAGATTTGCTAATACATCATTTGACTGATGTCTCTACTATTAAGAGTACATATGCTCTTGAGGAAGAAATTTTTTTTTTCCTTTTTTTGTGTTCTCAGTTTCTTAGTACAATATCTTCATTTTGCTCACCACATTTGAGGAGCAACATTGACTAGAAGTTACCAGTTTAAGTTTAAGCTATTGAAGCCTAAAACTGGTAAAGCTTAAGAACGGACTAAGAATTTTGGGCTACATAGTATGTACAGAAGAGGGTTTTTAAGATGGTGATGGGATTCAGTATTCCAAACTCCTAGTCTTTCAAACTTTGTAGTAAAGGAAAGTTAATTTTCTAAACTTTTGGTTGGGACTATCCTTGGTTATTACTATTAATCTCATTGTTCAGTTTGAAGTGTTTATTGCTGGTTCCTACTCCGTCCCCTATTTACATTGTAGTTATTCTGTATACTGTTTTCCTGATTTTGCTTACTTTACTTTGCATTAATTCATGTGCTCTTTTTATTCTTTTCTGAATCATATTCATTGTTTCTTACAGCATAGTGATGACATAGTTTGTTCAGGTTTTTCTAGTCTATTAATATCTAGTTTGTTTCTAGTTTTTTCTTAGTATAGAAAAAGTGCTCCTATAAATGTTTTAGTATATATGGGACTTTTCTGTCTTTGACCTCTTAGGAATGTGTTTGTGTGTGTGTGTATATATATGTGATTGCAGGTATGTATCAATGGAATTAGAGTTAGTTTGTTAACCTGGACACCCATCTCTTAAGGAGAGCTAGGAATATGTCATAAAAATGACATATTAGGAACAAGCAATACTATGAGTCATTTTCTTTTGAGTAATATTTAATAACCAACATTAGATTGCCATTTGCTCTATTTGTTGATCTGGTATCATTCCTAATCAGTTTGGGAAAAAAAACAAAACAGCATGGTACTGAGGGAAAAGTGCTGCATTTAGTTAAATCTGGGTTCAAATTCCAACTCTAACACTTACTAAATATGTGATCAATTGCATGATCTCTAGCCTCAGTTTTCACATCTGTTAAATTATGATACTTGAAGTACCCATCTGACAGAGTTTGTCCTGAGAATCAAATGAGATAAAGTATGTAAAACACTGGGAAGAACTTTTAAGTGCTGTGTCAGCTATACTAATATAATGATCTTTTTTTCTTTCCCCAAGGACTGAAAGGAGAAAGCTCAGTATTGTTTCCATCATTCAGTAATTCCAGAGTTGAAATATAGTATTCTAAAATTATACATTTTAAATGAAGGAACTGAGAGAAAAGAACTCTTTTAAGACTCACAGGGAAAACAAGTAATCAGAAGCCCATCATATATATCATGCTTAACTAGGAATAGATATATGCTCCTTTCAAAAACACATCTTTTACTTGTTTTTCCATGACATTTTAACACTTTTTACAACATTATAGGATATTTGCTCCTTAATGCCTTTGGTGGTTGATTTTTATTTATTAGTCGAAGCATATATTTTTTGGAATTATCCACACCAAAGTGCCAATTCAGATTGTGATACAGTCAAGATCACAGTGTAAAATCTAAAAAGAAATCAGACTGATAATTAAAAGGGATATTTTAATCAGAAATAAAATTACCATAGGACCATTTATTTGTAAGTGTATAAATGATAAATTATACAAAGACACTTTAGGATCTTTGAAATCAATCATTAAAATAATCAGTGAATATTTATTAAGCACCTACTATATGTTAAGAATACAAAAAGAGGCAGACTATAGTCCCTGCTCTCTCTAGGAGTTCACAATCTAATTTTGTTTTAGGTAGATTCAAGTCCAAAGTTATGTTATCTTTATCTTTTTACCTCTTTCTTCCCAACAGCCTTTCATTGACACTATTCAGTCATAACTGTTGTCCTGTATCATATTGAAAATCTGAAGAGCAGCTAGGTGGTGCAGTGGATAGAACACCAGCCCTGAAATTAGAAAGGACCTGATTTCAAATGTGGCCTCATTTAACACTTCCCAACTTTGTGATCCTGGGCAAGTCACTTAACTCCAATTGCCCCAACCAAAAAAAAAAAAAAAAAAAAAAAAAAAAAAGAAAGAAAAATCTGTTGAGTGATCCTGATAGCACTAGAATTCCATGCATTTCAAACTATATTATTTCACAAAATAGTAAAATAATTCATATTATTTGGGTACTTAATAATTTTTTGTTAATCTTATATCTTTTCATATAAAATAATAAAACATCATACCTTTATTGGCTTTTTGCTACAGAATTATTACATATTATTGTTTCATTGATTTTTTTTTTTTTTTAGGCAGGAACAGATGCTGTGCTCGGGAGGACAATTTGGGGAATTTTAGGTTTGGGTGCCTTTGGGTTTCAGCTGAATGAAGTGCCTGATGGGAAACATATAATCACCACTACTCGTTCACATTCGAGCAAGTTGGTAAATGATTGCGTTTCTGCTATGAATCCTGATAATGTTCTCAGAGTGGGAGGAGCAGGAAATAAGGTAATACATTTGGTGTTTGTCAGAAATAAAACATTGAGGGGAGTTGGGAAATATTAAATTTATTATCATTTCCACCCTTAAGCTTCTTGTTATACAGAGTCAGTGATTTGATGATGTTTAAACTTGTTCATTTGGTATATTAGTATTAAACGTGTGGAAAGAATGGAAGTTGTAAAATGATGCCACTAACATAACTATAAACTATAAAACCAGTTCTATTTCTGGTTTTTAAATTCTAAATTCAAACCTATTAAAATTTTTGATATATTGGTTTTTTCTTGCACTTTTTCTGAAGTAATCATTCATTTACATTAGAAATAGCCCATCTAAGCTAGAAAGTAGTTAAAGTGACCTAAGCATCCCAATATTTGTCTTTTGAGAAAGCTAATAGCAAGTTTTTTAGGTGGCTGTCAGAATCTTTTTTTTGTTGCCTGGTTTCAAATTAAAATTAACCTTTGAACATGAGTGATGCTGAAAGGAGTAATTGTTGAGGAGCTCAATAAATTTTTCTCATATTTGTATGTGTTTTTTCACCTGATTTTCTGAACATACAAAAACTGATTTTATTTTATTTTTTAATTTGAGAGGCAGTTGGGTTTAAATGATTTGCCCAGAGTCATACAACTAGTATGAGAAAAATATCTAAAGTAGGATTTGAACTCAAGTCCTCCTGACTCCAGGGCTGGTGCTCTATTCATCACACCATCTGGCTGCCCCTTAAACTTATTTTATTTTTTAACAAAGTCATCAAACTGTCTTGCTGTTTTTCTTGTAATACTGTAGACATCTAAATCCACTAAAGGCATTATTTCATTTGAAAGTTATGCACTTGAACTGGCTATATTTATTGCTATAGGCAAAAAGATTCATGTTCCTAGAGCCTGTAACATTAAAAAACATTAAAAAAAAATCCTTACAGATCATTCAGCTGATTGAAGGCAAGGCATCTGCTTATGTATTTGCAAGTCCTGGATGTAAGAAGTGGGATACTTGTGCTCCAGAAGTTATTTTACACGCTGTGGGAGGTAAGTAAGCAAATTCAGAGACTTTTTGGATGAAGTAGAGAAATTTTAGTATCTATTATTAGATCTATTAGTATCAATAACATCACATACATTTTATTAATAACTTTTGTTTTAAATTATCGTCTTCATTTCTCATTGTATCCTGACATCTACCTTGTCCTAGAAATCCATTCCATAGAATAAGTGACTTTAGAAAAAAAGTTCAGCAAAAGTAATAACTACCATATCAAAAAAGTCTGATGTTCTATGTAGTATTTCAAATTCGTAGTTTCCCACATATTTAAAATTAGGAAGGACCTGATTTCACATATGTTTATGAAGAACAGCTCTATGGGAAGGTGAGGTAAGGAATGTAATAGGAAATGTAGATGATATAAAAACAAAAGATATCACATATTTTAAAAAGCAGAAGAAGGTAATCTCTTTATTCTTGTCCTTAGGCCTTAATTTAGAGGAAAGCTCTCCACCCCATCTAAAAGAATATGGTAAACACATAACATTAAGATGACTTTAAAAATTGTTTCTTGGACCATCTTTACTATTAGTAAAAACTGCCTCATGAAATTAATTTATCAGCTAGAATAAACTCAAGGAACATGCTTGATTTTTTTTATTCATCCATTTTACTTTAGATAATGTCTTCTTTTTAAAAAGTTAAATTTTGGGGCAGCTAGGTGGCAGAGTGGATAGAGCATCAGCTGTGAAGTCAGGAGGACCTGAGTTCAAACATGGCCTCAGACACTTAATACTTCCTTGATGTGTGATCCTGGGCAAGTCACTTAACCCCAATTGCCTCAGCAAAAACAAAGAAACAAACAAAAAAAAAAAAGTTAAATTTTATTGATATCTTTTGTTTTTATATCACCTACATTTCCTATTACATTCCTTACCTCACCTTCCCATAGAGCTGTTCTTCATAAAAAAGAATGTAAATAGTTCAACAAAAGGAAGGAATACATAGAAAAATCCTGACATTATACAGTTTCCACACTTATTATATGATGTCATATAAGTATATAATAGAGTATATTTTTTATGTAGTACATTATTTTATACATATATATATATATATAATAAGTATTCTGCCTTATCCCTGAAATGGGAAAGAAAAAGCATAAATCATTTCCTGTTTTGAATATTCAACTGATCTTATATTAGGGCTAAGATTTCTGTTCTTTTTAGGATTTGTAATCCTGGAATTTTTAATCTCATATTTAAATTGTCCTGGTGACTACAGACTTAACATGAATAAAATGATTCTCAGAATTAGTGTTAAGGAATTGGATTAGATAAAATTTTTAGGTCAATTCCAGCTTTTAAATTTTATGATTTCTATCTTTCATTTAATTGAAAATTGAGTTAGAGATATAGCTCTTAAACAAATTCAAATTTTCACTCTTCTAATCTAAATTTTTTCCTTTTGTTCATCTTCTCAACTTGAGTTGCTCCTTTAATTTTGTGTTTTTATATGATACTTAGAAGTAATTGAAAACCATTTGTGTGAGAGGAAACAAAAAACAACCACTTTCTTTTTCTATCCTGAAATGTAGTTTCTGATGAGGAATCAATGTATTATATGTTTTTACTTCCAGGCAAATTGACTGACATTCATGGAAATGCCCTTCAGTATCATAAGGAGGTAAAGCATATGAATTCTGCTGGTGTCCTTGCCACATTGAGGAATCATGACTATTATGCAAGCCGTGTTCCAGAGACTGTTAAGCAAGCACTTGTGCCATGAGGGACATATTATATGCTTCCAGTGAAAAAAAAAAAGTGATTTAATATTCAAGTTAATAAATTTTTTAAAATTATGAAAATAGATTTAGTTTTGTTTTATCATTATTGATTAGTTATATTGTTTAGACACTGAATACCATATTTAATGAATTCTGATAAATTTATAGTTCCAGTTTTGAAATATAGAGCATCAACTTTAAGCTGGTAAACCAGATCCGTGGAACAGCCAAATTTGGATCCTAGTGATCACAATTGATAACTAGTGACTCATGACAAAAGTTTTGACTTACATTCTATTGTTTTCCCATTTAACAGTTGTAATAAAAATGAAAAGGTCAGTTCTAAGCCCTCATAATATACTATCAGCATTCCTGTCAATTTTCCTTATTTGATTTAGGACACAAAACTTAGTTGCTATATGGATCTTGTTTTGTTAAGTGACTTTATTCTTTAAATTATTGTAAATTTTTAATCATGACTATTACAAAATGCTATTTTTTATGTTGATGAAATAGCTTTGTGAGACATCCTTTATAATAAAAGTATACATTATTTAATTTTTTTGTATTTCATATTGAATTTCTCATACCTAAATAATATAACTAATTGTTTTGGTTTTTTTGTAAAGCTTTCTGGGATTTCAAATCCTGTAATTTCAGGTTAGTAGACATTAAATGTCTGCTGTGTGCAAGATTCTGTAAAAGCTTCAGGGTTTACAAAGATAAAAATGAAAACAGTGCTGGCCCTCCTGAAGATTACATTCTACTTTGTTACATAATATATATGTATGTATATATACTATTTACTTAGGTAAATTCAAGTTACTTTGAGGAGGTCAAGAATGCTAAAACTTAAGAATGAGGGAGAGAAGAAATCAAGAAACTTTTTGTAGGAGATGACATCTCAGCTGAACCTTGAAAGAAGATAAGAATTCTAAGATAAGATGAAGGAATGCCACCAGCTCCATCTAGGCAGAAAAACTGTATTTTGGAGAGATGGCAGGATAGCATATATTCTACATAAAAATAATAACTAGTATTTACATAGCACTTTAAGATTTACAGAGGACTTTATATCTCATTTAATTCTCAACAGACTAATCAGAATTATTACTTCTAGTTTTGACATGAGGAAACAGGTTGAAAGATTAGCATTTAAATCCCTATGATATGCCAAGTTCTGTGCTAAGCACTGGGGATTCAAAGAAATGCAGAAAGATACAACCTGTGCTCCCAAGGAGCTTACAAACTAATGGGGAAAAACACCATGTACAAGTAAGCTATATAGAATAAATTGGAGATAACAGGGAAGGCACAATCAATAAGTGGTAAGTACTGAGGATATAAAAAGAAGCAAAAGACAGTCCCCAAACTCGAGGAGTTTACAATCCAATAGGGAAGAACATGCAAAAAGAAAAATACAAATGCTGCTATGTCCAGATTAAATTGACCCACACCAGCATTGAAGAGGATTCAGAAAGCTTTCTTACAAAAGATGAGACTTCACTTGAAAGAAGCCAGGGAAGCTAAAGGGCAGAGATGAGGAGGGAGAGAGTTTAGGCATAGGAGAATAACCAATGAAAATGTTCCCATTTGGAAATGGAGTATCTCTATAAGCCAAGTAGGATTCTGTATTTGATCCTGGAGATAATAGGGAGCAACTGGAACTAATTGAATAGGGGAGAGGGGATATAATCAGAGTTTAGGAATATCAGTTTAACAACTGATTGGAGAATGGACCAGAGTGGAGAGACCCACCTGCATAGGCATGAGGCAAAGAAGTCTGCCCCAGGGTGGTAGTATTGGGAGAGAAGGGGGAGTGTAGAAGAGTAGTTACAATGGTAGAAATAACAGGATCTGACAACTGAATTGATTGGGAAGAGGCAGGATTGGTGAAGAATATGCAGTAATTAATTGTCACCTAGTTGGATGATAGAAGATGGTAGCATTCTGAAGAGGGAAGATAGGACAGGCTAATTGTGCACTATTTCAAAGACGGTTCTTTTTGTACATCAAAACAACTGGACAGGTATACATATATTGTATTTAACTTATACTTTAACATATTTAACATGTATTGGTCAACCTGCCATGGGGGGGGGGAAGGAGGGGAAAAATTAGAACAAAAGGTTTGGCAATTGTCAATGTTGTAAAATTACCCATGCGTATATCTGGTAAATAAAAACTATTAAAATAAAAAATTTAAAAAAAAAAGAGGGAAGATAGGAAGAGGGGAGAAATTATTCGGAATTTTAGAAGTTAGGGTCTCAGTGAAGTAATGAGTCGAATTGCTCGGGATTGAGAAGTGAGTGGGCTGTAAAACAGTGGGCCCCTTTTTCTCCTAATTTGGCTGTGAAAGACAGCACGGAGAAATGTGGGAGCTCAAAGAGATAGAAAGGTCAAGAGAAGAGGAAGACCAGTTCATATTCAACCTCTTACTAGTTGTGTCAGATTTTTATTGGCTGGGTGACTGAGCAAGTCACTGATCCTTTCTGCCCCCAGCTCTTTCAAATGAGCATCATCATCATCAAAACAACAATATGCTTTTTAAAAGAGTCTTCTGGGTAGTTATTGTTTTACAGCAGAATGTTCAACACATATCATCATAACTGCCAAACAGCTGTGCAAAATAGTATACATAGTGCATATGTACAAACGGGGGACATGATTTTTAAAAAATAAACAGTTAAACACAAATTTATGATCTTACAAAAGAGCACTTAAATTACATGGTATAATTGGATCTGCCTCCTTAGATCCATAATAACTGTTATTTTTCCAAAACCAACAGAATCAGAATAGTGAATCATCAGTTCCACTGTGTGAACGATGGATCACAATAAATGAATCTTTTTCTAAAAGCCCTTTCTTGTTCCTCTACAAACATGATCTGGCCTGGATAAAAAAAAACAAAACAAAACAAAAAAAACACAACAGGAATTTCTTGAAGGTCAGTGGTCCAAAACGCTAAAAGTATGGTTAAGTTTTTAAAAGAGCTACATTCACTGGTTCTATTTTTAGTTAGGATGTACTTAGATGCCTTTCTTCATCCATCATACAGGACAAGCATGAAAACTCCGCCCCTGCTCAGGACATTAGACCAGGAACTTTTGAAGAAAGCCACAAATTCATAATAGACTTGTTTTAAGGATCAGAATAGCAGATATATGTAGATTATTTTGCAAACCTTAAAGCTATTAAAATACTCGACACTGTTAATACCACTTAAAGCTCTGCCAGTTTCCTGGAAAATGATTATAATTGGAACATTTATCTCCCCCCACCCACCCACCCCGTTCAGGGTCGTAGTGCAGTTGAACAGAGAGTGTAAACTATATGTTGATGATTTGTTACAAGAATTAAGGGCATATGCTAAAAAAGAAAAAAAAATGCAAACTTGATCAACAAGAAACTGACAAATTTGTCTTTGATTCGAGGATTAAAAAAAAAAAAAAGTGATACATCAGAAGAAACTGGAAGATCCCCCGAAGTGCCAAAATTAAAAATACTACTTACGATGTTTCTGAAAACTGCTCTGAAATATCTACTGAGTGTGATGCTTTACATAAAGCTACAGAATTAAACATGATTAATAATGATCAACATCTAAAAGTACCTTTAAAATTGCGGTGTGGCGGACATAGTAACTGATAATCAAAAGAATGTCACTTTCCAGATTGGAAGAAAAAACTGCCTATCTAAAGAGGAATCAGCTGCAAAAAAAAAGAAAGTAAACAGATGGATTCTCCAAAGAAAAGCAAAAATCATGAAGCTAAAACAAATAAAAAAATGCTTAAAAGCCTAAAGAGAGATAAAACCATGAAGATAATTGAAGTTTTCTTCTTAACTTAAACTTAAAGCGCCAGGCTATAATTATTATTATTTTTTTTTAATTATAGTTTTTATTTACCAGATATTTGCATAGGTAATTTTACAGTATTGACAATTGCCAAACCTTTTGTTCCAATGTTTCCCCTCCTTCCCCTCCCCCCCAGATGGCAGGTTGACCAATACATGTTACATATGTTAGAGTATAAATTAAATACAATATATGTATACATGTCCAAACAGTTGTTTTGCTGAACAAAAAGAATCGGACTTTGAAATAGTGTATACAGGCTATAATTACTCTTAATCACAATCGGAGAGAAGGAGAAGGCATCAGGGGAAGGGACGGAGAAACTGTAGGCTGCAGAAGCGAAGGCGAGATCGAGGAGATTGGAGCCGCATCAGACCAGGGGAGACTAGGAACGCTCAGACGCGGTCCCCGTCGTCCAAGGTGCTTCTTTTGGAAGCGGACCCTGCGACGCGACCGAGACTGTAAAAGGTTCCGGAGCTGCCCGAGGCCATTTGGCCACTGCACCGGAAGCTTTGCGGACGGGGTGGAGAGTGGGGGCTGAAACTGGGTGTGTCCGACCGAATTGGGGGGAGGAGCCTTGGCGGCGGCGGCGTGGACACGTCTCACCCTCCAGTCTCCCACGCGTCCTTCTCTAGAGGCCGGCAGGACTGACATACTGACTGAAGCACTGACGGGTGGAGATGGCGGCGCTGAGTCTGACGGTGAATCCTGTAGACCCTCCTCTCGGTAAGGCCTTGGCCAGGACCCTGGGGCCGGGCTAAGAGGGCGGGTATTCCCCCGCCCCGGGAACCTGAAACCCGCCGGAGATGTTGTTTCTTCCAGCCCCTGCCCTCCTCCAAGCTAGGCCGGGGCGCCTCACTTTTCCTTTGGGGGACTTTTTCGTTGCTGGTAAGGAGATCCCTGACCAGTTCTCGAACCCGGGGAACACGTGGTTTGTCTCCTTTCCGTCCCCTCTGCGCTGGAAGTAGTTTCCTCGTCGCCACTGCATTTTCTCCCCCGTGCCATTTAAAATGGCTCTTGCGAGCCTGGGAGCGCCCGGACCGCCTCAGCTGGTGAAACCACACGTTGTTGGATGGGATTTACTCCTGCTTTACTTCAGGCAGCTCCTTTTCCAGGCATTCAGTGCCGGCATTCCAAGCTAAGGGATAAAAAGAAAAAGAATTACTTTTATAAAAAAATGCAACCTGTCCCTGTTCCCAAGGAGCTCATTATGGTACAGTACAAACTAAGTGAAAACACGATATATAATTGGGGGGTAATCAACGAAGGAAAGACGAAGAAGAGGGAAAGGCATCTTCTAGAAGTTGGATTTTAGCCGGAACCTTATGATAGGAGGCAGAGCTAAAAAGATGACAGTGTGTTTTAAAGTAGTAATGGGAAAATTAATGAGTGGATTTTGGGGGGTGGGGGTAAAAATAAGTTTAGTTTAAGACATGTGCAATAAATATCTGAGAGATTTGAGACTATGACTTGATTAAAAATAGATATGAGAATCTTTTGCAGAGAGATGATGAAGTTGATGAAAAGCAGAGGCCACGATTATCTGGGGACACCTAGATAAAGATCCAGTAAATGATGTACAGCAGAACAGCTGTTTGGACATGTATACATATATTGTATTTAATTTATACTTTAACATATTTAATATGTATTGGTCAACCTGCCATCTGGGGAGGGGGGAGGAGGGGAAAAATTAGACCAAAAGGTTTGGCAATTGTCAATGCTGTAAAATTACCCATGCATAGATCTGGTGAATAAAAACTATTAAAAAAAATATCCAGTAAACGAGACTGAGTAATAGTTAGATAGAAGAACCAGGAGAGCAGTATCCTGACAACCTGCAGAGGAAAAGGATCAAGGAGAAAGGCGATGGATTGCTTAAAGGCTTTAGAGAGGTCAAGAAAAAAGAGAAACAAGAAAAGGCCATTGAGATTTGGCCATTAAAAAATCATCTAACTTAGAGAGCAATTTTACTTGAAAGATCCAAAGCCAGAGTGAAAGGTTAACAGGGAAGAAGAAAAGAAGTGGAGTCATTGATTGTAGACAGTCTTTTCAAAGAGTTTAGTCATGAAAGGAAGTTTTATGATAGCTAATGATGATAGAGTGAGGATTTTTTTGAGGAGTCATGGATATGTTTGTTAGGCATTAGGGAAGCAGCAATAGACAGGAAGAGATTGAAAAATGAGATGATAAAAAGGGGCAGAATATTGGAGAAGATGGAATGGGATTTCCCTCCCCCACAAAACAAACAGCAAAATACTGTGTTTTCCCATATTTCTGTTACTTCTATTTTGGACTTTTTGCTGTACTGCCCTTGGAAAATGTAATCAAAGCAAGTGATTATCATTGCCTATTCTGGTGACATATTTATTGCAAATAATGGGTACCTGAAACACCAGTCATATTGTAGGCAGGTGCATTTACTTCTTTATCCTGCAAAAGTAGTAAGGTTCTGACCTGTCACCTCCCTGCTTTGTTTTTAGTTTGTACTAAATTCAGGGTTATATTCAAACATGGATAATGAACTTTCAGAAATTAGCATGAGAGAGATCGTTTTTACAAAAATTTATAAGATCGTTAAGTTTTTTTGAGTCTTCATTGACACCCTTCACCCTTCTTCTAAATTTTGGACTTGATCAGCTGATGAGATATACATATTCAAATTAGTTTTGACATTGTTAACTCTTTTGGGGTTTTAAATCTTTTTTTTTTAATTAATTAAATTAATTTTTACAAAAATTTTATGCATAGTTAATTTTCCAGCAAAACCTTTTGTTTCAACTTTTCCTTTCCTTCCCTTCACCCTTTCCCCCAGATGGCAGGTTGACCAATACATGTTAAATATGTTAAAATATAAGTTAGGCTTTAAATCTTTAAGAACAAAGATATTGCTAATAGATCTTATGTGGGTATAATGTTTTTAATAGTAGTACTAATAAATACAAACTTGATTTAAGTAAGATACTCTCTTGAAGAAATAAGATCCTTATTAAATAATATTAAATAAGATCCTTATTAAAGGTAAGATCCTTACCTTTAAATCTTCTTTCAGTCTTTTGTGTTCTCTTTGGGGAGAAATTCTAAAAGATTTTTGTTGCCTGACTTTTTGGATCCTTGACTTATTATTGTTCATATTCTCACTTTTTCTATTGCTTTAATTCATTACAGTCATTTATATCAAGGAGATTTTAGCTGTTTTGTTTATTTAATTCTTTTATAGAGTTCCAGCTTTGTTCCATATTTGATTACGCAGAATTCTTGGAAATTATTTTAACATGAAGTGTTGCTGAGATACATACGAGAATACCTAAATGAGAATGGGACTATCTTAGATGTAATTTGAAAGGAAAAAAATTGATGTTTCAAATTCCTCTAAAATTAGATATTTAGAGACTACAATTAGTATATAGCATTAAAAATTTGTTTTATGTAGTCAGACATCTGAATGATGTCTGTTTAATTGAGTTAGTGCTTATTCTTACAACTGCACTGTCTGATTAATAGTGCAAATTCTTAAAAGTAACATGATGGTATACGTTTCATCATTTAATATACTCTGGCAAATTAAATGCATTTGTCTTCCTCATAAGTACCTTTTACATGGAAACTCAGCAGATGTTTGTTTAATTAACAAATTATTAATAATGAAATTAATAGAAAGATATCAGTTACAAGCATAAGGAGATTTGATCAGAAGAGTCCTAGCATTAGAGATTTAGAAGTGAAAGAGGGTATCTAATGAACCCTCTTCATTTTACAGGTTAGAAAACTGAGGCTCAGTGAAGCTAAGGGAGTTAGTCTAAGGTCATATAGGTGGGAAGCATTAGAGGTTAGAGTTGAACCCAATTTCAGTAGTCTTTATATTATTATTATTATTTTTTCCATCAAAAGACCTACATCCTAATCCAGGACCTGCCATCTATAAACTTTGTGCTACCACTCTGATCATCTTGGTTGGACATATTTCCAGATACATCATTTCAGAATTTTTTGCTATTATGGATATCTTTGCTTAACCACCAATTTTTTTTTTTTGCCCACTAGTAACAGTCATAAGGAAAGTTCTAGTTAACGTGATCACCAGCTCAAGGTGAATTAAGTTTAATAGCTTTCATTGTATAATACCATTATGCCTTATGGTACCATATACTACTGGTAAGATGATGTTCCTTTCTTCACAACCTAGCCAGCATTATATTTTATCATTTTAAACTTCTTTATTAGTCCAGTGGATCTTTTGGAATTAGCATAATGGATAGAGTAGGCAGACTGGACTTAGAAAGACCTGAATTCAAATTTAGCCTCTGATATTTAATGGCCTTATCACCCTGTATAAGTTACTTAACCTTCGTGCCTCTTTCTTCAGATAAAAAATGAGGATAGATAATGACAATACAGTATTTGTAAAGTGTCTGGTATATTGTAGGAATTATAGGAATGTTAGGCATTAATTATATTATTGACATTGGGAGGAACATTGTTCAAATTTTCTAAATTATCAAAAACTCTAATAATAACTACTGAACTTTGTGTCAATGTTTCTTAAATTTGGATTTCTTTGATTATTAGAAATTTTGAAGCTTTCTCATGTGACTTGATAATTTGTGCTGCTTTTGTGAAATGGTATCTTTTGAGTGTCGGAATTGAATAATCAATAGAGAGCCTACTCTAGACTTAGAAAGATTTAGGTTTAAGTTTCTCTTCTGATACTTGCTATCTATATAATCCTAAAACATTCATTCCCTCAGTAACTCAAAATTCATTAAAATCTTAAATTGCAGTACGTTTACAGTTCTGCATTGATGCTTGAGGGTTCTCTACACTTATGAATTCATGGATCTGAAGAAAACAAGTTATTTGACCACTTTATCTTTTTTCAGAAACCCATTCTTAAGACATTCCACTGATTTATGCCTCTTTGAATATAAATTCTATCATGTCTTTTTATGAGTCTTAGTTTTTACTTTGTTTTGTTTTACTTTTTTTTCTGGTTATATGTATACATTTATTTTTTTAAAAATACACTTTTTTATGAAACATTGTGAGAGAAAAATCAAAACAAAAGGGAAAAACTACAAGGGGAAAATGCCTAGAAGAAACAGAAAAAAAAAAAGTGAACATAGCATGTGTTGATTTATATTCAGTCTCCATAGTTTTCTTTCTGGATACAAATGGCATTTTCTATCTAAAGTCTGTTGGGATTGCCTTAAATCATAGAACTTCAGAGAAGAACCAACTCTTTCATAGTTGATCATTTCACATTGTTGCTGTTACTGTGCACAACGTATTCCTGGTTCTGCTTATTTCACTCAGCATCAGTTTATGTAAATCTTTCCAGGCTTTCTAAAATCAGCTTGTTCATCATTTTTTATAGAACAATAATATTCAATTACTTTTATATACTACAATTTGTTCAGCTATTCCTCATTTGATGGGCATTTACTCATTTTCCAATTCTTTTCTACCACAAAAAGATCTGCTACAAACATTTTTGCACATATGGGTCCTTTTCCCTCCTTTATGATTTCCTGGGATACAGACCCAGTAGTGGCACTGGTGGGTCAAAGGGTATGCACAGGTTTATAGCCCTTTGGGCATAGCTCCAGATTGCTCTCCAGAATGGCTGGATCATTACAACTTCACTAACAATGTATTAGTGTCCCAATTTTCCCACATCCTATCCAACACTTATCCAATATCTTATCATCTTAGCCTTTCTGAGAGGTGTGAGATGGTACCTCAGAGTTGTTTTAATTTGCATTTCTCTGAATATTAATTTAGCCAATGCATATTCTATTGTCTTTTAAAATGATTTTTACTTATATATTTAGAGACACAGATTTTAAAGATGAAAGAAACTTTAAGGTCACATAGATGTAATCTCTCATTTAACATTTAAGGAAATGAAGGCCCATGATTTTCCCAAAATCCCTCAAGTAGTGAATGACAGAGACAGGGTTTGGGCTTAAATCTTTTGACTAGAATCCAGCACTTTCATTGTATCACATTGTCTTCTGTGTCTTCTGTGTTATGCCAAATACTCTCACAATTTTGAATAGCACTGAGATGACATACAAGTCTTTCATTTCTAAAATTACTTATTCTAGGGGAAGCTAGTTCTATGAGAACTCAGGTGTTATTTTTCTAAAGAACAGTTGACTACGTCATCCAACTTAAGAAACATAGGAGTAACCACTGTGTTTCATCATGTTCTAAGCCATCCTTGCCTCCTATAAAAAGAAAGTTAATTTTAAATGCCTATCTAGAAGCAAGTGCTCCTGACTGAGCTGTTGGTGTATTTTATCTTTCCATTAAGACAAAAGACTGTTTTGTAAAAGTCCTTTTTAAAGAATATCCCTTTTGCTGGGTATATTTGTTTAGAGAACCTTTCAATATATGAAAGTTTGATGATTCAGGCTATAAATGTGACCTAATATGAAGAGACTTTAAATTTTCTTCCATTGTTTATAGGAGCCTTGTTGACAATAGAACACGTTAAAGACAATGTCAAAATTTCAGTTGATGAAGGAAAAGAGAATATCCTTCGAGTTTCTGAGTAAGTAATTTTTACATTTCTGCCCTCATTTTTTAGACTAGCATTTAAAAAATGTTAATTGGGTGTGTGAATTAAAAGAAGTTATTTTTGCATGCTTGATTTCTGTTGCTTGATTGTTAGAGATGATATTAAGGAATACAATTACAATGAAAACAACAAATGGAAATATATTGAGATATCACTTCTAGATTTACCCTTTTGAATGTTCTTTTAAAATCATGTAACTCATTTTTCATAGTGCCATTTAATTGTAGAACATGATTATAATTACTCTAGTTCATATATTCAGCATAATAAAATGAGGTATTTTTTCATATCTCTCTTATAAAGATATTTTATTATTCATGATCAATTTTAGATGTGTTTTGGTGTCTTTAATTTAAAGATCACAGCATTAAAAAGTTGTATATGTACGTACATATTTGTTACATACAGATTCATTAAATAGGATTTCCGACTTCTCAGAGCATATCTCCTATGTCAAGCCATGTAAATGAAGAGATTGAGGATATAAAGATAAATACAAAACAAGTCAACAGTATGCATTTTCTTGACCATTATAATTAATCAGTACAGACTCTCCAAAAGGGTCATGATATAGAATTCAGAATATAGAATAATGTAGAATCTAGAAGAAAAAATGACTTGTGATTTTCATAGTTAGTATTTTTGTTTGCATGTTTCCTAATGAGTAATTTAACTTTCAAAACATTTTGCATTGATCAATTCTTTAAATCAGCTATTAATTTTTGTTGTTGCTTTATAGAATTTTAAAATAATCTTAAATCTTTCAATGCTCTAAATGTTTGAATTGTATTTATGTTTCTTTTTTTTCTTTTAATAGTTTTTTTTATCAAATATATGCATGGGTAATTTTACAACATTGACAATTGCCAAACCTTTTGTTCTAATTTTTCCCCCCCCTTCTCCCCCTTCCCTCAGATGGCAGGTTGACCATTACATATTAAATATATTAAAGTATAAATTAAATACGATATATGTATACATGTCCAAACAGTTGTTTTGCTGTACAAAAAGAATCGGACTTTGAAATAGTGTACAATTAGCCTGTGAAGGAAATCCAATATGCAAGTGGACAAAATTAGAGGGATTGGGAATTCTATGTAGTGGTTCATAATCATCTCCTAGAGTTCTTTTGCAGGGTGTAGCTGGTTCAGTTCATTACTGCTCTATTGGAACTGATTTGGTTTATCTCATTGTTGAAAATGGCCATATCTATCAGATGTATTATATTTCTAAAAAGATTATGGTTCAGTTGCCTTAAGAGTAATCTTATGCACCCATACTTATAAAATTCAAAGATTTTCATCTCCTAACTTCTGATATCCCACTAATTCATATCTAGAATTTCTTTAATTTTATAATTATATAATTTTATTTGTTGTTATTAATAATGGCACTATATTCCTTTAAGATTTGTGGTGTACCTTGTTTATTTAATTTGAGCCATGTGAGAAAGATTGCTGGTAAAATTTTTTCCCTATAAAGATAAAAAGTGGGTCCATAAGAGATAGTGGCATACTTTCATAATTAGTGACTATGTTGGGGAATTTTAATCCTGGTCTCTTAGACTCCAGTTCTAACACTCCCTTTTCATGTTTTGACTTAACTTTTTGACCTTCAGCAAACTTTCCAATGGGAAAACTGGCTAAACCACATCATGAGGATAGAGATTGCTGCTAATAATGAAGCAGTAATAGCTTTAGAATGGAAAGGAAGCACTTTATGTTGACAGTCAACACCATCTCATTATGTATTGGCTACATAATTGATTTCTTATAACAGTGGTACATTTTAATGGGAAATAAAATTTAAGAAACATCAGCTAAACTTATTTCACAATTGATGGTTTGGAGTAAATGGATTCCATAACACCAAAAAATAAACTAATTTATTTAGGTACTAGCTGAAAAATCATTTGAAGTATTTCAAATTTGATCATTCTTCAGTTATTAGTTAAATAGTTCTTAAATTCATTTTAACAAGTAGGCTTTTGAATCTATTTTCTTTGAGATAATTTTAGGGATGAATTGCTTTTAAGGTTTGGCAAACCTTTTCAGAGTGTTCTAAGGTTGTAATCTTTAATCTAGTGTTCTGTTTGAAACCACAATACATATACCATATATTTATGTGCTATTTTAACATTTCAAGATCCTTAATTCAGGCCATAAATTATAACCTTCTAATAGGGATTTGTGCTGGGTAGACTCTTACAACATACTGCTTATTCATTTGTTAGATAGTTGAATGATTGATTTGCCATAGTCTCTAAAAATAATCACTTGATCTAGGTATTAGAAGGTTAAAAATTATTTTGACACAGAAGATAAGTCCTAGCAACCCCTGTATACAAAGGACATTTCTGGTAAAAATAAAGCAAAGTTTTGATTATTTTCCCTTCAGTCCTTAGTTTTGGAGGGCTGTGTAGATTAGAGGCATTGAACTCACTGCAAGCCACTAACAAAATTTGGGCTGTTGTGGTGAAAATTGTTTCTGACTCGTTGTGGTCCCTTCTCTTGGAATAGATAAGTGGTTTGCCATTCCCTTCTTCAACTCATTTTTCAGATATAACTGAGGCAAAAAGGGTTTAGTAACTTTACCACAGTCACGTAGCTATTAAATTTCTGAGACTGGATTAGAATTTAGGAAGATGAGTCTTACAGATTCTACACCTGTCACTTTATCTACTGTACTACCTAGCTGTCCCACACTAAAGCTGAACCAGATTAAAATGTAATTGGGAAACATTTAACAAAATATAAAAATAGAATACAATATAGATGATGCTAATTTGGTTTTCTAAGTCATTATACAACCTTTCTATTTAACTTTGACACTGTTTTTCTAGGACACTGAGAGGTTAAATAACTTGCTCAGTATCCCACAACCAATATATGTAAGAGGTGGGACTTGGAACTCAGATCTCCCTGTTTTTGAAGATGGATCCTTATCCACTGTGATACACTGCCTCTCATAATTAATACATAAACATCTATATTTTTCAACACATATTTATATAAAAATTAGTTTCCTAGAGACTGTTTTGTTATTTTCATGCTATATAGACACAGAGAAATTGTTATGTAATAAATTCCATTAAATACCTGGAATCAACAGATGATTATGGCAACAGATTTTAGGGCCATGACTTTTTATTTGGCACACCTGGGGCACATTACAGAAACTTTAACAAATTTAATTTTGTTTCAAAACAAAGTCAAGCAGAGTAGAGTGAAATGTAGAGGGTGAAGAAGATGATTCTATTAGTTGAATTTATCTTACTTAATTGTTCACATAACAAATCTTCAAATTGGTGGTAGCCAAATGGCTAACACAACATCGTTTTCTTACTTGTAGCAATGTTACATTCACTGACGTGAATTCTATACTTCGCTACTTGGCTAGAGTTGCAACTTCAGCTGGGTTGTATGGCTGTAACCTGATGGAGCACACTGAAGTAAGTCATCAACAATCCTTTGTGATTTTTTTATTAGCTTGCATTTATACTTATTTGAGAATTTCATTATTCTTGCTTTTATTTGATGTAGCATTTTTATAGTTAGAATCATAACATCTGGAATATTGAATTTGTGACTTTTTCTTGTTTCTCCATTTCTTTCCTCCTACCCTAATTACTCTATTTGTATTTGGATTTTCTATTTCCTACCATTTCTTCTAAAAATACTGATGTTTTTTACTGATCTTACTAATGCCTTTTGTCTTTGTATTATAGTTGTTTTTTTTTTATTTTCCCTCGCAGATTTAGCTTTCTTTCACTATAAAGAAAAAAAATACAAAAATCCAATACAAAGACCTGAATTGAGAATATTTACAATATTCTGCTCTAATAGGTCAAAAAGAGAAGGTTTGGATGAGCTATGAGAAATAGGATAGAGAATCAATTAGGAGGTATAATGGATTTTTACTTTAGTAAAGATCCAGTTAAGATTTTATAATAGATAACTTGTTAACATGGTTGTTTGATATTTAACACTTTCTTTTAAAAATTAGTTTAAAAGTTAAGGGAATACTCTTGTAGCACAAGAAAACATTTGGTATAAATTAGCATAAAATACTTTTAGCACATCATAGATATTCAGAAAGTCACTGACTCATGCCAAAATTTCTGGCATTATTGATGAGATTTTTATGACTTCTGGATTTAATGATTCCTTGCTATATTCTCTACCTTCCTCTCCTCATTTTTGATTCTGTATTTCTTACTGTGAAATTTAAGGTCAGATCATTTTAAAGTCCTTTACTAATAAGAATTCTGTTAAATTTGTGTAGATAGGTCCATTTTGCAGTGATAACTTCTTAGAGATTTATGCTATTTAGAAGCAAGGAGTAGTTATCTTTCCGTGCTCCTTCTTGTAATAATAGTCTGATATTTAGTAAGCAACGCTACTGTGATTTCTCTAAATAAAAAACAGAGCTCACAAAATCTTAACTGTCTAATTGCCTTTGTTAGCTAGACTTTCTTTGTCATGGTTTAAACAAATAATAAGTTTTGGAATATCAAACAGTCTTATCTCTTCCTTTTTCTCTTTTGCCAGATTGACCATTGGTTGGAATTCAGTGTTACAAAATTATCTTCTTGTACATTGTTTAATACAGCAGTAAGTGAACTTAATCACTGTCTGTCACTAAGAACATACTTAGTTGGAAACTCATTGAGCTTAGCAGACCTGTGTGTTTGGGCCACATTAAAAGGTATATCTGTTTTTTTTTTTTTAAGCACTTTAAATTTTCAGTTACTTCATGCTATTAACTAATCATTTCTTCACAGATTTTTAATTCCATTGTTAACAGGAAAATTTAAGGTATAATATTTTGGATTTTTTTACTTTGAAATGAAAATTACCTTGATGAACATCATAAAAAGTATTTTGCTATTTTCCACATTAACATTTCAGATTTTCTAGGCTAATTATTTAATAATTTTTCAAGCAATAATTTCACCATCATATATATATATATATATATATATATATATATATCATATGAGAGGCCCCTACAGTGCCACACCAAGACACCTCAATGTATATCATATGAGAGGCCCCTACAGTGCCACACCAAGACACCTCAATCAGAACAATAACAGTCAGCCTGTAATCATCTAATTGGGAGAAACAAACAAACAAAAAAAGATACCCCTTGTTCTTAAAACTGTGTGTGTGTGTGTGTGTGTGTGTGTAACAGATATATGAATAGCTCCTCCAGTGGGATCCTCACTTTTTCTTATGGCCTTAACTAGGTACTTCACTTGCTCCCCTCTCTCTGCTTTTCTTACCTCTGGTAATTTCTCTCTACTCTCCTTTTCAAATCAACAAAAAGATGAAAAACAAAGTGATGAATACCAAACTCCTGTTAAAGGAGATGTTAATAATGCAACCTTCCAGATTTGGACTAGATGTTGAAATTTTTATATTCCTGACTATTCAGATGTACAATGAAATCCTTAGATACTTTTGATCTACCATGAAATAAATACATAATTAGAAGGGAATGAAAAAAAAGTATGAGTAAAAGGAAAGTGGTTTGAAGTTGACCTAGATTATGCTAGTAGAACACTGACTCTTATGAAAGCCTACCAAGAAGAAAAGCCTTTGAACATGGGCTCAAGGACAAGTGTGGAGAAACTCACCAACAAGTTAGTCAAGTGGATTTTTTAACTAGATCAACTCAAGGACTACTGTTTTCTAAGACATCGAAGACTGACAATCTACATAGTGGCAACATCACAGACCTTTTAAGTCTTGTTTTGGGTTTTTTTGTGAGATTGTTGGGGTTAAGTAACTTGCCCAGGGTTACACAGCTAGAAAGTTGAGTATCTGAGTTCAGATTTGAACTCCAGTCCTCTTCACTCCAAGGTTGGTGTTATATCCACTGCACCATCTTGCTGCACATCTCCCAGCCTCTCTTAAAGTCTTAAGCAACCAATGTGCCTGTGATTTTTACCAAATGTGCCTTAGTGTAGCTAGGAGTACATTCAGAATGATTAGAAGCATTGCATAATAATAATTATTATTATTCTATGTATGGCATAGAAGCATCTGACGAGTTATTCATATCTGAGAAAATGATTTAAGATTATTTGTTAAGATTAATTGTTTAGAAAGAAATTAAAGAATACATATTTACTTAATACAGTGCTTTAGTATTTAACTTTGTTGTTAATACTGCTAAAATTTAATGGTCAAGATTATTTATAATTAGTTGAGCTACCATTAGTAAGTATTCATTAAGTGCCTACTTTGTGCCAGGTGCATAAATACAAAGAATGGTATAATTCTGCTTGCTTAAAGTCTGATGGAGGAGATAAGCAGAAGCTACCTTATTCTCAGAATTGTTCTCATTAGCATGCTGGTTTGGTGTGTATTGTGGGGACCTCATAGAATGGGAAAAAAAGTTAAGTTGGGCTAAATAAATACTGCTGGACTCATAACTTTCCTGAATCATGCATGTTTCATAAACATAGCAAAAATGTCACAATGTCTTAAATAGTCTACGATTTAACAATCCATTAGAGGTGTACTGTTTCATTAATTTAGCTGCCTTAAGTTGAGTCATTTTAAAATAGCAAGGTTAGTGAATTGTTTAAAATGTGTATTTGTTTACAGGAAATAATAAATGGCAAGAGCAGTTGAAAGAGAATATGGCTCCACTTCATGTAAAACGCTGGTTTGGCTTTCTTGAAGCTCAACGTGCATTTCAGTCAGTTGGTACCAAATGGAATGTTGCTGCACCAAAAATCAAAGTGGTAAGCAGAATTATAGTTATTTGGTACTGCTTTACTGTGAATAAGATTTGAGTGATGTTAAACAGAATTACTTTGGATTTATTGCATATTTTCTTCTCCGAGAGGATTTTGTACTTCACAGACTAGTGGTTTTATTGGTTGAATGGGCAAAACAGCTAACTGTAAGTTTTCATTTGTTTTTAAGGCAACTGAAAAGAAACAGGATGTTGGAAAATTTGTTGAGCTTCCAGGTGCAGAGATGGGCAAGGTTGTGGTCAGATTCCCTCCTGAGGCCAGTGGGTAAGCTAATGTTGTTAGGAATCATTTGCATGATTAAGATCAAATAAGTCAAATACAACTTTTAAAAAAATTATCCGTTATAAGTTAATATATATAAAACATATTTGTTAAATTAAGATATGCCAGAGGCAGTTTTAGATGAGTTCATTTCTAAATTGATGCTTTTCCCCCTGGTTTAAAAAAAAAAAAAATGAGGGACATTATTCAAGCAGATTTTTAAAATATTGGAAAACTTTGAAAATGAAGAATTGCAACTGTTTCCAATTTGAACTTTGGTTGCAAAACTGTTCTAGTATAATAAAGATTTTGTCCCTTTGATTCTTATCTTCTATGATTCATTCATTATTTGCTGCCTATCAAGATGTCTTTTATAGGATAATGCCAGTAGTGATAGTCATCTCTATTCAGATGTAGCTCTGTTTTTTAATTTTTTTTCTGAATCTCCTGGAAGTCCAGGCTTTTCATTTATTTATTTAATTTTATTTTATTTTATTCATTTTATAATTATAACATTTTTTGACAGTACATATGCATTTTTTTACATTATCCTTTGTACTCCCTTCTGTTCCAAATTTTTCCCCTCCTTCCCTCCATCCCCTCCCCTAGATGGCAGGCATTCCCATACATATTAAGTATGTTATAGTATGTCCTAGGTACAATATATATGTGCAGAACCAAATTTTGTTGTTGTTGTTGCAAAGGAAGAATTAGATTCGGAAGGTAAAAATAATCTGGGGAGAAAAACAAAAAATGCTAAGAGTTTACACTCATTTCCCAGTGTTCCTTTTCTGGGTGTAGCTGATTCTGTCCATAGATGTAGCTCTATTTTCAAGATGAATGAGATATAATGACTAGGATGAAAGTGTCTGTTAGTAACTAAAATTTCTAATAAGAAAAATCCTTTGCCATTTGTGGTTCTTGTTTGTTCTACTTTTCTTTGTGGTCAGTTTCCAAAAGGTGAAGAACAGATCAAATAAGTCTTTTTGCTTCCTAATACTGGACAAGCAGCAGAATAGGCAGCCTATGTCAGTACTATCAAATTATAATTACATGCAATATTGGGTGGGAGTGAAGTTAGCAATATGCCTCCAACTTTTTATAAATTACTTTTTTTGTATCAATTCAAAAAGTAAGTATATAATGTTTATATACATATTTCTTAATAAAAATGCATATATTTAATTTAATAATATTATTTAATGTTAATAATATTATATTAATAATGTTAATCCTGTTAAGGTTTATGTATATTTATATATATTTTTTATTAGAATGATCACAATATAAGCACACTAACCTTTATAAAGTTTTTTTTTTAAGCTTGTTCTCATGTACTTCAAAGGGGTCTGCTAATTTAAAGTAATTTTTAAAAACATGTCAATGAAGTTTCTTTGAAATGTTTCTATTTTAGTTACTTACATATTGGACATGCAAAAGCTGCTCTTCTAAACCAGCACTACCAGGTTAACTTTAAAGGAAAACTAATCATGAGATTTGATGACACAAATCCAGAAAAAGAGAAGGAAGATTTTGAAAAGGTAAATTAAGTGTAGTGTTGGATAAGTTTATTAAAATTAGAGCTGACCTAGTGTTTATCATGGCTCTTAAATTTAAATGATGCCAGTCCTTTTATCATTTTATTTCCCACATTATATTTCTCAAATTCAGGTGGAGATATAATAAACTTAAGTACACATAACTTATTTTTCCATTTCTTTTCAAGTCTTTTATGTTTTATGCAAAGTATGATAAGAAATAGAATTTTGCATTCCTTTTTATATAATATACTTTTTTGCTTTCAATGGAAAATTGCTTTAAAGAAGAAACAAAACCCTCAATAACTAGGTGAAAAAATGTGAAAGTTTCCCAGTATCTTTTTTGTCATCTTCGTTCAAAAGCTCAGAAGTTTCATGTCTTCACGGTAGAGAGAGATAAACTCATTTCTATCAAGTTGATACTCAGTAATTGTTCAGAGTAATTAGTAATTCCTGTCATGAGGTCTTGTCTTTGTCAGAAAGGAATGAGTTGGGTAATATAGTAAACATTTCTTACTTTTTTTCCTGACATTCTTTTCTCTTTCTCTTCTTTCACTCATTGGATATTACTTAATTTTCTGCCAAATAATCTTTTTTTTTTTTTTTTAAATTTTTTATTATATATATATATATATTTATAATATTATCCCTTGTATTCATTTTTCCAAATTATCCCCCCCTCCCTCTATTCCCTCCCCCCGATGACAGGCTATCCCATACATTTTACATGTGTTACAATATAGTCTAGGTACAATACATGTGTGTGAATATCATTTTCTTGTTGCACAATAAACATTAGAAACCAAAGGTACATGCAACCTGCTGCCAAATAATCTTAATTTTGGAGTCAGAGGACCTAAATTCAGAGCTTTGCTCTTCCTGTATAACCCATGGGAAATCTACTTTTCTACTGTTGGCCTCAATTTTCTCATCATCAATTAGATGATGGAAGTAGATTAAATGACCTTGATAGTCCCTTCTAGTTTACTAATTTATTCAAGCTGTGTAACAGGGGCCCAAATATATTGTATCCTTTATGGCTTCTCTTCTGTTGGTTATACTAATAGAAGCACTTGTATCAGTACTTGGCTAATCAAGGGAAATTCAATTAAAAGTGATAGTAACTTTGTATGTTTCTTGGACTAATAAAACTGAAGTTTGTTTGGGTTTCATATTTCAGGTTATCTTGGAGGATGTGGCTATGTTGCATATCAAGCCAGATCAATTTACTTATACATCAGATCATTTTGAAACAATAATGAAATATGCAGAGAAACTTATTCAGGAAGGAAAAGCTTACGTAGATGATACCCCTGCAGAAGAAATGAAAGCAGAACGTGAACAGAGGATGGAATCGAAACATAGGAACAATTGTAAGATGCATTTGGTCCTTTATACATCTAACTTGCTCCTCATTTATGAAATGTACTAGTCTTTTCTTTTATTAAAAATAGCATTGCTACCTTGAATGTATTCTTCAATTCAAATGCATTAAGTTTCTCTTTATGTCAGAATAACTTAAAAATGCTTTCTGCCTGTATGACCTCAAAGAAGTTCCTTAACCTTGAGTCTTAGTTTTCTTTGGACTAAAATGACTTCTAAGGTCTCTCTTAGGACTGTCTACATGATCTGATGCTAAAAAGAAAAAGTATCTGCCTCAGTATCAGAGATTGAAACAGTTTAGTTTCATATTGATGTGATATAAATCATTTTTATGAACTCTCCTTTTTTCTTTTTTGTAAAAAACCTGAAATACTATGGAATATGTTGGTAGTATTTGAAAAGAAATTTGAGTCAAATTAGTAATGCTTTGGTTGAACTGCATATCTTTATTCACTAGCCATTGAGAAGAATCTACAAATGTGGGAAGAAATGAAAAAAGGAACTCCATTTGGTCAGACCTGCTGCTTAAGAGCAAAAATTGACATGAGTAGTAATAATGGGTGCATGAGGGACCCAACTCTTTACCGTTGCAAAATTCAACCACACCCACGAACTGGAAATAAATACAAGTAAGTTCATTTCTTTAATGCTCAGAGTATTTCCTTATGCCTTTTTCATATCAAGTAACACCTAAATATCTGTAGTGAGTTATTTTAGTGTATCCTTTAGTTTATATTTCTTAGTGAAGCACATCCATATTTCTCTAACTAATACTGAGAAAGATTAGGGGACCTTCACTAAAAACCTTTATTTGTTTCTGATTTTTAGAGTTAAGAAAATTAAATTGAGGAATAAAATACAAATAATACAAACTTGGTTCATTTTCCTTTTCCTTCTTTATTTGCTTTAAATCTGGAAGGGAGCTACTAAGATGCTAATTATTCATTCCTTGGATATGTAAATTGTAAAAAATTAAAATGAAATTAACATGGAATGAATTTGATTTTTCAGAAATCCAACAAAGAGTTAATTTTTCCCTTTCCCTCTTTTCTCCTATTCAGTCATATCAAGGCCCATATAATCTCTTGCCTGGACTATTATAATAGCAATATATCTCTTGAATGTATTAGTTAATATTATAATTTGTATTATGGAAAGATAGGGAGCAAAGTAGAGTTATTTGCTTTATTGATTTTAGTTTTGTAAGATTGCTTTTGGAAATCTTATAAATGTGTTCACACCCCCATTTTGATTATTTTTGAAAATTCAAGAATTATTACTTACACATTTTCTCTAATATTCTGTGCTTGGCTACTCTAATGTAATAATAATGTTTTAAGTTTTAATAGAGTTCAAATTAAAATCATTTGGTAAAGATTTTTGTTTTAATAAAAGTTTTCAAAAGAAGTATTTAAAATTTATTTACTTTATCCTGTTTTTTAATCATTTCATATGTTGGGATGAAAATATTTTTCTCTTCCTGATTGATGAAGTCATTTAGATCTTTAATCTTAACAAGGCTGAATTGCTTGGAATAGTAATACTAGAGAACATCAATGACAGCTTTCTTAAATGATAATGACATGGTACCTGCTAGTTATTGCTTGTTTCGATTCTATATAACACATCAAGGAATAAAAGTACTAGCCCATTATTATAGATTTTGCTAAGTGAGACAGAAGTGAGAAGTAAAACTAAAGTTCATTTTACTGCTTTATATTGAGGATAAGTTGAATTTGAACACTCAAAAAATGATTACTTTTGAGCAAATATGGCTTGGGTTCCTGGGAAATCAAGAAATTATGTTTATTTTTATCCAATCCATTATTTAGGAAGAACTCTCATTTAATTAATATTATTCTTTCATCTAGAATAAAGGTAGTAAAGATGTTTTTTGTTGATAAAAAAAATTTCCTTCTTTTTTCCTAGCATTTATCCCACATATGATTTTGCCTGCCCCATAGTTGATAGCATTGAAGGTGTTACACATGCTCTGAGGACAACAGAATATCATGATAGAGATGAACAGTTTTATTGGATTATTGAAGCATTGGGCATAAGAAGACCATATATTTGGGAATATAGTCGTCTAAATTTAAACAACACTGTGCTGTCTAAAAGAAAGCTCACGTGGTTTGTCAATGAAGGACTAGTTGACGGATGGTATGTTTTATGTTATCTGGAATTGATGGAAAACATGTGAATGAATACAGTTTACTCACCATATATGTATGATTTCTATGGTAAAGAAATCTATCTATATATGTATATATTTAACACAATTTTTATTGTTTAGTTTTTACACTATATATTTACATTGCTTCCAACAAAACTTTTTTTTTTTTTTAACAGTTTAAAGAAAATAAAATAGGGAGAAAAATTTTAACAGCAAAGTTTGGCATTTGTAAATAAATGAAAATGAGAATGTTATTTAAAAAGTAACCTTTCTGATCTTTTCTCATCTATAAAATGAGAGATAATATATGCATTTTGTTTTATGGTATTGTCCTGTGAATTGTTAAGGATGATAATAAATAGAACTATCGTAAATGCAATCTGTTTAACAAGGACTGCTACATATATTATGTTAGGATCATTCTTGGCATGATTAACATAGGTCATATATCCTAAATTAAATAGGATAGGTCTAAGTACTTATATATTTGTTGTGTGAAGTACATATCCATGTTGTGGATGAAACTGATATTACTGTCTAGTAGAACATATTTGAGTACAAACCCTCTTAGACACTACCTCAATCCAAATTGGTTTAGGTTTTGAAATCCAAAAGGACTTCTTATTCTGAGGTCCATTTTGGAACAAGTCTTTAGTGTTTTCTCATTATAGTAATGATTATTTCATATGAAGATACAATTTGTCTAATCAATGCAATTCATTTTACAAGAGATAAAAATGCAACTGGTTTGAGTGATTGAGTCCTTAGGGAGGCAGTATATAGCACAAGGAGTTTTAGACTGAAAATTGGAAGGCCTGGGTTCAGATTTCAGATATGCCAGTTAATAATTGTATGGCCTTTAGCAATTGACCTTTCTTGACCTATTTCCTCATCTCTAATATAAAGGAGTTGAACCAAGTAATCTCAGAGGTATCTATTGATGATTCTGCTACTTTGGCCTCATTAGTATCCCACTTTTATAAGGTAATCGACTCAGAAGTCAACATATAATTCATTATGATGTATATTTTTTTAAAGCTTTATTCTGTTCCTGTGTGTATTCTAACTCTTCATATAACAGAAGTTCTTGAATCACTAATGCTTTACCATTTTTCAGGGATGACCCAAGGTTTCCTACAGTACGTGGTGTGCTGAGAAGAGGGATGACAGTTGAGGGACTCAAACAGTTTATTGCTGCCCAAGTGAGTTGTGTTCATTTCTTTTGCTCTGAAATAAGGCTATTAACCTGTAAATATGTCTTACTGATAGGTGTTTACTTTTCTATCTTCTCTATCCTATATTATGCAAAAATCAGGATTAGAACATGAAAAATTATGAGCTAGAGTTTTAATAGCTCATTTTCCAATTTGATATTTAAGAACATTTCCAGGCTGTATGTGGGTGTGTATCTACATAGGTACACATAGGTACACATAAATATATCTTTTCTTAATTGTAGCTTGCTTGAGGGTGGGAGGGATAAATGGGAGAAAAATCAAGTAAATAAGATGTCTAGCAGAGAACAAACGGTTTACAAGGAAGTAAAGAAAAGATGAACACTTATGAATAAAATTTCTTCTAATATATATATATATATATATATATATATATATATATATATATATATATATATATATATATACTTTCTTAAATTGATATTTGTTATATATTTTGAATCCTCCCTGATGTTCTATTGGGCACATGATAATGTTCTCTTTTGTTTTGTTTCATTTTGTTTTGTTTTGCTTTTCTGTTTTTTGTTTTGTTTTGTTTTGTTTTTATTATTCTGTTTCTTAAACTAAATTTGGGGGAAAATGTTCTAATTTTTTTTTCTAGGGCTCTTCACGGTCAGTTGTTAACATGGAATGGGATAAAATTTGGTCCTTTAACAAAAAGGTATGTGTTAGTTTCAATTCTTGTTTTTACTTCTTTGTACTTATTCTTGAATGATGTAATAAATCTAAAATTCACTGGAGTGCCTGTAAAAAGAAGAAATCATAGAAGTTTTTTGCCCACCTTCAGGAAAATGGAATGTTTCCCTTTTTGTAACATATTAGCACTAAACATATTAACTTGCCAAAAACAGTAGCACAGTGTTTTTAACAGTTTTATGGAAAGGTAATTGTTCTTGCTGTGATTCTTATGAACATTCTGCATTTCATTTTTTTGCTTTCAAGCTGCGAGCTATCTGTAAGAAGGTATTACTTAATGTTTTTGTTTGCCTTAGCACATAGCTTTCAGCACCATATACATGTGATCTGAAATGCCATTATGCTGCTTTGTAGCACAGTCACATTTATAGCAAGGAAAACAGTTGCATTGTCTATATCCAGTGAAAATGCATTATTCCTATTTTTCTTTTTAAGTTTTGTCCTCTGGTGGTCTTAATTTCAAAGGGAAGCTATTATAATTACACTATCTTTCCTTTCTCTGGAGAGGACATAGGATTTTTAAATATGTACATTTCCTTAAATTTCTTTCTTTTTTTTTTTCCCCTGAGGCATTTGGGGTTAAGTGACTTGCCCAGGGTCACACAGCTAGGTGTTAAGTGTCTGAGGTCATATTTGAACTTAGGGCCTCCTGACTTCAAGGCTGGTGCTCTATCCACTGCGCCACCTAGCTGCCCCACATTTCATTAAATTTCACTGATTTTTATGGTTCTTCAGTTTTATTTCCTTTGTCTTATTGTATTCATTTTAATGTTTCTCAATTGAATGTCAAACAAGGAATACTGCATCTTGACATGGTTCATTAATAATTGGCAGCAGATTGCTTGGACACTATAATAAGGCGAATATTTTTAGAATGCCAACTTTTATGCTATGATTTTTGTGATTGTGTGTGTTCTGTGAACTTTTTTGGGGGGGCAGGGGGGGAAGATTGCTGCTTGATTTTGCTGATGCCTTGCCCCTTTTGAAAAGTAATTGCTTGTCTGGCATGTATTATATTTTTTCTTTTGTATTTGGTCAGTAGAGCACATCAAGGAATTATCAATTGGTTCTTTCTGTTGCTGCAGTTATGAATAGTAGAATAAAAATAGTAGAATAAAAGGGATTGTTACCATACTTTTTATTTTAAAAATTACAAGTTATTTGGACCCAGTAATCCACCAACACCATTCTTATAAATGTGTATCTTGGTTTCAAGTTTAAAATGGTGGTGAAACCATAATCATTCTGAGCATCCTTGTGTGCAAGGCAACAGCTTTATACTGCCCTCATTGGTGTCTTTCTTCCCTGCATCTTCTTATGATGAAACTCATTGAAATTTCCTTCTATATAGTCTTTGTGTTCATAGAACATATGAATATATGAACATATAGAATATAGAGCATATGTCATAGAACATATAATATAGCATTTAAAACAAAAGAGCTTTTGCTCCCTCTCAGACTAAAATATAACGAAGGAGCAGAAGGCTAAATTTAACCATCGGATTAAATCAAGCATTGTACATGGGCCACAATTTACCTGCCAGCTGCCTTAATGACTTTGGATAAAACTAAAACATTAAGTTACAGGCATGTTTGGAGCAAGAAGTTAAAACCAGAGAGTATCAAAAAGCAAATAGCAATATTGTTCACTCTAAAATGAAAATGACATTTGTTCCATAAATCTGAATTTTTGTCTTCATTGAACTATTATGACAATAATATTAACCAATTAGTAATATTAACATTTCACTGAAGTTTATAAAGTACTTTATGTGTATTCTCATCTCTGAACCCCTTGTGAAATACATATTAGGGGTAATAATAGTCCCAATTTACAGATGAAAAATCCTGTGTTTCATAGAAGTTTAGTGATGTGCCCATGATCACATAATTTATAAATACCAGGTTTCTTAACTCCAGATCTAGTAGTACTTTATCTTCTCTACTAGTTTTCTATAGTAGTTTGAATTTCATAAAATATATTGTTCCTGACATTGTAGAAAATATTTCAGATACAGACTATAATTTGTTTTGTTACTCTGAAAAAGTTTTAAATAATTTAACCCTGAGTTTTTAGTTCAAAACAAAAAGTGTCATAGGTTTGAAATCTGGAATATAATTCCATCAAAGCTTTGTTTGCCATAAACTCCTAAAATATATTATTCTGTATACAGTTTCAACATAAAAAATTGTATTAAAATGTAAATGACTTTATCCCTTATCACATATTAAGGGCATAATAAATAGTTTTTCCTTAATTTCTAGCCCAAAAAGATATATAAATTTTGTTACCTAGGGACAAAATTACCATTATGGCCTGATTATTATTTTATAAATTCCTAAAATGCTAGAGCTACCTGTATTTAAAAGGAAAATGTACCTGCAAAAATGAAAAATGGATACTTTAAAAAAAAAAAAATAATGTGCCATTTTGGGTACCTACGTGTACTTTTCATACAGTTGGAAAAAAAAAATATATATATATATATATACACACACATACACTCACATATATAAATGCTAATAAGTATAAATATTCACTATCACAATGCCTATTCTAACATCATTACATGCATATAACATTTCTAATTAACTGACCCCTGTGATGTTTCATCTAATGTGTTTTTGAGGAATCAGTTAACACTAAGTGGGATATGTTTATATCCTCTAGTTGTTTTCCCTCCTGTGTTTTTGGTATCCCTCAAATACTGTTGTGTTTTTCCTGGACAATTTTAAGCTGAACTGTGTAGTTAAAAAAGACGACCTCAATTGTAGAAAACCCTTGTTGTTTTAAAGATAGAATAGATTTAGAACATAGCTAGTATGATTATTAAAAGTAATTACAATTTACTGGTTTTTTAGTGTTGTATTATGAAATTGCCTTATTATAGTGACCTAATGCTCTTCTGCTTTTAAAATATTGCTTAATGATTTGTTTAAAAGAAAAATAATCACAAAATATGCATATTTCTTTTAAAATGGGCTTTATTATATCACTGACCTTTTACTACCACCCTTACCACTCTTAGTAGAAGTCTATTGGCAGATTTAGAATATTTACCTATAGAATATAATTATTTTCTGGTGCTCAATAGGAACACTCGTGCTTAGATATTTGAAATGTATTATTTCAGATCCTTTCTACTCTTTTTTTTTTCTTTTGCCTGCCAAGAATTTTTTCTTTGAAAGTTAATTTAAACTTTTTGTAGTTGTGATTTAAATTGTCCTCAGTTGTTTGGCATTTACTTATCAGAAAAGAGTTAGCAGGTAAATAACAGCATATAAGTGCAGTAACAAAGAAAACCAGTTAATATTCCTTGTCATAGCTTTTAATTGTGTGATATTTTGATTTTGACTAGAGGATTTTTAACATAAGGTATTTATTCCTTGCTTTTTTATTGATTTTTGAAGGTTATAGACCCTGTGGCTCCTCGATATGTTGCTTTACTACAGAAGGAAGTAATTACTGTGAACATACCTGAAGCTCAGGAAGAGATGAAAGAAGTGGCTAAACACCCAAAGGTCCCACTGTGATTTTGTTAATGTTTGTCTCTCTTAGGAAAATGGTTAGAGTTTAAAAAGAAGACGTGTAACAGATGGGAAGTTATGGCTAGTATAATTTCTTACTGATAAACTAATCAGTAATTTTTTGGTATATATTTCCCTGATTGTAATATATGGGGAATAAGTTCTGCTTGAAATGTTTATCAGACCAGTTCCTAAAATTTGACCCATTAGAAAAAGTTTATTTCTTCATCTGCAAATTGTAACTAGTAGGTTAAACTTTGACTTGTAAGATCTCTTCCCACCCTTAAAATTTAATGTCTCGGACATAAGGTTAATTGGTACCCCTTCCTTCTATTTCTAAATCTCAAATCCTATGACCATTGCCTTTCTTCCAGAGCTGTAGAACAGATGTTCTTAATCTGGGATCCATGAATTTTTTTTCCCTACTAATTTCATTTCTATAAATTTGTCTTTGGAATCCTAAGTATTTTGTTTTGTGCATTTAAAAAGATTCTAATAAGGGATCTAAAGGTTTTACCCAACTGCTGAAGTTGAGTCCATGACACACACAAAAGTAAGACATCCTTATACATAGAAAATCCTTATTTGCAAACAAGAGGATAATCCTATCTACCTGTTTTGCTGTATGTCATTCTCATAGATCATGAAATCTAGAGCTGGAGTGATCTCAGCAATCATTTAGTCCAACTCTATCATTTTACACATAAGAAAGGTTCAGAAGTCAAACAGGTAGAAAGCTGCAGAGCCAGAAAATCATTCAGATTCAAATCTTCCATTTGTACTTTTTCTACTGTTCCTAACTGATTAGGTAGTGTTCTCAACTACCTTTAATCATAGAAATTGAAACGTACCTCTTTCTGAACTTTTGATCAATATTTGTATTAGATGATGTGAAAAATCCCTTTCTGTCCTAAATTTATCCGTGTGGCTTTTGCATTTTAGTTAATGCTCTGTAGAAAGAGATTTATAAATACACAAAATCACAAGGCATCTATATAAGACAGAGGGCTTTGTAGAGCATCATATTACTGTGATTTGACTATACTCAAGTAACTCCTAATTATCTGTTTTACTTAAAAAGTAAGACATTGGTGCTATAGATGAAAATAGAATGAGCTTTGATTGTGGTTATGGTGCTGTTCTCCATAACTGTCTCCTTGCCACTAACTTAGGCCACAGCCATATTTCTGATTAACCAGCCATGGTTAAACCATGAGAGTTTAATCCAATGATATCAAACTCAAAAAGAAATGGATTCCTATGGATCACGTATTGACTTCAAAATCTACAGATTATCATTATCTGTGTTGTATTTAAACATTTCACAATTACATTTTAATCTGCTTTGGGCTGCACTCAGGAGTTTTGTCCTTTTATTTGCAAAGCTTAATGTATTTTATTTGTCACTTTTTTGTTGTTGCTGTTGCTTCTCCAAATGCTTTCTACTGAGTGTGTGGTGCCAGATAATTGGTAATACTTTACCCAGTTGTGGTTGCAGCAACCTGAGGTAGACTTTATTCACATTCCTTAAGTTTCCAAGATAAATGGTGATGTCCTAATTCGTACCTTGAACTAAAGATGCAGAATGTGCTGCAAAGCGTGCTGCACTTTCCAGCTAAAGTGGCCTTATCTATCAGAGTTGCTTCCATCATTGCACATTTGTGTTCTTGTCTTTTTTTTTTTTTTTTTTTTTTTTTTTTTTTCATTCCTGTGACGACAGCAGGGAGCTAGTATGGATGCTGGTAGTATTTCACTGACACTGGTAGTAAGGGATTGACTGATTGTAATAAACATTTAAACTATTCGAAAGCTAAAACAAGTTTCATTTAAAAGTGTATTAGAGGATCATTAACTTTTATAAAAGTATAGCATTTATTAAGATAGCATTACAAAGAAACATAATTAGGGCACAGATTAATGTTTTTTTTTTTTTTTTTTTTTTTTTTTTTTGTAGTAGCATAGATTCAAAATTAAAAGGGACCCTAGAGTCATGGGATCATAGATTTAGGACTGGAAGGAATCTTGGAGGCCTTTGGTATCCAACTCCTTTTTTATAGCTGAGGAAATGAGGCCATTGTCTGAGAAGGATTTGTACCCAGATCTTCTGACTCCAAGTTTTATCCTTTTATCATACTATCAATTTGTAAATTGATATGCATCCTTGTTCATAAAGTACTTGGATTCAGATTTTTATCAGTACAATTTGTTATATTTATGCTCCTTTTTTTTATGATATAGAATGTTGATGTAGGCCTGAAGCCCGTGTGGTATGGTCCCAAAGTGCTCATTGAAGGTGCTGATGCAGAGACCTTATCAGAGGGTGAGATCGTAACATTTATAAATTGGGGCAACATTATCATCACTAAAATACATAAGTAAGAATTAGTCTTTGTTCTCAATTCTTAATTTTGAGATATTTCTGAACATTTATTTCTTGTGTGTCTGAGCAGTACAGTTTTTCTTTTACTTATTCGTAGATATGTAAATTGTTAGATGTAAGAATTATTTTGTTCTTGATTCATTTGCTGGTTTTATACCACTAAGATAGTATAGTTGTTTTAAAATGGAATGGAACAAAGTCAGTAAAAATGTCCCATTGATTTAATGCTCTTTTTTTGATCCAATGCTAATTCTACAATGCACTTATAAATTGAATCTTTTCATTATTTTGGACAGAGATAACATGTTTTTTATCTTAAGTGCTAGTTGCCTTGATTTAAAGTGGTTTATGTCCACATTGCTTCCTATAATAAATAGTACCTATAAATTTAATTTTAGATTTATTAACTATTAGATAAAATTAAGGTAAGGTAGAACTGGAACTAGTGGAAAGCAGATCCCAGGTTAGTAGGAGGTAGAACTTCTAAATAGTTTGTGGTCAGGCTTCTGATAAAGGTAGAACTGAATTTGAGAGAGCTTCCTTTTCTGAGATTCCAGTCTTCTATTATTTTATATATACACTGTTTTATTTGCAGTCTTAAATCTGAGTTTGTGTTAATAATTATAAGCAAATTCCAGATAATCATGAAGATATATACTATTAGTACCTTTATCAGTAATTCATGTTAAATTTTGTAATGCCAAGTGGCTGGAAGTTTTTAATTCACTGAGGTTAAGATAAACATTATGGAGTTTAAATTCATTTTCTTCAAAATATTTTTCCAACTTATATTTAGGAATTCAAATGGAAAAATTGTATCCCTTGATGGCAAATTGAACTTAGAGAACAAGGACTACAAGAAGACCACTAAGATCACCTGGCTTGCAGAGACTGCAAATTCTTCTCTTATTCCAGCAGTGTGTGTCACTTATGAGCACCTTATTACTAAGCCAGTTCTTGGAAAAGATGAGGACTTCAAACAGTACATCAACAAGAATAGCAAGGTTGTTTAGAAAGCAATTTTCATTTAGTCTTTATGCTATTTACAATTTTTTCTAGAAGTGGAGAGGGTGGTAGCACAAATTCTGAATAATTGATTTTTTTGGGGATATTCTGAAGTCAAAGGAATTTTTTTTTTTTTATTCATTTTTCCAAATTATCCCCTCCCTCCCTCCACTCCCTCCCCCCGATGACAGGTAATCCCATACATTTTACATGTGTTACAATATAACCTAGATACAATATATGTGTGTAAATACCATTTTCTTGTTGCACATTAATTATTAGCTTCCGAAGGTATAAGTAACCTGGGTAGATAGACAGTAGTGCTAACAATTTACATTCACTTCCCAGTGTTCCTTCTCTGGGTGTAGTTATTTCTGTCCATCATTGGTCAACTGGAAGTGAGTTGGATCTTCTTTATGTTGAAGATTTCCATTTCCATCAGAATACATCCTCATACAGTATTGTTGAAGTGTATAGTGATCTTCTGGTTCTGCTCATTTCACTCAGCAACAGTTGATTTAAGTCTCTCCAAGCCTCTCTGTATTCCTCCTGCTGGTCATTTCTTACAGAGCAATAATATTCCATAACCTTCATATACCACAATTTACCCAACCATTCTCCAATTGATGGACATCCATTCAACTTCCAGTTTCTAGCTACAACAAAAAGAGCTGCCACAAACATTTTGGCACATACAGGTCCCTTTCCGCTCTTTAGTATTTCTTTGGGATATAATCCCAATAACAGCAATGCTGGGTCAAAGGGTATGCACAGTTTGACAACTTTTTGGGCATACTTCCAAATTGCTCTCCAGAATGGCTGGATTCTTTCACAACTCCACCAACAATGTATCTGTGTCCCAGTTTTCCCACATCCCCTCCAACATTCATCATTATTTGTTCCTGTCATCTTAGCCAATCTGACAGGTGTGTAGTGGTATCTCAGAGTTGTCTTAATTTGCATTTCTCTGATCAATAGTGATTTGGAACACTCTTTCATATGAGTGGAAATAGTTTCAATTTCATCATCTGAGAATTGTCTGTTCATATCCCTAGTCAAAGGAATTTTTTAAAGATACATAAGTTTTACAGATTCCATAGTCATTTATCATATTTAAATATGTTTTTATAGCTTTTCACATGCTCAGATTTTAAGAAAATGTGTTTTCTTTTAAACTATTGTTTATAGCAAGAAGAACTAATGTTAGGGGATCCCTGCCTCAAGGATTTGAAGAAAGGAGATATAATACAACTACAGAGAAGAGGATTTTTTATTTGTGATCAACCCTATGAACCTTTTAGGTAAGCAATTATCCTTGATTATCATGAGTATAAATTCTATGTTTTTTCCTAATGGTAATGTCTTAAATAATCTCTTTCAAGCTAGGTAATTATCTAGTTAAGTAATAATTGTTCAGAATTTAAAATTGTCATATTTATATTTCTCTATTTAGTATTATTGAATTATTTTACATAACATTTTTATTTTTTATTTATATTTTATTTATTTATTTTATTTTATTTATATTTTTTATTATAATTATAATTTATTTATTTTATTTTATTTATATTTTATTTTAGGAAGGCACATTTTTAATCTGAATAATGTTGTTTAAAATACATTTTACATATTGAAATGGTTACATTTTTAAAATGTCTTCTTTTGAATGAAAATTGCTTTTTTCTTCTGATTCCACCTCTTAGATTGTTATTAAACTGCTTGTAGAAAAACTTTAAAATAAATGCTAAATGAATATTTAGAATAACTTTAAAGATGAATAGCAGTTGCATTGGATTGTATGATTTTTATTAGGATTTATGATATGCAGTATTTTTCTTAAATTCTCTCAGCCATCTCTATCAGAAAATCAAAACTTGGTTCTTAAAGTACATTTAATCATTTTAATTGGCTGACATAAAGTGTTTTGAAGATATAATTTGCCTTTGAGCAACAAATAATATCAGTTTTTATTTTAATATTATTTAGAATAAGAACTCTTCTTTTCATGCATCGTTTATCTTTTTTAGTTCTGACTTCATTTTAAAGTCTTGTTTTGCCATTTGACAAAAGCATGAATAGTTTTAAATTAGATAATGGCATTTGGATTACTTGCTATCTGGGGAAGGGGAGTGAGGGGAAGAGAAGGAGAAAATTTTGAACATAGAATTTTGTAAGGGTGAATGTTGAAAACTTTTTGCATGTATTTTGAAAATTTTTAAAAAAGCTATTTTTAAAAAAATGATGACCGAGAAAATGAGGAAGGTACTATGCTCTTAATTTTTTTTTAACATTCCTTTTTTTCACTTGGCTTCCTTTTCTTTGTCTTTCACAATTTTTATTTTATTTATTTATTTTTTTTGCTGAGACATTTGGGGTTAAATGACTTGCCCAGGGTCACACAGCTAGGAATTGTTAAGTGTCTAAGACTAGATTTGAACTCAGGTCCTCCTGACTTCGGGGTTGGTGCTCTATTCTTTCACAATTCTTAAGTGGAACACTCACTTTATTACTTCATCACCCATCCCATGCATACCTGCCTTTTTTATACAAAGTCCCTGATCAAGTAGATCCATCAAGTGAGAGGAAAAGTGAAGGGAAAATGGCAGTGGGCATATGAAGCTTTGGGGATCAGCATATCTTTGTTGGGAAAATTAAAATTATGTGACAGAATTTCTGATAGAATGTATTTTTACTATAAGCATTTTTATTCTATACCAATGTACTACTAATGTCATAGCAAATGTTAAATGTGCCTTTTAGCAATTTTGTAATACTCTCTCTAAAAATTTTTTTTTTGCATTAATGAAAAAATTGGATATAAATAAAAAGTTGATGCATCATTATTGATTGGCCTTTTTGTTTCTTTAAAAAAATTTTTTTCAAGGGGCAAGTATTTCTTTTTTATTATCTATCCCTCTGTTTTCCTCTCCTATAAAATAAAAAAAAACAAAGAAAGAAAATCTTGATGCATTTCTGTATCATCTAGCAAAATAGATTCCCATGTCATCTTTATCTGAACATGCTCTCTTGCTGAATTTTAAGTTTTATTTCTGTTGGGAGAGGAGTGGCATGTTTTTATCTTCATTCTTTTAGACTCAATACTTTATCATTGTTCATGGATCAAGAGTTCTGAAGTCTTTCATAATTGTTTTTTATAAATTATTCTCATTCTGCTTCACACTGCATCATTTCATAAAGTCTTATTTCCTTTTCAACTGATCATTTTCACATGTCATGTGGCAAAAATAATATTTAGTTACATTTATGTATCACAATTAGCTTAGCCATTCCCTAGTAGGAATTTTATAATTGTACTATTTTACAATTTGGGGCTATTACAAAAAGATCTGTTATAAATATTTTTATACATAGATCCATTTCCTCTTTGTTTGATTTTGGGGAGGGGAATGTAGACTAGTTGTGGTATAACTGTACCAAATGGATAAAATCAAGCAGTTTAGTAACTTTTTGTAAACCCTTTAAAGTTGAGAGATTCTTAGAAAATGAGTAAAGTCATAAACTAATTTGTATATAGATACTTTTGTGAAATTTTAAAAAATCTCAAGGGAGTCATGCATGTAGTCAGATGAACTATTATATCTTGAAGTTAAAAAAAAGTCAGTTTCTTGCATCTTTTTAAAATCTTTTATTCATTTTAAATATTTTAAATTTTTATTCAAGAAATTTCATAGTGTTCTCTTCCCCCCCCCACATCCTATTTTTTATTTTAGCCCATATAGTTGTAGAGAAGCTCCATGCATTTTGATATACATCCCTGATGGCCACACAAAAGAAATGCCAACATCTGGCTCAAAGGAAAAGACTAAAGCAGAAACAACAAAGAATGAGGTAAATGTGTTATTTTTTATAACTATGATGGTAAATTAGCAAGAATTGTTTAGTACTTTCAGTTTTCATATTAGGAAATAGTGATGATGTCTCTGTCATATGAAAATGAGTGTGAACTTTAGATTTCTATCCTTATATGTTTTTAAGTTAAAGTTTGCATGAGATAATATTTTTGTTAATTGAAAAATAATAAAATATTTAGAAAGTAGAAATAAGGTTTTTTAAAAAAAAGAATCAAATAAAACAAGTTGTTCTTGTTTTAATTATGCTACTATATGCCAAAATTTAGGGCATAAAGCCCTGTGATTTCCATTCTAGTAGACATTTTTAAAAATGAAAATTGCTATTGATATTTATCTTCTTTAGGATAAATTTTTCAAAAATTGATAATCTTTTCATGATAAGTTTTTATTCCAGCAGTTCCCTGAGTAAGCAATTTAAAACACTTTAAGTAAGAATACCAAATTATTTGTATATTCTAACTTCCAGCCTACCTTTTCCAGTCTTTACTTCATTCATTCAATCCTACAGCTATATTTACCTTATTAATGATTCTCGTGTAAGATAATCCATGTTTATTCTCTATGCCTTTGTATTGTTTTTTTGTCAGGCCTGGAATCCTTGTCATTCTCTCTTGCCTTTCAGAATCCCTAATTTTCTTCAAGGCTTAGCTCAGATGCCACTTGCTGTCTTGATTCTCTACCTGTTTTCCTCTTACCCTACAAAGTCTTTCCTACTATCCTAGTACATATTGTTTCACATAATCTTAGCTCCTTGAAATTAGGGACTGATTTGCTTTTGTCTTTATACATAATACAGTATGTGATGCCTAGTATCTTTATACATAATACATTATCTGATGCATAGTAGGTACTTAATGAATGCTTGCTCATTGATTGATCATGATACTTCATTTTCTTCCTAAAGTAATTTTTTCTTCAGTACCATTTTACAGGAAAAGATTTGTTAGCTAAAGTTCAATTCTGCTTTAAAAAAAAAAAAAGTTTAAAGCTATTCTTTGTCTGGAAAAACTATATGTGTTATGAGGATGTTTTTTTTTTTTTTTTTTTTTTTTTTTTTATTATATATATATATATATATATATATATTTTATAATATATCCCTGTATTCATTTTTCCAATTTACCCCCCCTCCCTCTATTCCCTCCCCCCGACGACAGGCAATACCATACATTTTACATGTGTTACAATATAGTCTAGGTACAATACATGTGTGCGAATATCACTTTCTTGTTGCACAATAAACATTAGAATCCGAAGGTACATGCAACCTGGGCAGACAGATATTAGTGCTAACAATTTTCATTCCCCTCCCAGTGTTTCTTCTCTGGGTGCAGCTACCTCTGTCCATCATTGATCAACTGGAAGTGAGTTGGATCTTCTTTATGTTGAAGATTTCCACTTCCATCAGAATACATTTATGAGGATGTTTTGAAAAAAATTATTATCTGCATTTCATATGAACTACATATTTAATTTTTGTTTTCTGCCTTTAAAGATAACTACTTTGAAAGAAAAACCTATGCCACCTGTTCATAAGGATCTTGAGACTCCAGAAAATGCTTTGGCCCTTTACAATAAAGTGTCTGCTCAGGGCAATGTAGTTCGAGAATTAAAAGCAAAGAAAGCAGCCAAGGAAGATGTGGATATGGCTGTAAAGCATCTTTTGGCTTTGAAAGCTGAATATAAAGAGCATACTGGCCAGGAATACAAACCTGGAAATCCTCCAGCTATAGTACAAAAGAATTCCCCCGTGTCAAACAGTTCCTTTACTACAGACAATAAGGCTCTTTATGATCAAGTTGCTGCACAAGGAGAAGTGGTTCGTCAACTCAAAGCAGAAAAGGCCTCAAAGGTAAGCTTAATGAGATGATTAAAACATTTTTAAGTGCAAGAATTAAATCTGCTTACACCGAACACAATATTTTTAGATCCCCTAGCTTAACTTTCATAAACTTCAATTCTTGCAATTTGTAACATGTTATAAACGCAATAATTTTTCACATTTCCTTGGCTTTGGCTTTAAGTATGTAGGCCCTGAATGCCAGATTATTACATGTCTAACATTAATCAGTGTAGATCTTAGACATCAGTGCTTGAACTGTATTTCAAGGAATGTTCTTGGGAATCCCAGTCTCTTAGCAACAGTCTAGCATTTCCCAGCATTCAGGGGACATTTATAACCTTTCCAAAGAAAGTTTAGGGAATTTTGCCCTCCTTTTCAGGAGAGGTTTATTGGGAGTTCATTTTGCTGGAAAAAATCTAGATTTCCAAGTTTAGTGATTATTGTGTTTTAATAAGATAGCTATTTGATGATTTATATATCACAAAATATTCTCAATTATCTTATAAGGTAGTATGAGTATTACTAACTCTATTTAATAATAAATAAAGCAGTTACAAGTCAGTAAGTGAAAAAGCCAGTCTTAACTAGTTCTACTCCCACTATACAATGACACTTTAAAAATAATGGTACTGAGTTGACACCTTATGATAATTATCTCTGTTGGGTATAATAGAATTCGCCAGTCATTGTAAACCATTTAATTTGAAGTGATGATTTCAAAGAGATACCCTGCATTGTTAGCACCAGATATCTATTTAATCATAGGCTTGTTGTATCATACCTAAGCTCTTAGATTTTTATTAATATGACTTTATTTAGGCATTTTGTTTTCTGAAAATGTTGTGTTTTGTATGATTTCTTTAGGGATAAAATATTACCTTTGATGCACAGTTCAATTGGTCAAAGTTTGACATCAGAAAGTTGCTTCAGGGTATAACTTATAAGTACTCTGTTTTTCTTTTTTTCCCTTTTTTTGCTTTTAGGATCAGATAGGTGATGCTGTGAAAGATCTTTTAACTGTAAAAGCAGAGTATAAGCATAAGACAGATCAGGAATCCTGGATATTTACCTTCAATTTTCTTCTTGTAGTCAGCCTTCTTTTGTTCCAACTTTTTCCTTCTCTCGTTCTATAGATTGCAGAAACATTTACAGTAAAATAGTATAACAAAATGAAGTAATAAGCAGATATTATAAAGATATAAGTGGCATTGAACACTAAGATACTCCTTGAGCAAAAATTATGGTCAAATTTCACATGTTAAATTTCTGTGTTATAGTTTGAAGAGGAGGAAGAAAAAAATAAATTTCATTTTAAATAGACATTTTGGTAAAGTCTAATTGATGTTGTCATTATGAAAAAATAATAGTATTTTACATTTAAAGTGAAATTTTAAAAATAGGAGACTGTTCATATGCTGAAAATTAAAACCATTGACATTTCAAGGTGTTCAGGCATTTTTAGGCCTTGTGAAATCAATAATTTTTATTTATTGTTGTATGGAAATTTAATTTTGCTGCTATTTAATTAATTAAAAATACAAATATTTCATATTTTGTGTCAAGTCCATTTTTCCTTTTTAACTAAAAATAAGCCTAATCTTTTGCATCTTTTTGATTCATAGATCCTGCTTTTTAAATATTTATTATCCAAATACTTCCTCCAAAATGTCATTTGAACAAAACAGAAAAACCAATGCAGCTAATTCTATCCTTTTTAGAAAACTGTAGTGCTCTAATTGATTTAATATGGATGAAGGGTTTTTTTGGTTTTTTTTTTGGTCAGTGGTTTAAAATATTTTTGTTCTAAAAACAAGTTTGAAATGTGAAATCTTTATTTTTAATCCATGACCTCCCCCTTTATCTTTTTTAGGTCTCCATTGTGTTTAGTTTTTGTCAAAGATAGTCTTTTGTCGTGCAATTTTGCTTTCTCTTGGTAGTTTGGAGTCTCAGTTATGAGTTTGGGTATTTTTTATGTTTATGATTATTAAAATAGGAAATTTTTCAATTGAGTATGTATTTCCTTCTATATTATGAACTGCTTAGTGTTTTCTATAAATTCTTATTATTTGCATCAATTTTATTTATTCCACATTCCCGTATTTATTGAGGGTAATTTCTGAAGTTCCTTGCAGGTTTAATATATGTATCTCATATTTTAGCATATACTTACATATATACACAGAGACATACATACACACAAACATATACATACATACATGGATATATATATAGACATATATATATGTGTGTGTGTATATATATATATATATATACACACATATTTACATATATATTTGCACTTATTGGAAGCTTTATATATAGGTCACTATGTGTACCATATAATGTTTAAACGTAAAGATTCTTCTTTAAAAATGTATTTAATCAGCAAATTGTTTAACTAACTTTTTACAAAAGCTATGTGTCATTGTATAATCATCATCCTAATTTTATACATGTGAAAAGTTGCAGCTTGTTCATACTTAGAAAGTGTCTAAATCAATATTTGACCTTATATCTCCTAGTTTCAAGCACAGAGCTAGGTTGTGTATCATATTACCCCTTATGTGTATTGTGCCCACAATGTCCAGAGCACTATCCTGGATGGTTCATGGAAGATTTACAAGAAATAAAGACTACTACATGATAAATAAATTCTTATTATCATCAATATTTATTGTCTTCTTGTGGTCTCCTGTTTATTTAGATTCCAAACTATTAAAAAGTTCAATTAACAGGATCAAATTCCCTAGTCCTTATTATCTTTTTTTCCCTTTTCCTTCCATCCTTGCCCCTCCATACCTCTTCCTTTTTAAAACGTTACTTTTAATAGGCACTGTATCTTATAAAAATCTGGAATTTTTTTTTTAATGAGTATGTTCATGTATATTTCATTCATTCTCCTATATTTGCTGTAATAGTGTTCAGTTATTATCATTTTATCAAAAAAATCAGTAATTGTATTGTGATATGATTGAAAGAATCATTGGATGAGCAGGCATGAATGAATTGTCTTTTGAAAATGAAATGATATCTCCAGAGGGATTTACCAACATTGATGAAATTATAGAATCATTGAAATAGTTAAAAGTGTGTGTGTGTGTGTGTGTGTGTGTGTGTGTGTGTGTGTGTGTGTATAAAATGAGAGGTTTTGCCAAAAATGATAATCCATTTAGGATACACATTCTGGTTAATCAGAATATTTAGTTCCCCATTCACTATAAAATTAACTACTATGTTATTTAAGTCATCACTTTGTCTTGAGTATTTATCTGTCTTCATTTTCAATATAGTCAAGGTTCAGTTAGAGTATTGTAAACTCACATTTCCCCCCCACTCCCTCTCACCCCAGAGAATGTTTGTCTGAATAATGTCACATTTATTTCTTTACTGTTTGCTTTTTATGTAAAATAGAACCTATTTCAAATGTGCTTTTATCTACAGAAATGATTAAGAAAATCATTTGATCTTTTTTGACATTTCTCCATTTTCTTTAGCTAATTTAAAAATGTGTATGTTTCATTTTTTTAAATGTATATACATTTCTCTTTTTTCATTTCTCAGGATCAAGTAGATTCTGCTGTGAAAATGCTATTAACTTTAAAGGCAGAATACAAACAAAAGACGGGTCAAGAGTACAAACCAGGTGGTCTCCCTTCAGCTTCTTCTCTTTCTACTTCATCTCTTCTTACCCCTTCTATACCTCCAAATACATGCTCAAGTTCAGTAGACAGTAAAGCATTTTATAATAAAGTGGCTGAACAAGGAGAAATAGTCCGAAGACTGAAAACTGAGAAAGCTTCAAAGGTATGTTTAAGCCTTTAGCTTATAGGTCAGAAGCTACCTTTTGATTTTATTGCTCAGAGAGGACTATAGGGACTGAATGTGGATTACAACATAGTATATATTTTTTTAATATATATAACATTTTATTGACAGTACATATGCATGGATAATTTTTTACAACATTATCCCTTGCACTCACTTCTGTTCCAACTTTTCCTTTCTCTCCCTCCACTCCCTTCCCTAGTTGGCAGGCAGTCTTATACATGTTAAATATGTTATAGTATATCCTAAATACAACATATGTGTACAGAACCTAACAGTTCTCTTACAACATAGTATTTTCACCTTTTTTGTTGTTTGCTTGCTTCTTTTTTTTTTTTCCCCCTCTTTTGATCTGGTTTTTCTTGATCAGCATGATAAATGTGGAAATATATTTAGAATTGCACATGTTTAACCTATATTCGATTACTTGCTGTAAGGAAAGGGAAGGGAGGGAGATTTGGAGCACAGAGTTTTGCAAGGATAAATATTGAAAACTATCTTTGCATGTGTTTTAAAAAACAACAAGCTATTGTTATTATTATTTTAAAATTTTATTTATTTATTTATTGTTGAAGCAGTTGGGGTTAAGTGACTTGCCCAAGGTCATACGGCTAGGAAATGTTAAGTGTCTGAGATCGGATTTAAACTCAGGTCCTCCTGACATCAGGGCTGGTGCTCTATCCACTGCAACACCTAGCTGGCCCAAAAAGCTATTATTACTCAGAAGCAGTTTATTTCTTTAAACTGACACCTTGTATTGCGAAAGTAGCAGGCAACATAATGCACTCTGTCTTCTCCCATTGTTGTTATCTCTTACTAACATTAGGAATAATGAGACTAAATAAAAGGAGCTTTAAATTGCCACTTGAAGAAAGTTCTAATATCAAAGGCTGTGGCATACATATAAAAGAATGCAACTAAAATCATCACAATGAGCATATCCTGTAGTCCACACAATGCCTTACACATAAGCATTTTAAAAATGCATACTGGTTTATGCAGTTCATTTCCAGCTTTTGAAAGTAGAATTTCTTACTTTTAAAATTGTGATTGGGCTACAGCTTTCTTTTTCTCTCTCCATGATCCAGTGACTATGCAGCTGCTTAGGAAATAATGATTTTTTTAAAAAATAGACAATCTTTTTGTCTCTGCCCTGTATTTTTTTCCCCTCTTTTTTCCTTTCTCTGGACTTGTAGGTCTGTATGTGTTATACCTCTAGTTTGGATTTCACTATACACAAAACAAGATGTTAGATTTATCGATGTTCAGTTTGTTTCTTGAATGAATTTTATCTTGTGAACTGAATATATACCATGCATAACAATTCTGTTCTTAACTTTGCTTTAGCTTTTTTCCCCTATGCTTTTAGGCCAAATGGTTTAACTCTTCTTTGCTATGATAGCAAGGTACCACGGCTAACTTATTGGAGTTGGAATCAGGAAGATCTGAGTTTGAATTTAGCCTCACTTACTAAACTGTGTGATCCTGCCAAGTCATTTTAACCTCTTTCATCCTCAGTTTCCTTATTCATCAAATGAGTATAATAAGAATATCTACCTCAGTGGGTTATTTGTAGTGATTAAGAGAGAAAATGTAAAGCACTTTCCAAACCTTAAAGTACTAGCTAGCTATTTAAAAAAGGGAAATACAATTTACAGGAATAGTCTCCTGATTATTTCAAGATTGAAAAGGACACTCATGTTCTCTTGATTAAGTTTCCATCATTTTTTATTACTTGTCTTCATAGTTTTCCTTTTTGTGTGTATATTTTTGATTTTTTCTTTTAATCTAGGATAAAATTGACGAAGCTGTAAAACTGTTACTTTCCCTAAAAGCTGAGTATAAAGAAAAAACTGGACAAGAATACAAACCTGGTCATCCTCCACTTCAGAGTTTGGTTTCAAGTCCAGCTAAAATCATTGAAATCAGTGGTCCTGACACACCTGAAGCCAAAGCTTTGTTTGACCGAGTGGCTGCCCAAGGAGATGAAGTTCGGAAACTAAAAGCTGAAAAAGTCACCAAGGTCTGCCTTTATATTTTTTTTTTACAAACCACTCTTATGTTGTCATGCATCTCCCTGAAAAGATAGTTGATTATTATGTTAATAGAACGATAGATCCTATGAATAATATATGGAGTTTTTTCTAAATTAGAAAAACATTTTTTTAGAAAATATATTATACAATATGAGAGCAAAAGACAACTGACCTGGGAATAAGAAAGACACAACTTTATGTTGGCTCAGATAAGCCTTTCAGTTGCCAGCATCTTAGGCAATCTCAAATTGTAAGTTGTAGAGCAAGAGCAAGTGTTTCACTGAAACTGCCTGAAATCACAGATCTTGTCATGTGTGTGTATATATATATAGATATATATAGATATATATATATGCACACACACACACACACACAGAGAGTAGAGAGAGTGTGTGTAACTTAGACTATCATCGTAGGTATTTGGTTAATAGAATATATAACCCTGTTTGTTAAACTGTACACCACAAACTATTTAATTCTATCAAAAGTTAATATTTTATTTAGACTTCCTTTTCCTTCTGAGACTTTTGTATAAAAATCTGTTAGGCATGGGCATTATTTGTCATAATGATTATTTTTCAGTGTATAAAAATTAATTTGAGATTCTTATTGACTTATTTTTTGTTGTTGTTGTTTTAAAGGATAAAGTAGATGCAGCTGTACAGGAACTTCTTCAGTTGAAGGCACAGTATAAGTCTCTGACAGGAGTGGATTACAAGCCACTTTCTGCTACTGGGACTGAAGACAAGGATAAAAAGAAAAAAGAAAAGGAAAATAAATCTGAAAAACAAAATAAGTCACAGAAACAAAATGACAGCCAAAAGAAAGAATCTTCTAAGGACCAAGGCAGTGGAATGTCTTCAAGTGGAGCAGGAGAAGGTCAGGGACCTAAGAAACAAACCAGGTAATATGTGTGTGTGTAAATTTAAATATATATACTACTAGCTGTTTAATCCCCACAAAATCCAAGCAAAAAATTTTGGTTGAATCAAACTAATTTAAAATTATACAGTTTATTTTGATCAGTGTGAGTTCTTACATATAAAAACAATCTGAATGCTAACACAGTAGCACAAAGAGTTAAGATTTGGTATGAACAAAAGTTGGGGGGGGATTAGAGAAAAGGGAGATTTTTTTCTTTTCTTTCTTTCTTTTTTTTTTTTTTAAATAAAGAAGTATAGGAGGATTTGGAATTTCCTTTTGAGAATTTTGAAATAAATGAGTTTGAATTTAAAACTAAAATTGTTTGAAGATTAGAGTAGTGAAGATGCACGTTGCCTTTTAAAGTCTTATATGTTTTACTTATAAACATAACCCTTATATATTATATTTGGTTAGAATGTACTTTCTGAAGAGATTTTCTACATTAGAAGTTTTGAAAGTTGGGAATATGGCTATTAGCAGCATTTTATAGTTTTGTATTTAGGGATATAATGTGAAATAAACCGATTCAATCATTTTTATGTTATTGTCAAGAATTTATCTGAACTCTTGAAATATTAAGCAATTTTTAGTTATTTTTTCCTGTTTGGAGAGGAGCTGTTTCTTTTTTTCTTTTTTTTTTTAGGCTGGGGTTAAGTGACTTGCCCAGGGTCACACAGCTAGGACGTGTTACGTGTCTGAGACCAGATTTGAACTCCCGTCCTCCTGAGTTCAAGGCTGGTGCTCTATCCACTGCACCACCTAGCTGCCCCGAGAGGAGCTGTTTCTTAAGAAAAGTGAATTTTTTCTCTTTCAACTAGGATTCATAATAAATTATCACAATATTGTATATTGTATTCTGAATAAAGAACTAAAAATGTAGAAGTAGCTGAGATAAAAAGAGTAATCAAATGTGGGACAGCTAGGTGGCACAGTAGGTAGAGCACCCACCAGCCCTGAAGTCAGGAGGACCTGAGTTCAAATGTGGCCTCGAACATTTAACACTTTCTAGCTGTGTGACCTGAGCAAGTCACTTAACCCCAATTGCCTCAGCAAAAAAAAAAAAAAATAATAATAATAGTCAAATGTGATGTGTTTTGGTTATACTGTTAAAAAATAGAAAGTTGGCAGGTGGAAAGAACTATCCATTAAGTTTAAGAGAATCCATTAAGTTCATGCAAATTTAGAATAATAGGATATAAGTAAATTTGATATAAATTTGATATTTGATAAATAAGGTAAATTTGAGTTTTTAGTAAGATGTCGAACTGAGGGACAGCTAGGGGGTGCAGTGATTAGAGCACCAGCCCTGAAGTCAGGAGGATTTGAGTTCAAATTTGGTTTCAGATACTTAACACTAACTAGCAGTGTGACCTGGGCAAGTCACTTAATCCCAATTGCCTGGAGGAGATGGGGGAAGATGTCCATCTGTTATAAAAATTCAGTCAGATGTTCCAAAAGGGTTAAGTTTAACTTACCTAACTAATTTTAGGTCCAGTCTTTAGACCTCTGCTAGGTTTCTTTGTTGTAATACCTGCTTCAACGATAATATATTCTCTCAGTACACTGAAATTATAGAAATAAGCAACAGAGAAGTACCCATATACAGTTTTATTAAGATCCTCATTGGAATGACAACAGGAGAATCTGGTAGGTTTCTATTGCTGGTAGGGAGTGACAGTCAGGGTTAGAATTGAATTCCATCACAAGTCAATTATGGCTATCCAAAAGAATACTCTACTCATCTGTAACTTGCTCTTGTGCTTTACAACCTACTAATACATTTTGGGTTGCCTGGCTGTGGAGGATAAATAACAAGCCTTGTTCTTGACTTTCTTTATGTACTTTAAATCTTTTTGAATGGTCCTCTAAAGTTTTTTGAAATGACTATTTCAACAAGAATAGAGAGTGTACAGTTCCTCTTCTGCAAAATTGTTAATTGTCCTTGGTACCAACTATAACCTGGTCCCTTCTGCTTAAAGTCATTTTTACAATTTTCTTTAAATATTAACAGTAGTAATTTCAGTTGGGGATTTACTTTTGTTTTCTCATTTCTACAGATTGGGATTAGAAGCAAAAAAAGAAGAAAATCTTGCAGACTGGTTTTCTCAAGTGAGTGTATTCCATTTGACTTTCATTTATAAGTTGAATTGAACTTGTAATTATGTGCTAACTATTGTATATAATTATAGAAAAAGAAACTTGATTACATGTAATTTAATCTCATTTCTAACATTGTTTGGATTTTATTTTTTAGTGTATTGATCACATCTTTTGAATGAATTGTATGGTCTTACTGTTTCTTTTAGATTGTACTTAGGACAGGATAAACAGTATACATAAATTTTTGTGTGGTTTTACATTCTCTGTTAAAATTCTGTTCTGACATCCAGTGATGTGTAGGGGTAACTTTGGGTTTTCAGAGGCTAAAATAGCAAAATGCAAATTCTGATTACAGAAACTATGAAATTGTAAAAAGTTTGAGTTATAGGGTATGGATTTGTGTTTGAGAAACTGACATAGTTTATTTCTGAGAGATTTATCAGAAAATTTGCCCCAACTACCAGCAAAAAGGATCTACTAAAGCATAGAGAGGTTTTAATCTACCTAAGCAGAATATATTCATCCTGATGAAATCACTTATCTTTTAAAAATTTGAATTTGATTTAGAGCCTTTTGTGTAATTTTGAGATTGGATTTTGAAGTTAATGTTTATAACTTTTTTATATTTCATTAATCATTTAGTTATTAGCTTCAGTAAGTTCCTTTATAATAATGAATATATATTTTATAAAGGTAATCACAAAATCAGAAATGATCGAATACTATGATGTGAGTGGCTGTTACATCCTCCGTCCCTGGGCCTATTCCATTTGGGAAGCCATTAAAGACTTTTTTGATGCTGAGATCAAGAAACTGGGTGTGGAAAACTGCTACTTCCCTATGTTTGTGTCTCAAGGTGCTTTGGAGAAAGAAAAGACGCATGTTGCTGACTTTGCCCCTGAGGTAAGTTGGTCTTTCTTTTTTTTTTTTTTTTTTTTTTTTTTGCATGGTTGTTATCAGAATTAAATTTTTTTTTTTCACTTATGGATATTGAATTTAACTTTTAAAAAGCCTTCAGTAAAAAAATAGGAAAAATGTGCTTTTTAAATAAATTATGTAGGAATGATTTTATATTAACATCTTCATAGATAAATGGAAATTCTACTTTAGTCAGGTTTTTAATTTTAAAAACAATAGGCAATGAAAATTACTCTTTTTAAAAAAATATTTACAGTGCGGTAAGAATGGTTTTAGATGTTTAGCTGTTAAGTTGAACTGTCCTTATTTAAAGATACTATGATGTCAGTTTGTAATTTGTGCAGTTTTTACTGTCATTACTGGAAGGACTATTAATCAGAAACATAAAGTTATATATTGCTGCTTCTCAATGCCTTTTGCCATCTCATCATTTCCTAACGTATCTTTTAACTTTATGTTTGCCCTAAGGTTTTATCCTGGGTTCTATTCTCTCTGAATTGTCTCACTAGCTAAATCTCATCAATTCAAGGTTTCATTGTCATCTCTTTGCAGATGATCTATATCAGAAAGTCAGCAAGTATTTTCATTATATGCCAGGCACTGTGCTATGGAGTGGGGATACAAAGAAAGAAAAACACAATTCTTGTCCTCAAAAAACTCAGATCATGATTCCTTCTAAATATAATTCTTCTCTTTGACATTGAGAGTTTTTCAAAACCTAACCCTGATTTAACCATTGTGACTGATTATACATTATTCCCCTTGAAGTCTTTTATAATGAAGTCACATTAGCCTGCTGACATAGTCCTTCTCCTATGATTACATCTTGCTTTATTAGTTTAGTTTTATTTTTTCAATTAACAAATTCATCTGTTCTTTTCTTCTCCTTCATTGAAAAAAAAAAGAAAAACAAAACCCTTGTAACAAGTATACATTGTCAAGCAAAACAAATTCCTGCATTAGCCGTTTTCAAAAAAAATACAATGTCCCAAAAGGCTTTTGTATATTACTCAGTTTACTCCCTGAGTCTGTCTCTTTTCTGTTAAAAAGTGGCTTAGTCATCACCCTATTCTCCCCCTAAAATATTATTTTCAATTTTATTTATTTATTTAACATTTTTCCCCTGGTTACATTCAAAACAAAATTTTTTGCATTTATTTTTAAGATTTTTGAGTTCTAAGTTCTCCTTTATCCTAATCCACAATTAAGAAACGACATGTCTTCGAAGTTATGTAAAACATTTCCATAAAAGTCAAGTTGTGAAAGAAAACAGATCTCCCACCCTAATAAAAATAAAAACCCTTAAGAAAAATTAAGTTAAAGAGAAAGAAAGGACAAATAGAGAATGCTTCAATCTGTATTCAGATCAAATCAGTTCTTTCTCTGAAAATGGATAGGAATTTTCATACAAGTCCTTTTAGAGTAGTTGTGGATGATTGTACTACTGAGAACAGCAAAGTCATTTATAGTTGGTCATCCCAGAATAATTATCTTATATATTTTGGAGACTATAAGGTCATTAATAGTAGGGATTATTTTTTTCTTTCTTTTTTTGTATCTCTAGCACTTATTATATTACTTGACTGACATCTATACAGATATTTCTTTGCCCTGATTAAATATAAGCTCCTTGAGAGGGTAGGAGTTGGTACCTAGAATATAGTAGTACTTGATAAATGTTAATTAATTGATTAATTGCCCAAAGTTTTCAAAATACAAATTTTGTCTTTCTAGGTTGCTTGGGTTACAAGGTCTGGCAAAACAGAATTGGCAGAACCAATAGCTGTTCGCCCCACCAGTGAAACAGGTAAGGAAAGGCCTTGGATTAATGGAGAACTCTACTTAAATTAGCTTTAAGTCTCCTTACCAGAAATCTAAAGTCCGAGGAAGTTTAATAAAGATGGAAAAGATAAATAGTCATATTCTCCTATCATGACTCCAATATGCCTTAGAAAAGCCTTTACTCTCACTTTCCAATAAGAGAAATGATAGCTTATAACAAACACTTTCTGGTTAGGAAAATTAAATAAATTTTTTTAGAAGTCTTTTTAAAGCTTTTTAAAAATTCCTTTTTTCTCACTGAATGCTTAAATTCTGTACCATTTCCAATTTTTATTAGTTATCTTGATTCTTTCAGTTCTGCAGATTCATTAATTCTCCTTAAATGATTATTTGTTTGCTTTATAGGAATGTAAAAGTTGCCTTTATTTTCATACTTAAGGGATTTTGAACAAAACACAATAATAAAGTAATATAAAATACCTTGTCAAAATATTTGAGAAAATAGATTCTATAATCTGACTTTCAAGAGAAGTCTTGTTTTGATTGGGCATAGTAATTATAACCACAAATTTTAGAAATGTATGCTTTTGTTCTTTAGATCTTCAAGCGTCCTTATAATCATCTTGTACAGGCTCTATTTGGCAGATGAGTAAACAGAAAAAGTGACCTCTCTGAGAGGTTATGACCTGTTCATTTGGTAGATATATATTCACTTGATAGATAGTGGAGCGGAGAGTCACCCAACATCTTACTTCAAATCTGGTTCTCTTCCTACTGTACCATTTTTAAAAAACAATTTGTTTCATGACTAATGGAAGGGAATGTTCCTTTTCATAATGGTAATATAGTAATATACTATTTGTAATACACTTTATATAACTTTGTATTTTAATATTAATTAAATTCATTTTTCATAAAATTGTTTATTTGCTAAAATTCTATCTCACATGAGATCTTTTTGGAACCTGCTCAAGCACTCAGGCCTGATATTCTCTCTCTTCTATATCTTATGACGCTTTCTTTAGTATTTCTTTTAGTATTTTGTATGTTCACAGCACATGGGTTATACATAATACATATACATATATATGAGTTTTGAGCAAAGCACCTAAAATAGCAATTCATTTTAAATTTTCTAATTATTAGTAATAATAGCTAATCATTTATATGAATAGATAACAAAAAGTTTAGGTGTGTTTGTATAAACTTTTTAGAGTGGGAATAGGGTAGAGGTCCTCCCTGACTCCAGAACTGGTGCTCTATGCAGTCACCTAGCTGCCCCTATATCCTTTTTATACTAAATTTGATGGTATACTTTAGTAAATCTTTTCTCTGAACTATTACAGTAGCAGTTTTTCTTCCTTCTTCAGTCCATTCTCCCTACAGCTGCCAAAGTGATATTTTAAAGGACAAATTTGGCCATGTATACTCCCCTAATCTCTGCTGTTTCCCTATTACCTCTAAATAAAATAAACTCCTTTTTTTGGGGATTTCAAGTTTTGCCAGCTTACCTTATTATATTTTACTTTCCTTTACACCATCTACAATCTATTCCAATTGGCTTACTTTCTGTCAATATAAATCACATTCAGTCTCCTGTCTCCATGCCTTAGGTGGTCTTGCCTTCATGATTGTAGTGTACCTTTCAAAAATCTATAATTCTATAGAACCCTTTCCTGATGTCTTCTAATAGCTAGACCTACCCACCCTCTGGAAATGGCTTTGTATGTTTATTTTGTAAATAGTATGTTGTTAGAGTGTTAAATTTTCTTTTCTTCCCTTCCACTTTGTTTTTTAGTAATGTATCCTGCTTATGCAAAATGGGTCCAGTCACATAGGGATCTACCAATCAGACTTAATCAGTGGTGCAATGTAGTGGTAGGTACTTAACTCTTACTGATTTCATTTAAAAAATGCCTAGTTACTGTTTATTAAACTGAATAAGTTTTTTTGGAGATGGGATTATTTTGGTTCTTGAGAGTTGTGAAACAAATGCCAAATAAAGTCGTGGTCAGTTTAAACTAAACAATTTTCACTAGTTACCTGAATTGTAAACACATTAATTTCTTTTTCAGCGTTGGGAATTCAAGCATCCACAACCTTTCCTACGTACCCGTGAGTTCCTTTGGCAAGAAGGACACAGTGCTTTTGCTACATATGAAGAAGCCGCAGCAGAGGTATAAGTTTTTTGTGATCTATTGATTTGCTGTGTGAGTATATGTCCTAGCACATTATATCCATGTAATAGCCATTCTCTAAGTACTTGTAAGTAAAAATTAAATCTATAAGTGGCACAAAAGAGATTTTTGTGGAATAGTCTTTGATCTGTACAATACATGTCACCTGTACTATATATAGTACCTTATTTGCAGCATGATGATGATCGTGTTAGCAAAGGGCAAGCATATATTAGGATACTTGAAAAGCTAGTTAGAGATTGCCAATTTAACTCCTATTCCTAAAGACCAAGAATAAAGATCAAGGACTTTTGCTTATCCTGACTCCGGCTGATTTTAAGTTATCCAGGGTGCTAATGCGGTCATCACACCATATCTTAAGGAATAATCTGTTTAAGTGGAAGGAGTGAGAAATCTTATGAAATGTCAAATGCATTAAAATTTAAGTAATTTTCAATTGGAATTTTTCATTTGTTGTTTGTAGTTGAAAATTTTGACTTTAGAGTATAGGAATAAATGAAATTTTCCTTAAAATGAGCAGAAGCATCTATTTAAAATGATCAGCAAGAATCGTATGTAATGGGAACAAACTAGGACCATTCCCAGTAAAACAAGGGTGAAACAAGATTGCCCACTATCGCCATTACTGCTCAACATTATATTAGAAATGTTAGCTTTGGCAATCAGAGAAGAAAAAAAGATTAAAGGAATTAGAGTAGATAATTATCACTTGTTGCGGATGATATGATGATATACCTACAGAACCCTAGAGAATCAATTGAAAATTTTTACTTTGGTGTACAACCCAAATTGATAGAAAACGATAATCATCGTGTTTTAATTTTTAATTATTTTGATCTCTCTTTAAAAACTTATTTTTACTAAATGCTCAATTGCTTTTAGCAATACATATATGAGGAAAATATATATAATGTACATGTACACACATATATATACACATACACATATATATGTCCATACACATGTCCATATCTCCTTGACTATTTTATCTCCTAAATTTGTAAAATAAAATTTCAATATGTATATTTTTATTGTAGCAATATGATTTTGATTTGTTTTATTCTCATTGTTTCAGAAGCTTCCATTTTTAAGTTTGTACTGTTTGCTTTAACAAATCTTTTCAGAAAAAAAAAATATTCTATTACAATTTAAAAGGAATTTCTGTCCATGTTTTTTAAAATTGAGCCTTTCTAAATTGAAATGAGGAAATGTTATTAATGTGAAAACATATTTTGCAATACCTATAGGTCCTGCAGATACTTGATCTATATGCTCAAGTGTATGAAGAACTCTTGGCTATCCCTGTTGTAAAGGGAAGAAAAACTGAGAAGGAGAAGTTTGCAGGAGGAGACTATACTACTACAGTAGAAGCATTCATTTCTGCCAGTGGAAGAGCAATTCAGGTATCAACTTGGGATGTAGACTTTTATTTAATGCATTTAGGTGTGACAATCAAAGAAGTAAAGACAAGAAAATTCCTGAAGGTGATTCTTAAAATATTTTAAAACTATTTTTCTACATTTGTCTTTATTTAGAACTATATTATTATTGGGTAAAATAGACATATTTAAAGAAGTTCAATATTAAATATACTTCCTCTTTTTCATTTAATGGTAATTTATAATTTTATCTTCAGAAATATTTCCCTTTTTTTAGCAGTGGAAAGAAATCATGTTCATTAGCATCCCTGAATAATGTATATTTTTAATAAACTGAAATTTTTTATTACACTTAAACATCAATTTTATATTATATTATTAATAATTTTTTTTAAGTTTCTAAAATAATGATGATTAGGTAGAATAGTTAACTTTTTTTTTGTACAGAAGAAAACTTGTTTAGAATTCCAGCATTTATTTGTCAAGACATAGTTAATTATTTTAACCTTACTAAATAAGCTGCCATGCCTTTTTTATGCTTGCAACTACTTGACTTTATTTTAGGGAGCAACATCACATCATCTTGGGCAGAATTTTTCTAAAATGTTTGAGATTATTTTTGAAGACCCGAAGACACCAGGAGAGAAGCAGTTTGCCTATCAAAATTCTTGGGGACTTACAACTCGAACTATTGGTGTTATGACAATGGTTCATGGGGACAACATGGGTTTGGTCCTGCCACCCCGCGTAGCCTGTGTTCAGGTAAGGAAAAAGTCTCTTTTATGTGACTTACTTTCTACTTTGAAAAGTAGATTTTTAAAATGCATTGTAAACAAGATAATGTAGAATGTTAAACAAATTCTTATTCATTTTAACCATTTTGTATCTATCTGTTTTATTTTGCTTCTATAGTTAATTACTTCCAGTTCTTCAAATACTTTCTTTAAAATAAGCGGAGTATTTTCTACTTCATAGAAGAAGCAATTTATGGGATCTGATAAATAATTCCATAAAATTTCTTGCAATTTAGACATCATATACACCAACTTGCAGAGTTTTGTAGATGGTTGCAAACTTTACATACTAAAATTACTTGAGTCAAATTTATTTCTGTATTCTAAGTTTGGGACATTTTACTGGCTTATAGGTTGTTGTTATTCCTTGTGGAATTACAAATGCACTGTCTGAAGAAGACCGAGAGGCATTGTTTATGAAATGCAATGATTATCGAAAACGACTGCTCATGGTTAACATCCGTGTCCGGGTTGATTTACGAGACAATTATTCACCAGGTTGGAAGTTCAATCATTGGGAGCTGAAGGTAAATTCCTCTGAACTGTTTCTCCCTACCTGATTTTATTCCACACTTTGTTATTTGTAGCTACTTTTTCTCATACTTAAAGGCTGTATTATTATTCCTCTGTGTTTTAAGTGGTAATATTCTTTGGTCAGTAAAAATTGAAAATCCAGATGATGCTTTGCTATACATGAATATACATAGACATGTACACACACACATAGACATGTACACACACACATAGATAGATAGATAGATAGATACATACATACATACATAGATAAATAGATAGATGGATGTAGTATTGTCTACTCTAGATATGTGGTATCTAATTTTTATATGCATACTAAATTTTTAATGGAAAAGTTATTTTAGCTTGTTTTTATTGAAATGAATGTCATTATTCCAATTTTAATGTAGTTCCATCAGGAATTAGGGTTTCACTAAGTAGTTAAACTATTTTCAAAATATATTGTAGTATTTGTTTACTTGCTTATTGAATAGTATGCAGTTATTTTTTTAATAATCATTGTGTATGTTATTTTCTTTTCTGCTTCTCTCTGTATCAGTTCAAGTAAAACCTTTTGTGCTTTTCTATACTCACAATATTCATTATTTCATGTTCATCATTTCTTACAGCATACTGTTCCATTATAATCAGGTACTAGAATTTGCTTAGCCATTTTTCAACTGATGGATATTTATTTCCAGTTCTTTGTTATCACTAAAAGTGCTATATTTTTGGTATATGTCATGACCTTTTTACTCATAGTCTTTTTGAAGCATAAGTCTTGTAATGGAATCTTCAAGTCAAAGAGTATGGATATTTTAGTCACTTTGTTTGAATGATTCCAAATTACTTTTCAAAATGATTGGACTGATTGACAACTCCACAAATAATGAACTAGTGTGGCTGTGTTCCCTTAAGCCCTTCAGTATTGACTATTCCCATCTTTTGTCATCTTTGCCTATTTGCCAAGTGTTCATTGAAATCTCAGAGTTGTTTTGATTTGCATTCCTATTATTAATGATTTGGAATATTGTCATGTTTGTTTTGTTTACAGTTCTTTTTGAGAACTGTTCCTTTTCTTTGCCAACAGCTAATAGGGGATGACTTTTGGTCTTTTTATGCACATATAGCTACATAGGCACATGCATGCATGCACACGTGTGTGTGTGTATATGTAAGTATAAGTATACGAAAATATCACGGATACCAAATCCTTTTCAGTGAAATTTGATATGATGATTTTCTTTACCCCTCCATTCAACTACTTCCTTTATCCTAGATTCATTCAAATTTCATCTTATTAAATATATCTATTTTGATCTAATTATCTCTATTGTTCATTTGATTGAGAATACATTTCCCTATAGTTGTTTCAGTATCTTTTAGTTTTTTATGATGTAATCTTCAATATTGAGTTTACATATCTTTTTAGAACATATTGTAGAATTTAGCATAAGGCATTGGTCTAAGCTAATTTGTGTTAAGCTACTTTCCACTTTTCCCAACAATTTTTATCAAATAGGCATTACTTTCACAAGTAGTTTATTTTTTCCAGGTTATCAAACAATGGGTTATTGAGATCCATTGTTTCTGATTCTCTATTGTCTATAATCTGTTCCATTGATCTTACCTCTCCATTTTTTTAACCAATGTCAAGTGGTTTTGATGATTGCTGCTTTATAATTAAAGACCTCAGATAGAGAAAGAGGAACTAAAACTGTTCCTATTTGCTGATGGCATGAAGGTTTACATAGAAAATCCTAGGGAACCAGCAAAGATGCTACTTGAAACCATTAATAGCTTCATCAGAGTTATAAACTGCAGAATAAATCGTCAGAAATCAGGAGCATTTTTATGAGGTAATAACAAAAACATATAAAAGGCACTAATAGAAATAGAAATCTCATTCCAAATAACTACAAAATGCATAAAATATTTAGGGATAAATATATATGCATATATTGTATATGTTCAATGACAAAATGCTCCTTAAATAAAGAACTATTTAAATAGTTGGAGAAATATTCAGTGCTCATGCTAGGCCATAAAAATACAATAAAAATTACAATAGTGCCACATTCAGTTTGAACTTTTAATTCTATACCAATCAAATTATCAAACAATTACTTTACAAAACTTGAGAAAATAATAGCAAAAAAAAAAGCTCTGTAATGTAATATGAAATGATTAAAAGGGGTAGAATTAAAGAACTTCAAACTATATTATAAAGTGACAGTCAGGAGCTTACATTCTAATAGAAGATAAAAGAGGAATAATGTGATGAAAAGTGGGTTAGGAGAGTTCTAATCCAAAAGCATAACTTCCAGATGCTCAGAAATCTGCTCTAATATAATAAGACTGAAACTGAGTTAAATAAGTTGAAAGTTCACCTATCAGTGAGCATGAGGCACCCCCTAGGAAGAACAGTAGAGTTTTAGTGGAAAAAAAGACTAAAATACAGAGGTTCTGGCTTAGAGATGGCCAGAAAGTAGTCTGTTGAGAGACCTAACTTGGTGAGATGAAGACAGGTGAAACTTGAAAGGATAGTTTATGTATTGGATAATAGATTTATACTCCAATCCTAGCAAACTGGAATGATAAGCTAAATCTAACAATGAAATACAGATGACTATAAAACCTTATACATTGGTTCAAGAAATCAGCTGCCTTGGGAGAGTTGACTACAGATTATAAAATAATTCTATGCTGACTGCCAAAAATCCATTGTGAAATTAGATGTTCAATTCAGTTCAACAAATATTAAGCACCAAGACAGTAGGCCTTGGGCTTACACAGATAAATAGGTTTTGTCCTTATTTCTCAAGAAACTTATAACCTAATAGGTAAGGGAGGTATTATATGTAATAACTCTAAGGCAAGAGCAGATGTTTTAAATTGAAAAAACTCAAGCAATTTATGAGAATTACAGGGAGTAAGAGATCACTTGTTATTAAAAGAATCAAGGAAGTTTTCATTAAAAAGACAGCATCTGTATTGGATCTCTTAAAAAGTGAAGAATGGGGTTGAAGGGGTGTCCATTTGCAGCATGATGTAAACTGACTATGTAAATAAACACAAGAGGGCAGTAAAAGTTAATGAGAACTGAGGGCAATGCCTATTTCAATTATGCTGGAATGGATAGGAGTCTGTGTACATTTACAGGAGTCATGAGAAGTAGTTCTGAAAAGGTAGTTTAAAGCCACATTTTAGAAGTCCTTGGATGCCATATACAGGAATTGGTATTTTACCAAACATTGAAAATAGTGAAACATTGGAGGTTTTTGAGCAGGGATTTTGAATTAAAATAAAATATAAGGATTTTAAAAAAATATATATTGCAAAGACTATGATGTAAAAGATGAATTGGAATTTGGTACCGAAGGTAATGAAGAGTCATAGTCTTGTTTGTTTCTAAGGTAATTAGATTATATCTGGAATTTTTTGTTTGATTCTGGGTCCAAATTTTAAGAAAGCTAATGTTGACCCTTGGGAAACTTCTCTAAAATAGGCATTGCCCTCAGTTCTCATTAACTTTTACTGCCCTCTTGTGTTTATTTACATAGTCAGTTTACATCATGCTGCAAATGGACACCCCTTCAACCCCATTCTTCACTTTTTAAGAGATCCAATACAGATGCTGTCTTTTTAATGAAAACTTCCTTGATTCTTTTAATAACAAGATTCTAGACTTTTATCATCCTTTTTATTTAACTAAAAACCTGGAATTATGTAGATTATTTTCAGATATTTATAAAGCGCTATTTCATATATATATATATATATATATATATATATACATATATATATATATATATATACACATATATATATATATATATAAAAGTTTGGTGAGGAGTTATTTATAAATAAACTAGAATAATAAATAAATAAGAATCATGCTGGTTTTTCAATCACCTCTTCAGAATCATCTGTCTATTCATTCTTATTCAATTTTCCTCCTAATAAGTGCCTATTCAATTTTTCTGGTTCTTTTGCTTTGCATTATTTTTTACATAGAACTTACCAGATATCCTGATATACATCAACTTTTTTTTTGGCCCAATTTGCACTACAGTATTCCATTGCATTAATTTAACATAGTTTAATAAGCCATCCCCCTTTTGTTGAAAATTAATTTGTTTTTAATTTGAATTTTTGTTTTGTTATTTTCAGTAACACTGATACTATGGAATTTCTTCTACATATTATAACTCTCCTGCCTTTTTAAAATAATATGTTCAGGATATTTTCCTAACAATTTCTTTGAATATAATAACATCAATTAAGCTTGTCAACAGCGGGGATGAGAGAGAGAAGTCAAGGATGACATATAGGTTTGAAGGTTGGGTGAGTGGGAGGCTGGTGGTAACCTCTACAATACAAGGGAAATTCAGAAGAGAAGATAGTTTTGACAGAAAGAGGTCAGTTTTCAACATGTTTAAGATGTCTACGGGACATCCAATTTCAGACATGTATCTGGAGGTTTGGGCTAGATAACTAGGTCTAAGAATCATCAACATAGAGATGACAATTGAAACTATGAGAAGAAAAGAGAGCCTAATGTAACCTAGACAATGATCTGGCAAAGGAAACTGAGAAGAAGCTTACTGGAAAAGGACTAAGAAGAAAGTAGTATCATAAATACATAGAGACAAAGAGTATCCAGCATGCCAAAGGCTTTAGAGAAGTCAAGGAAGAGGAAGATTGGAAAAAGACTTTTAGATTTGACAGTTAAGAGAGCATTGGTAACTTTAGAGAGCATGATTTTGGTTGAATGATGAGATTGGAAACCAGATTATGGGAAATTTAAAAAGAGAGTGAACAAAAAGAAATTCTCAAATAAAATTGATAAGGTTTTTTGAGGGGGAGATCTGGTCACTATGGAGCTAAATCTTTTTTTGTTGTTGTTGTTTTTGTTGTTGCAAAGGAAGGATTGTATTCGCAAGGTAAAAATAATCTGGGAAGAGAAACGAAACAAAACAAACCAAAAAAAAAACCAATGCTCTCAGTTTACACTCATTTCCCAGTGTCCCTTTTCTGGGTGTAGCTGATTCTGTCCATCATTGGTCAATTGGAATTGGATTAGCTCTTCTCTATGTTGAAGATATCCACTTCCATCAGAATACATCCTCATACAGTATCATGGTTGAAGTGTATAATGATCCCCTAGTTCTATTCGTTTCACTCAGCATCAGTTAATACAAGTCTCTCCAAGCCTCTCTGTATTCCTTATGGAGCTAAATCTTAACCAACATAACAAATATTGAGAAAGAGAGTCAGAATAACCATGTAGCCATAGGGATTAACCAGTTGCAAGAGAGGATTCTGGGAAGATGGCAAAGTTGGGTAGATAATTCCAAACTCTCTTGATCTCCCCCAGAAACAAGACAAAATGTCATGTCAGGAAGAACATAGATCTATTAAAAAAAAAAATAAAAATAAAACAAAATTTGAGGCAGAACAGGGTCCTCCTGGGAAAACAGAGAAGATCTGAAGGCCAAGACATGGTCTTTGGTGAGAAGGAATCAGCACTTGCCTGGTGAGTGCGGAAGCAGGGGGTTAAGGCTGGCAGTCAGCACTAATAGAAGAGCAGAGTTCTTGGTTTCAGTTCCAGGCCAGAGGGGAAGCTGAAGGGGAACCAGAGGCCAAAGAAAACATCCTCCACACTCTCGTATTAGAGGTGATTATGCTAACAAGAGGTTATACTTTTTTTTTTTTAAATATACAGACAAATGACTCAATAAGTTATAGTATATGAAAGTAATGGAATATCATTGTCCTATAAAAAAAAATTATGAGTAAACTGATTTTAGAAATGCCTGGAAAGATGTACACAAACTGATGCTGAACGAAACAAGCAGAACTAGGAATACATTGTACACAGTAATAGCAAGATTGTGAGATGATCAACTGTGAGGGAGTTGGTTCTTCTCAGAGTTTCAATGATCCAAGGCAATTCCAATTAACTTTAGATAGAAAATGCCATCTACATTTAGAGCAGGGGTTCTCAAACTATGGCCTTTGGGCCAGATGCGGCTGCTGAGGATGTTTATGCGGCCCCCTGGGTTATAGCAAATGGACTGAGGAGTAGAGACAGTGTGAGTTTTTGTTTTTACTATAATCCCACCCTCCCACAGTCTGAGGGACAGTGAACTGGCCCCTCTCTAAAAAGTTTGAGGACCACTGATCTAGAGAGAACTATGGAGACTTGAATGTAAATCAACATATGCTATGTTCACTTTTTTTCTTTTTCTTCTGTTTTTTTTTCCCTTGTGGTTTTTCCCCTTTGTTCTGATTTTTCTTTCCCAACATGATCCATAAAACAATGTATATTTTTAAAACTTCATGTACGTAATACAACCAGAAAAAAAAGAAAACAATAAAAAAGCAGGGAAGGAAGGAGGGAGGGAGAAGAAAAAAAAAGAACCCTACCATAGAAAATTGCTGTAGGATTAGAGAAGATTAAGTTCATCTTCAGAGAAAACTACTGAAGCAAAAAAAGCGTCTCCTACCTCAAAGTGTAACATCAAATGGTCACCTGACTAAAAAGAATTGATATGACTTTTTAAAAAATCAAATAAGAGAGATAAAGGGGAAAAAACAACAAGCCAAGAAAAATAAGCAGATTATGAAAAGAAAGTCAACCAACTTGAAAGGAGCGCCAGAATTTTTTTTAATAATAAATCATAAATTTATTTTAAAACAATTCTTTGGTATTCACATAATTTTACTATTTATTAAAGATAAAAAGCAGATTTTTATACTGATATGGATATGCTTGTTTGTTGTAACATAGTGAATTAAATCTTGGTGGAATAGTTGATCCTTTTTATTGTTGCCAAGTTTTTATGACCCCCACATTCAATTACACATCCCTATATATAGAGTTGTGAACCAGAGTTTAAGAAGCTTTGGAGACCAGAGTCTTAAGAGGAAAAAAAATGACTCTTTGAAAACTAGAGTCGGGCAAGAGGAGGCCAGCAGTGGTCTAAGAGACAAAGAATAAATAAAACAAAAGATATAAAGAATAAAAAAATAGACGAGGAAACATAAGAAAAACAGTTTATGTGGAGAAGAGATCAAGAAGGAAAACATAAAAATAATTGGGCTGCCTGAAAGCTAAGTTCAAAAAAACACAGTTTTTTTCAACATATCATCAGTCTTGATCTTGATATAATAACACAAGACATAATCAAAGAAAATTATGCTTAAGTGTTAGAACAAGAGGGAGAAAGTAGAAATAGATTTTTAAAATTCATCAATTATCACCTGAAAGAGATCCTACAGATAAAACCTACAGGAACATCAAAGCAAATTCCAAAACCCCTAGATCATAGAGGAAATATTACAAGCAACAAGAAGGGAAAAAAATTCAAATATGGCAGAGCCACAATTAGAATCCCATAAAACCTAGCAGTGGCTTCTTTAAAAGACCAAAGATCTTTGACACTATATATCAAAGAACAAAAGAACTGGGTTTGTGACTGAAAATATCATACCTAGAAAAGCTGAGGATAATCGTTAATGAAAAACTAAAGGATATTCAATGAATTGATAGACTTTAAGGATTTTGTTGCAAAAAGACCTGAACTTAATAGAAAATTTGATATAAAAGATGCAAGAGAAATAAAAAGTAAACATTAAAGACTAATTACAAGGCACTCAATATGGACAAACTATTTATATTTTATATATGTCTATGTATAAACCCTATGTCTAAGACTATTGTTAATAATTGGGTAGTTTGAAACAAAGATTGGGGTAGAACAATTATTATAAAGTATGAAAAGGAGAACTGACAGAGGAATTAGATGGGGAGGAGGATTGCTAGTTCTGGAACCCTTCTTTCATTGGAAAAGGATTCAAGGGGGAAGAATACATATTTATAAGGTTATAAAAGTCTTCTAAATTGAGAAAGAAATAAGCATAAGGGGTAGAGGATAAGGGAGTCTTACTTATGTGGGTGGTTAGGTTAAAGAGGATAAGGGAAGTATCCTTGGAGGAGAAATTATTTCAGTTACATAATAAGAGTCAAGGTAGTACGTAGAAGTAAAGTATAGGAATCAGGAGGTAATAAAAGATATATATAAACAAAGTAAAGATCAGGAGTAGAATTTATCATGTTAAAAAAAAAGCAGGATAAGTTAAAACTAAAATAGACTTAATCAAAAGGGAAAAAGATAAGGAAACTATACTATATACCTGCAATATTTTAAATTGTTTTAGACTTTTTAAAATAACTAAACAGTATATGTCTGGAATATTGCTATGATATGGGATATGATGAGTTGGCGGAGTTAGAAAAATATGGAAGGACTTGGACTTAAAATGTTATTCGCTTTCAGAGAAACAAAGGATAAATAAGTATAATATGGTCTATTGGATATGAATGTATATAGCTATGTATGTATGTGTATATATGTATGCATATGTTTGTATATGTAGGGGTGTGTGTATAGGAAGAAGTGGGGAAAAGAATAAAGTAAAAAGTACACAACAGAGAACAAAAGAAAATCTACACGGAAGCAAAGAAAAAATGGATAATTTTAAATATAATGACTAGTATTTATTGTATAAGCTTTCTTGAAATGGACATTTATTGCTTTATATTTTGAATTCTCTCTTATGTTCTCCTGTGCACATGGCAAATTTTATTATTTTTTTTCTATGATGGGGGTAGGGGGAGGCGAAGCAGTTGGGATTAAGTGAGTTACACAGCAATTATTAAGTGTCAAGTATCTGAAGACAGATTTGAACTCAGATTCTCCTGATCCAGGGCTGGCATTCTATCCACTGCTCCATCTAGTTGCCTCTCTTTTCTTATTTTCTGTTTAAGTTTAAAATAAATAAACTTATATGTTAAAAAATAAAATCTTTCAATTTTTAGACTTTAGCTCTGAGTTGCATTCCTTAATAATATTCTTTTATGTTTCTTTGATTGTTTTTTGTGACTCCAAAAACAAAAAACAAAAACCTGTTTGACCAACTAGAGAAGCAGAGAATTCAGTGAAACAGATCAGAAACATTTTATTTCTCTATATGTGAAGCTTATAGGACTTCTCTCAATGGACTGCCTGTTAAAGGAGGAGTTGAACACTGATATAACTATTTGCTAGGAAATTTTAGAAGAGGTTTACAATGAATAAAGCATAAATGTTTTTACTTTTGAGATTCCTTCTGTTCCCATTCACTGATTTTTCTATTCTACCACATGACAGTGTTTTCATTTTGAACTAAAGATTTAGAGGTTTTTTTCTCCTATATAACTTATTTTTTGCAGTCCCTTTTCTTAGAAAGCAACCATGTTTAATATAGTGCAGTAATATTATTTATGTGCTTTGTTGGAATTCTCCAGATGTTTTTTGTATTTTTTCTAATTTATTTTGTTGATTATACATGTATTGTCACATAAGAGCTGATATGTACAGGGCTGTACTCTTATACAGGGTTCCTTAAACTTGGAGAAATATTTTGGCCAAGATAGTGGGGTGTTTAGCATTACCTTCTCCAGCTTATTTTGCCGATAAAAAACTGAGGCAAACAGGGATACTTAACTTGCCCAGAGTCATTCAGCCAAGTAGTGTCTCAGGTCAGAGTTGAACTTGGATATTCCTGAATCCAGGTCTGTGTGCTATATGCACGTACCACCCAGCTGCAGAGCTTTTAGAGAGAAAACATGTTTTTATTGTATATATAAACTTGTCTTTCTTAGGATTCCTGACATGCATGTAATTGCAGGTATTTGCATGTGCATGTGTATTTATGTTACAGTTATCTACATTTTCTAGGGAGTTCCAATCAGACTTGAAGTGGGACCACGAGATATGAAGAACTGTCAGTTTGTAGCAGTCAGACGAGACACTGGTGAAAAGCTGACGATTGCTGAAAAGGATGCTGAAATGAAGCTTCGTGATATTTTGGAGGATATCCATGTTAACCTTTTCAAAAGGTTGGATCCTTACAAACTATCTGAGATATAGGATAATAAGTTCTTTAAATATGATGCTTAGTTTTTAGAAAAGAAATTTTACAGGCTCTTCTAAATTATTCCCATCCCAAGTAATATTTTTCATTTATTTTCTTTCTTTTATTCTTCCATGACACTTCATAAGCTGTATTTGGATTTTAGAAAATACTGACAAAAGATAGTTTAGAATAGTGGTATTTAAAGAAAGGGGAAAAAATACCAAACATTCCTGTTTACATTGACACCCATGTTTTACAACATGGGATGAAACTAATTTTATGTTGTAATCATCCAATTTAATGTGACTAGGATGCTGATTTGGAGTTAAAGCTTAGCTTAATCTGCCACAGCTATTAGATTAATCAGTTTATGTGGGTAAAATGTAGAGTTGCTATACAAAAGGCTTTCATTTTCAAGCATTTATATTGTCCCAGGAATTTCCAGTATGCAAAAGGGAGATTATGTATTGAGGGATGAGAGATGTTTTATTACCATACATTCTATGCCATTCATTTGTTTAAGGGTGGGATGTATAATTATAATTGTAATTGACATGTGAAAGTGGAAAAAAAGAAGCATGTAACAAAATTCTTAGGCTACCTATTGAACCACTTAAATTTCTAAAATTTTTAAATTCTTAAGAGACTGCTGTGTTAGATCTACTAAGAATACTAAACATTCAGAGAGCATTTTAAGCTTCATTTGGGTCTTTAAAACAATCATGTCAGGTGGTATTCTTATTTTTGAGATGAAGAAATTAAGACTCGTGGATATGGTCACATATCTAATAAGTAGCAGAACCTGGATAAGGACAGAGGTCTTCTGTGTCCAAGCCTATTGATATACTCTAGCTTATTTATCACCTTGTGTTGTTATAAACTGGTTATAAATATTGATGAATAAAAAGAAGTATTTGTTAATAATTTTCTCTGTAGAGCATCTGAAGACCTCAAAACTCACATGGTTGTAGCCAATACAATGGAAGAATTTCAGAAAATATTGGATTCTGGAAAGGTAAAGACTTTTGAAAAGTTCTTAAAAATTCACCATATAGGTGAATTAAAAATATTTAATTGATCTTTTAAATATTGTTGGAACTTAAGGAACAATATGATTATTGCTTTTTATAATTAGATGAGGTGGTTTTATCGCAAGGTTCTCACCTGAGGATTGCTATGAAAAAAAGTTTTTCTATATGAGACTGCTCAAATTACATGACTATGTAATGAATAAGTGATATTATAATGTCTTAATATATTTAGGGAGTTGATAATCCACATTGACTAATGTATGGACAGCTACAGAATTCTATTGTGAATGTTATTGTTATTTTGAGTGAAGAAACTCAGGCTTAGTTAGATGACAAATTGCCCAGATTCACCCTGACTATCTATAAGTGTCAATGCTTCAGCTAAGCCCAGATATTGATCCTGATTTAATGGACTTTCCGCCATATCTTTTTGTCAAAATCACATAAAACATTAGCTGAATTTTTGTTGTGGCATATCTATTTTCCCATAGGGACTGATAAATCTTAAATACTTAAAATATATAAGCACTGTTTTAAGCACAAGGGATAAAACTAGACAAAATAATTAATGTGTATAGTTTTGAGTTCAGGCCAAACTTGAATTTGTAAAAGAGTAAATTCCTCATAACTGAGAGTTATAAAGCAGATACTAAATCATCTAATAAAAAAAAGTAGAGGAGATTCCTTCATTGGATGGGACATTGGACAAGATAGCTTTGAAAGTCCCTACTATCACTAAGATTCCTCATTTATAAATTTATAATGTGTCCTCATTTATAAAATTAGATACTAAGATCCCTCACAATTCTTAGTGTTTTTTTTAATCATCCCATTTTTTCAAAATCGGCTACCTTCCCTATGTATGTGGTTTCCTTAGATAGTTTTATCCTCTTTCAATCAAGTCTCATCATTTCTGTAATATACAATGATGTACTACCCACATCATTGTAAAGGTGTTGAGGAACTAGTATCCAGCTGTCCAGGAGAGATTTGGGTTTTTCTTTTTCTGTTAGAATGTGCATCCTATTTGTTTTCTTTGTGTTTAATGTATTTCTTAAGACATTTTCATTTCCTTTTATTGTGGAAACAATGTCTGTCAGTTACTTTTTAAAAAGTGATTTTTAAAAATGTTGCATGAATTAATAAATTAGCCTATGGCACAACTTTAGTTGTCATGATAATAATAACCATAACTTTCACAGAAATTAAAAATGTACAAGATAGACTAATAGAAGATAAACTTCTGTAAGCATTTCAATTAGTTTAAACTAGACTACAACTGAATTTCAGATACAGGCCCAACAAATGTATTTTAAACACTAAAAAATTTTGTATTTTCTCTTCTTTAGACTCTTTTACTTATCTCTTCTCATGTCTAAATCTGGTATAAATGTAGCTATTGTACTTTTTTTGAAGGGAAAAAAGAACTTTTACAGATAAAAATATTTGATAATTGTTAGGCATCTAGTTATCCTAATTATTGATTTAAAATTTTTCTTTCCAAACTTCTTCATATCTGATTGTGCTTGGTTTCCTTTTGGGAATTATTCCAATGTAGAATTCTTTAATTAACTGAACTATTATGCATTTTAACATGGATGTCATGAGGATATATATTTCCACTGAAAGCATTCAAACAGATTTCATTGTGCATTTAAATAAACATTAGCAAAGTATGGATGTACTCTGATTCTTAATTTTAGGTAGAATGCCTATATCATATGTGATATTAATATGTACACCACATACATTGTATAAGAATGAATACCTTATTACAGTGATATTTGTTTTTTATGTA